>NC_087269.1:44850616-45157491 GCF_015220805.1 Pogoniulus pusillus | reverse complement strand
CACTATTACAGTAATTCAGTGTTTAGCCTCCCGTGTGGGAGACGAGAAAGGGTTAACCTTTCTGTCTGGGGACGAGCTGCAGTTCCCAGCGGGGGGGCTGCCGCTTCTGGGCGAGCCACTTCGGGAGCCACCGCTGGGCTTCTCGCGGCTGCCTCTGGATTTTGCAGCCGATTTCTGAAGGCACCGCACTAGATCCTTCAGCTGCCAGTCTGCCAGCTGCCTTAAAACAGTTTTTGGTACCCCTAAAGTCAGGGCTTGTCTATACCAACTGTTCTTTTCTCTGGGTCTCCAGTCACTCTGTTGGTCTCTGCCCCTTCCCCTCGGGGAGAAGCCTGAAGGACCGGTCCCCCTGCGGGGGCAGTCCTGCACTGGCCGGACCTGCCTGTGCAGAGTCCTGGGATTTTCTGGGGGAGAAGCACGAGACTGTCTCTCCCCAGCCCCTTTTCCTTCAGGAGACCCAAACCCAAACTGCAGCCCGTGGGCGTTCAAGTCAGTTAACAGTTCAGCCCAAGTCATTACGTGCTCTTTAGCACCATCGTTCTCTGCATTTTCTCCAAGCACACGTTCAATTTTCTCAACATTCTTCATTAGTTGGATTTGCAGAGTTGCTGGCAAACCCTTCATAATAGGGTGCAGTCTCTCCGGGTCCACAGGGGCATAAAACGGGCAATCGTAATGTCCCTTATCATAGATAGCCTGGACACAGGCAAGTCTGCGGAGAGCAGTGATGAGCTCAGAGGAGCTGGTGACCTTTAGTTCCGTCGGCTCCCCCCGGTAGGCTGGACGGACACTACTTGCCCAGTAAGCTATCCGAGCGGTGAGGCTGTGTGTCCCCTCGGGTTCACGTGTCAGGAACACATCGTCCCCCCAGTCTCCAGCAGCTTCCTGCGAGTCTAGAAGGACCCGGTCCCCACCGGCTCGGGACACTCGATACACATAGTCAGCGACTGAGTCCCCAGGATCTCTCGCATATTTGACTTGTAAGTCACTGAGCTGTGCATCTGTAAACTGTTTTTTGATCACGGTGGTCCCTGCACCGCCTTTTCTGCCCTTCACGGACTCATTCCTGATCACAGGCAACACGTGCTTGTGCACCGCGGCGCCCTCCTCACCGGAGCTCTCTTCTCCGCTAGCTACGGGAGAGTCCGGTCGGGACCTGCGCTTTCTGCGTGGCTTTGAGGCTTTCTGCCGCGCAGAGGCATGTGCAGAGGAATTCTCTGCGTCTCTGGCAGAGTCTTTTGTGCCTGGTTTCGGGGAACTTCTCTCCCCCGAAGAGCCCCTCGGGGCATTCTCTGCCTTTCTCCCCGATTCCCGCGAATCACTCCATTCAAATTCAGACACGGAGACCGAAGAGGTGGTGTCTGCAGGCGTTACAAGCCTTTCTTTCATCCGGGCAGTCAGTGCCGCGGTCAGGCTCTTTGTCTGCGCCAGCATGCTTTCCCAGATACTTTGGCATTTAGCTTTTTCGGCTAATAAATCCTTTTCCAAGGCCTGAATTCTTTTTTCATAATTTTCAAATTCGGCCAGAGTCTGGGTCACGACTGACCCCAGAACAACAGAGAAATGCTCCGTTGGAGACTCAGAAATCACAGGGTCTGAGCGCTCAGCTAATTTCTCCAGGATTTTCTCCGGATTTTTACAATTTTTCTGAGCCCAAATTAAATCAAGACCTGTGATTAGGCATCCCTTTTCTTGTAGAAATTCTATGATTGAACTACCCAGCATACACTGCGCCATAATGTTGCGGAGGGCAGTAATAATTCGTGGCCGAGAAGAAAATTTATCAAAAATAGATATTTTTTATTTTTACAAAACCCGCCCCCACAACTATATATACAAAGATTAATTTCGTTTGATAAACAGGTTCAGTTGCATGAGAATTCTACGAGGATACCATTAATAATCTGACTATATATATTTGGAAGTCAGTTTTTGGAAAAGGCTTTAGCTATTAATTAATAGCGGTTTTCTTACTAAATTAAGCTAAGCCAAATAACTCACTCAGGCTGGCTCGTGCAGTCGGTCTTCCTCCTCCAGCGGCTACAGGAGTCGTTAAGAGTCGTTAAGGGTCGTTAGGCAGACAAAGGTGTGCCTAACACCAAGGCAAGTCCTTAGTCTCTCTGCCGTCCAGGCACAGGAGAGTGAGCGAACTCGTCCAGGCACACGTAAAATCCAAAGCGGGAACCCCAAAGGCGGGAAGACCCCCAATATTTATACCCTTCGCTAGACAAAGGGCAGAGTTACCACACTTTAGGCGCGAAAGCGCACGGCCAATCCCAGCCTGGCTCCAGCGCGGGAACTCACGGGGCAGTCCCCGCCCCCTTCTCGGCTGCAGGGCAGGCGAGGGGGGGGGGAAACCAGGCGGCTTTTCCCCTTTCCCCCCGAAGTCCGGGCAGGAGAGGAATTTAGGGGTACAGGACTCCAGGACACACAAGCAACAAACTTTACTGAATTACTCAAATTTGACTGGAAACTGCACTGCTGCAGAAGAAGGTGGAAGACTGCTAAGGCTGTAAGTAACCTGATTTCTATGTATCTCATCAAAGTCTTTGTATCAGTTGGTGTTTTTTTTTGGTGCTGTTCTAGTAGGAGTAGTGATATATTTGACTGTGATACTCATTGTGGAATATTTTATGTTGTCATATAGTAAAAAAAAAAGGAGAGAAATTGAGCTGCATAATCTCAAAAGTGTTAGAAAATGAAAGATTCTTCAATTCCTGTCTTAAACTGTTGCTTAGCCATAGCTTGTTGAATATTTGGTGTTTGTGCTCTGTGAGGTGGATGCATTCCATTTGGGATAGTTATAAACCCTTTCTGCTATAGGTAAAGGTCTGACATGTAGACTTCTCTTGCATAAATGTTTGCTCTCCATTGAGATTCTTTTGATGATCTAAAGCCTTACAGTTGTTTGCCACTGAGATACATAGCTCTCCTGAGCAAGAACAACTCGTTATTAACTTCACCTTATGCAGTGTTCATGAAGCAGTTCTTCTGCAGCTGTGCACATTGGTGTGTATATTAATAAGGACTCTGGCCACCAGTTCCAATAGCTATGCTGTGATGCAAGGTAGATTTTACTTATGGACACTGCAGTTTACAGAGACATTGGTGCTGTATGCAAGAGTAAAATTAATCTTGTGTGCATTTAGGAAATGAGTTATTTGTCCCTTTGCTTCCTCTTAACTATAATTATCCTTTCTAAACACATGAAGCTAATGTGTTTAACTCTTGGTGTTCTTACGGGTTGGGAATTGTGGAGCTCCATAGTATGGAAGCTGCATTGTCTGTACACTCTGTGCTGTTATCCAGTGAGGTGATGGATGACCTGTCTCTTCCTTAGTGGGAGTTCTTAATACAGATGTGGAAGTGACCAGATAAGGGGAAAAGAAAATTACTGCTAAATTCTCCTCACAGCAGGGATAACCTAGCATAAGCCATATCCTCACTGAGTGAGTTGGAGGTGGGTAGTCAATTCATTTTAGAAGGCACACTGGGAAGTCCAAAGAAGAACTCCCTAAGGTGGGCCAGGTTCTCTTGACATTGAAAACTGCCTGAATATGTATGCCTGGGTAGCTACTGCCTTTAAGAAAATGAAAATAAAATAGTTTTTAAATGTTTGCATCCATGTACTGTAATAGACCTACTCTTGCAGCTGTTAGTCTTAACATGTATTCTGTTCGTTCTAGCTCCTACAGCTTTGGTCACATCTAAGATGCATTATGCTTCTGAAGCCATTCAGTAGCATGTAAAAATTGGATATTTCTCAGGTGTTACATTTTAGTGTTGCAAAGAGGAGGGAATGTTACTAACTCTTCAAGGCAAAAGACCTTATGAACATAAAATTCTCAGTTTTCTCAGACCTGGTGGGGTTGTCAAGCACTGGACCAGGTGGGCCAGGAAAGTGGTTAAATCCCTATCCCTGGAGATACTTAATAGATGTATAAATATGGGGCTTAGGAACAAGGTTTAGCAATGAACTTGGTAGTTTTCGGTTAATGGTTGGACTCAGTGATCTTAAAGGTCTTTTCCAGCCTAAGCAATGTTATGATTCTAAGATCATGAAAGTGCTTCCAATAAGAATGACTGCTTTAAAAGATGGCTTTCCATGCACACAGAGTGAAGAAATGCTGAGGATGTGCTAGAATAAGTCTGATTTTGTGGAGCTGTCAAATTCTTTAACACTCATCTTGTAATCTAAACTGCAGAAATGTTGCAAACAAAACCAATTCCTGGGATTCTGTGTCCTTCCTCTGGCTGCTTATGACTTTCCACTCAGTTCACTCCTTTTCCCTTATGTAGATGATGGTGGCTCAGCTCCCAGGAGAAAAAGCTGATACCAGTTAACATTCTATCATTGAACACAACTGCTCTGAATTTTAATAGGTAGGTCTTCTGCATCTGCAAGTAACATATGGCCAGCACAGAGCTACAACTTCAAGAGTCTCTTCCTGCATACATCTCTATCAGGTAGCTGTGGAATGGAAACTTGTCACTTGAGCAAAGGCATTTAAAGCAGGCAAGCTGTGGGAAGATAAAATATGTAGGCATGCTACAGTTAATGTCAAGTATCCTAATGTGTTCTTAATATAATCTTTCTGACTTTGCAATTGCGTACAGTGATATCCTATAGCACTTAAAAGACAAAATGCTTCCAGGGTGGTGCAACTGGTAACACATACGTACATCTTTTGTTAGCAGGAAAAGTCTTCAGTCAAGCAGGAAAGCTCATCTAAGCCTGCAGCTTCCCCTTTCCCTGAAGGGAAGCATTGTTACTAAAGGGTGTATTCCAGCTGCAGCAGCTAGAGCTGTAGCAACTTCACAGTCTCAGAGGCAGCTGAAAATGATACACCTGAAAATATTATTTACATGGTTTCACCACTCATACGCCTACTGCCCAAAGCTGCTACCCTGCTCTCCTACAAAGTAGCTGTCGTTTTTAGACCATATTTGCCATTTCAATCACATCTTTTTTGCTTTTGCATGAAAACAGGTATTGAATTTTTTCACTGTCTTGAAACAGGAATTGCAACATCCTGTGCATCTGAAAGCAGTACTTGAATGTTGGAAAACAGCTACCTCTTATCTTTAGCAGCATGTGTACAGATCTGGCTGCAAGAGTCAGTCACAGGTAGATGAAGGCATGGTGGGAAAGATGATTGTTCTTTTGGGGAAGGAGCAAGGATTTATTCCTCTAAACTTTGACTAGTTATGGTAAATGTTCCTTACCCCATTTATTGCAAATGGGAGACTTGTCTAGGCAAGCAAAATCTGCATGAAGGTACTCCATGTAGGTAGAATAAGATGATACTCAGGTTGACACACTGCATTGCACTGGCATAATGATATATGGTTATGGCTAGTGTAGATCTCTCTCAGCTGTATGTGCTTTGAAGCGTGAAGAGGATAAGTGACTCGTACAAGGCCATTCTGCAGATCAGTCATGGAGCAAAAAAATGTAGTGGCCTTAAAAGCTAATTATCAGTCAGGAGACAAAATCATTACTCTGAGAACACTTTAATAATAATAATAATAAAACACCTACCAACCAAACAGAAAGCCTCAACAACAACCAAAAAAACCCAACCACCTTGTGCTTTTGTTTGAGTTTGGAATGGTAAGCTGGGCCTTTGGAAGATGATGCTATGTTGTTGGGATTTTTATTTTTATTGCCACACCCCATCTTGAGTAAATACTGTTCTTGGGGAAAAATCATCTTTCCCTTTAAGTTAAAGAAGAGTTACACATAGTAACTCTTTCTGCTACAGAATATTTTACTAACTAGGCAAATATCAATATGGATATTTAAAACCCAGGTAAACAGGATACCTGGGAAGCTACCTCCTGAGGAAACTACCTTTTCAGAGTGTGCCATTTACCATGGCTGCCTGATGGTCTGTCACAGCTTTTCCCCACAGCACTGCTTACTCTACTAGCACAAAAGAGCTCTAGAAGGCATTTTGCTGTCTGAGGTACCTTGGCTGCAGTTGCTGGGCATACATTTTTATACTCCTTCCATGAAGTAACCATATGCTACCTGTGGCCTTCTTCTTCTGAAAAGTTCCTTAGGTTATTGGTTTAACCAGTGACGTCTTTGCAATGCATCTCTCAATTCCAGTGACTTAGTTTTGTTCTCTGTGCATTTGGAAATGTTTGTGGTTTCCCCTCCCTCAGTTAAATGCTGCTTCATTCCTTGCCTATAAGGGAGGTTCCTTATGGGAATAAGCTGTGTCTTTAAACAGGATGACTCTAGACTCCTAGCTGGCATAAATCACCACTGCTCTCTTCACTTTGAAGCTGTGCTGATTTGCTGTTCCTGAGTTTCTGCCCTAATATCTATTCAGGACACAAACAGCAGTGAGGTTATCAGTTGGGAGTGGCCAGTTTTCAAGAATACAAAAAGCTACTGTAGTTCACACACAAAAATTGTCAGGGTGGAAATTAGAGACTGTGCAGGGAAGGCATCCCCCCCCCCCCCCCCCCCTTTTTTTTTTTCCCCTTTGTTCTTTCATGGAGAAAAAGAAAAGCTCTGGGTTTTAGTACTGCTACCGTGCAAGAATTCAAGGATTATTACAGTGTTCTGGCAAAAGCTGTATTTGTGTCCATGCCATTTGTAGGCATTAGCACAAGATAACAAGATACCAGTCAGAAAGAGGACAACACAACTTACTAACCAGTCCCATTGTTCACATATTCCACTTGAAATAATGGCAGTTGTTAGCACAAGCTGCTTGCTTCCAAAAAAAAATTAAATGAGAGCCTTAACTTTCCTTGGATGGCAAATGGAGAACACTGTGACTTTGGATGCCTCTGCTCTAGTGTGACATCCTCTCTGTGAAAGATTGGATTCTGTGTCTGGAGCTTTTGCTGCTTGCAGCCTGGGGAATGTGCAGGCTTATGAGAAATGGGATCAGTTTCTTCAACACCAACATTGCAGTTAGCCCAAAGAGAGCTCCTGACCTAAACATGCCTGTTAAATGGAGAAGGGAAGGCTTCCATGTGCACACTGGGTGCATGTCCCTAGTGTGGCTCTGGCTGTTGACCAAAACTAAAGACAGTATCTTGGGCTTCAAATAGATACTCTTACACTCTTAGCTTTCAAGTTCGTTTTCTTAGCCAGGTTTATGCTACAGAGCTCTCCCTCCCTGCCCTTCCCTGGAGTCACACTTTTGGCTGTTGCTTTCTCCACATCTATATTTTCTTTTGTTTCTGTTAAACAGCCACAGGAGCACCAATACAACTGTAAAAATTCCAAATTTGAAAACTTTCCAAAATGCCCTTGCCATAGCATCCATTGTCTTATACATGTGTCTTCTCTATTTCTAACCCTCTTACTTGAAGGGTTTTGGTTTCCTTTGTAGGTGAAGTAAGCTAGGGCAGCTTTTTCTGTTCAAAGCCTTGCTTAAGAGCACCACTTGATGTTGGTCAAGGCTCTGTTTGTGTCGTGGTAGGTTTGAATAGGCCAAAATAGGCTTACACATGTCCTGGCTTGACCAGACATGTTTTTCTGCTATGGTGAGAAGCAAACATTGGAAAGAGGACAAAGAACCTGAAGCCATTAATTCTAAGGACTCTGGGTTGCCCAGCCTTGTTTACATCCTGTGGTAAACAAGGTACACATGGTTAGCTTAGGCCTTGCACAAGGCAGACACATGTTTTCCCCTATTTGGGTAAAGCAAGCCTATGGATTCACCTAACATAACTGTCTTTCTGATTGGCTACTCTGTGTCCAAAGGCCAATTAGTCTCAGGCTGTATTGATAAAAATAGATGAGCAGGTAACACAATGTGCTCTGCCGCTGTATTGATGTCTGCCATTGCCTGGTGTTATTGCTCTCTGCTCCTGGCAGTATACTATCTTACTGCCTTATTGCATCCTGAACTGCCTGGAAACTTCCTGCCTCAAGTTTACCAAGAACAGGCTCTAAATGCCTCCGTGCAATTGGCCTGCATAGCCAGCATGACACTGTGCTGAGACTGCACAACTCAAGGCATCCTGCCTACACCTGCCAAGACAGGAAGCCCTAGAGATACACAGATCACCCAGAGAAACCAGGACCAGGTCAGAGATATTCTGCCTCCTTTCCCAAGCACTCTGTGAAGCCTGGGCAAAATCAAGCCTCAGTGTCTGACAAGACAGTAACAGAATTCCCTGAAGGCATTTGGTTACTGTCTGAAGCTGTAGCTAGCCCTGTGAGTCAGGAGATGTTTCGTGAGTAAATACTTAAAGCCTCTTGCAATTCACCATTGCCTTCTGCCGTAAGCAGAAAGGAGCTTCCTGAGTCCATCTAGTGGGCAAGTGGTATATTGACCACAAGAACTTTCTCTTCCAGTCAATTAATGTCTAGATCTAGTTATTCCTCTGTATAATGTTTCCATGACCATGCAAAGAACTGATTATTATTAAAATTAGTGGTCAGAGGGGTGAGACTCTGAAATATCAAAATTAATGAACTATTAATTTTTTAAAAATGATATCTCACAGTAATTACCTCTCCATTATAGTTTGTCCACTTTCTCATTAAGCCTTTGTCAGTTTCAACATGATGCTGTTTGACACTTTAAGCTGATCCAGTGACAAATGCTATGAAAATGAACTAATGATTAGTACATTGCTCTCTTGCCCCTTGGCTGACTGCCACAGCACCATCACCAGACTGAAGTGGTGAACAGAGTAAATCTTGAAGAAAATAAATGAATTTTCTGTTTGTTCTTTCAGTAGTGAGGTTTTTTCTGCCAGTGCAGTGCTCTGAGCAGGTTCAGTGTGAGGTTAGAGAAGTGCAAGGTTTGGCTCAAGCAGAAATGACAGAACTACATGCCAAGGGTGGGGAGCAGGGTGAGGCACGTCATTAGTCTGGCGTAATTGCTTGCTGCCACACTATGCTGCCCTGCCACTACCCAAGGCCATATACTGCAGGAGGTCATATGCCCCCTGGAGTCGAGACCATACAGCATCTGCCTTGCCCAGCCAAGGCAGAAGGCTGGCAGAGCATGCCAGTTTGAGCCTCAACCTGCACCTGATGAAGCTGCACCACTGTCTGCTAGTGATTTATACACACACTCCAGCCTAGAACCTGGCCCCAGATCTTGTGGCTGTGTTCTAACAATGCACAGCACTTTTGTGCCAACAGAAAGGCATTTTCTTCTTAATGCAAAGGGTTTAAGGGAGTCTCACCCAGGAAGGAATTCCTGTTTCATCAGGCTCTGGAAGGTTGCTAGCAGAAGTGTGAACATGCCTGTCCCTGATGTGGGACCACAGCACTTCATACAATCAGTATACACATAAATCCAAGGTAAATACACTGGAAAGCCAGTCTCTGACTCCCAATGTGTGGTGCCTTTGATCTCAATTGCTTTGTAATTTCTGGCAAATGGAGGAAAGATGACCAGACACAACAAGGCCAGGGAGGAATATGTCTTTGCTTTCTACTACCCCATTTCTCCCTCTTCTGCTAAGAGTAAACTTTAATTTTCAATAGGAAAAATAAATCTAGCTAGACCATACATACAAAGAATTGTTTTTAAAATGAATTTTAGTTGAAGGAAAACATTGCCTTATTACAGTCATGCTTTTAAGCTGTATTAGCAGGATAAATTAGATCTTTAGAGTAGAAGCAAGGGATGATACACAGACAAAGAGCAGAAGGGTTTTATTCTGCTCTTGAAGCCCCCCTGTACCCTGTCTCCCAAAAAATGAGGATGAATGCATAACTAACTATCAGATTGCTGTATTTAGTGCTCTCCAAGCGAATTAGCAACACTGGCATTTGAATTTGTCATTTTATTGTCTTTGGCTGCGTAGCTGGCCCTTCTTGGACTTGAAAATATCATGCAGGTAGATAAGTTAGACTCAATAGAGGATAAAACTTTTCTTTATACCGAGACAGATTGATAAATAGTACAACCTGGGATGCCCCATCCCATTGTGCATGTGATGACATCACCAGCTCCACTGGGACTGTTGTGGCCTTTTGCACATTGTAGAATGTGTTACCAGTCAGCTTGTAACCAATCTCTTTACCATGACCCCTTCAGATAAGCTCGTTCCAAAAAAAGGTCTTGGGTGCCTTTCAAAGGTAGTAGAGTTTCAGGAGCCAATGGGGCAAGTTGGCTATCATTTTGATTTTGAAATATTCCCAATGGGAATATACTTGAAAGGCTTTTCTTTCTATTTCCCGTTAGGCAGAATTCAGGCATTCAGTACCATTACACTTTCTAATTATGCATTTTCAGTTTCCTTCTTTGCTTACCCTGCTCTGGCAGATCCCTTGTAACCTCCTACATTCTGTGATATACAGAATGGATGAGTTCAGGAAACTCCTTCATCCAAAAGAGAATAAACCCAAGCCATTTCCCCTTCCAGCCAGATTGAGTCTCTTTCTCAGTTCACTTCAAAATGCAATGATTTTAATTTTTCTTCCAACCAGGCAATTCTGTGATTATCAGCTGCTCAAGGAACTGTGTTGGCATTAGAGAAGCATAACACAGGGGCAGAAAGAAACAGTTAAGGGCAGAAAGTATATAAATCAGCACAATGATCAAAATACTGCTGGCTAAATAAAACTCCAGAGTACATATGGAGCAGGATAGAAAACCAGTCAAACAAGATACCCTAAAAGTAAGGCTCACTCGGTTTACCTTTATGTTCTTGGCTTAGTTGACATCGATTGAGGCATCAGGCTACCAGCTCCTCTGCTGCCCTCAAAACCATACAAGATTCAGGTGATATTCTCTACTTCAGAGTGCTCTAATCCGAATTCTCTCCTTCTAGTCAGAGCATGAGGTGCAACTTTTGTCTCTTGTGAGCAGATATGCTGGAAAGCTGAAACTTTGGGCCAATAGGGAGGCTGCACCTGTGACACAGGTATGGAATAAATATTCACAGTGAGAAGGAGAGTCTTTGCTGAAGGTTATTTAATAAGCAAAAGTTATACTGTGGATAAAAGAGAATAAGTGGTTTTAAAGCACCTTCAGTCTAACAGATTATATGTTACAGAGCTATTTCTTTATGTTAAGTCTTTAACCATACATTACGATGATGCTTTGTCTTGTCCTTTTTTTAAACTGCTTTCTGTGCTTGTACTCTTGATCAATATTCAAAGAGCTAATCATCTTTTCTAACATTTTCCTTACTAAAGCCAGATAAGCAGCCTTTTTGGTTTCACAGCTAATTACTCGCAAAGGAGTTACATGGTTCTGAATAAAATATATGTGAATGATAGGTAGATTTGGGATATTGTTTTCTTTTTAGTCTGAAAGGCACAAGATAGTGAGAAAATAAATACAGTCTTTGAACTCTCTTAATCAGTAGAAAATTCAGAGTAAAAGCCCAACTAGTGACCATGATGATATTGGTTTCACTGTGACAAATAAATACCCTATATGCAACAAAATTTATCCTAAGACAATGACTGTGGTGCTTTCAAAGTAGAACACCTTATCTCTTCTGTTTGCTTTATAGGAGCTTCTGTCTGTGTAAAATAATACAACCAACTTCTGCAGATAGTATATCTGCTTATCTCACAGAGAACTTTGTTCATGGTTTTGTTGCTGAAGTGTTCAGGGTTGCATCAAGAACTCATGCTAAAAGCTTAACTTAGTTTTGAGGGGCAGGCTCAAATATTCTTTTTCAGGAATATCCTGTAGGGTGCAACTCCATTATGCATTACTGTTAGGATGGCAAAGGGGCTTATTGTGCTTATTTTAAAGCTGTTTGAGGAGGACTCAGTTGTGAATAGCTTTTGAAATATGGGGCATCTCTAAGTTTCTTTGCTTTTTCTGGTTCTTCTATATTAATCTTGTGTGTCAACTGCAGGACTTCAGAAGCTGTTTTGTCACTGCCATATCTCTTAAGATCTGCTTTTGATTGCAACGCTTCACACGAAAACTAAGACTTTTCTGCACCCATCCTATAAATGCTGTGATATTGTCAACTTTTTGAACTTGTGCATTTCCTGTTCTCTTTAAAGTAGTTGGTCTCATTTTCAGAACTGTGCAGGGTGAGGATTGCCATTTCCATCAATTATAACAAAGAGCTATGAGAAAGACATGGAGCTGGGGTTCAGGGAATGAGACAGATGCTCTTTGCCCCTCCCCAAAGGAGTAAATGAAAGCCCTCCACACGAGATTGGAAAGATTTGGAAATTTAGATGGAAGTACTAGTCACAACCATACAGAACAGTATGGAAATATACAAAATGCACAAATTCATATTCAGCATCACAATCTTATTAGGCCAAAACATACCAAAGCCTCCCCCTCAACCAGGCCTCCTCCCAGATCTCTCTGCCTTCCCTACCCCTGCCCCATACTTCCCTACCCAGGCCCAAATGATGCAGTGAAAATCATCCTGGCTACTCAAGGCTAGGAGACAGCTACTCTTCCCCATACACTTAGAGATGAGGTCCATCTGGGAACATAGAGAAAGAGAAAAGGGTCAGAAACTGACTATGCAGCCAGTTTATAAAGGGCTCGCAAAATTGTGGGTATGGAGTAACATAGATTACACTGTTCCTGTTCCCCCTTCATGGCCAGTCTACCCCCTTGGAAGACTGTACTCAATGGTTAAGACATCCCAGTTTCTTAAACCCGTAACACAAGGTTCTCTTGTAGATTCAGGGACTTGACCCTGCATCGTCTGACAATTTCATTAAGACACATGTGTTACAAAAGCTATTTCTGTGGTGAGGTCCAAGAGAAATGAATGTAAAAGGTCTGAATAAGTCTGTTTTGAGTAAAGGCTTTCCTTATGTACTGCATCAGGTTTCCTCTTTGGAAAATCATGGTAGTATTTATGCATTGCAGAAGATTACAATGGCAGGATTATTGTCAGGTATGTAGTGTATGTGTTTAGAAGCATGCAGAATATGAGAGATTTCTCAAGCAAAGGAGTTTAGCTATGTTAATTGTATTATCTGTATCACCAAGGACTGAAAAGCACTGTACTTGATTATATTGATTTCTAGTGTAAAATTTTGTTTGGAGGCTCATATCTGTAAAGGAAATGTGAGATCTGGATTTCAAACCTTTTTTTTTTTAACCATACTAATTCAATTTTAAGAAGGCATTGTATCTGATTACTTTACCTGCAACACACACTAAAAGCTGAACAAAAATACTTCATCTCCAGCTTTCCCAAAGCAGAAGCAATGCTCTGGGTTTTGCAGGGCAGATGACTGTGTAAGTAACCAAGCATAATGACTGCTTGTTTAGTAAAACTGAATTAGGAAGTCATATTTTGTTCAGAATCTCCTCTAACCCACACATGCCTTTCCAAAGAACTCCCACTAACTGTTCCTCAACCTATTCAGGTAAAAGAAACCAACAAAGAAAGAACTAAGGAACCTATGGGCAGACTGTCTAGAAGTTGTGGACTGAAGGGTTGTGGAGGCTTAGAGGAAATCTCTTTTCTTTGACTAATGTTTTGCTGGATAAGCAAAAACTTCAGTGGTCTTTTGCTATCAAATTTGCTTTCCATCTTTAAATTCCCGAATTTTGTGTTACTAGGTCTACACTACTACATGTTTGTGTTTTGCAGTATTGATTCTAGCAGAGACGAATTATCTGTAGCCCTGACCTGCAGCACTCTCTATGAGCAGTTCTTTGCCTCTTCTATGCAAATAGTTCAATTAAAGTGTCATTCTTGTGTAACATGTTTGCCAGGCAAGGTATTCATTTTAAGGCTGCTAAACCTATTCTGTGTAGCCATTGCTGAACTTTCCTCTCTTGGGAGGAAATGTTAGTTGATAACTGTAAATGTTATGTAAGTAAATTAGAATAATCTACTAGGACACTGTTAACTGAGCAGCTTGGCTTGAGCTGACTGTGAAGAGAAGAGCAGAGCTATTACAGTTGTGACATCGATAAACGAGTACAGCAACATATCTGGGATACCAGGAAACTACTGAAACTAACCTAGCTCCTGGTGATACTTCCCAACCTAAAATCTGTGAACACGTGCAAATACATTTCTAGGTAGTTAGCTACTAGCTATAACTAGTGCAAGATAAAGAGGCCAGTGATAGTAGGTTAGAAATTTAATTTGCACCTTAGCAAAACTGACTTCAGTTGTTTGACCTTGCTTTAACTTCAGTAAGTCCACTTCTCCATTAGTAACGTGAAAGAAGTAATTCCTTTTTCCATAGTTTTGCCTGACTGCCCTACTTAGACTGTAAAGTCTTTGGAACAACTGCTGTCTGATCTAATGTGCATGTACAGAGCAGAGCACAATGAAGTCCTGATCTCGGCAGGAGCCCCATCTGCTACTGCTGAGATAAATGATCTTTTCAGTACTGGTTGTTTTTTAATCTCTTTAAATTACCATAAATACATTTTTAAAGCCATATGCTTTCATTCTATATCCCACTCCACTGAAGGAGTCTGTGTTTCTGTGGAAATATAATTATGTAACCACATAATTAAAGACTGCTTCATACCCTGTACATGCAAGGAGGCTGATCTGAGGTCAAGTGCCAGACTGATCTGCCACTTTGTAGGTTTCAAGTGTGTAAACTTACTTCAGAAAGGTTGTTCTAAATGTATTTTTATGTATGTAGTTTTATACTCTTTCAAGGAAAGAGGGTTCTATTGAATTGCAATTAGTTCAATGAAACTGGAATTGGTTTGTAGCAGAAGGAACTGTGATTATGAGTAGACCTATTAGTTTTTTGGGATTGGGTGTCTAGTGTTGAATGCTTAACAAGGAAATCCAATGAACAATTCTCATGTTGTGTTGAGAAAGAGACATGCCATAGTGGCCTGTAGCCCACAGGGTCAGATGGGTCAGAACAGACAGGTTAACATGAGCCTTAGGGGCAGGATGATATTCTTTAAGTTGTGGGGTTTTTTTTCTCTACTCATTTCTGCTGCCTCAGCACCTGTCCTATGAGGACAGGCTGGGAGAGTGGGGGGCTGTTCAGTCTGGAGAAGAGAAGGCTCTGAGAAGACCTTGTTGCAGCCTTCCAGTATCTGAAGGGAGCCTACAGGAAAGCTGGTGAGGGACATGTTGAGATGTTTGATAGTGTTAGGACTAGGGGGAATGGATCCAAACTAGAGGAGAGTAGATTTAGATTAGGTATTAGGAAGTTCTTCACCATAAGGGTGGTGAGACACTGGAACAGATTGTCCAAATAGGTGGTGGAAACCTCATTCCTGGAATTAAGGCCAGGCTGGATGTGGCTCTGGGCAACCTGATCTAGTGGAAAGTGTCCCTGCCCATGACAGTGATGTTGGAACTAGATGATCCTTGAGGTCCCTTCCAACCCTGACAATTCTGTGATTCTGTGTGTTTGCAGTTCAACACGTAGCACTGCCGTTACTTTGGCAGTGGAATAAGCCTAGTGTTATAATGTTTGTTAGGGTTTTGGCTGAGTACCCCAAATTTCTAGTGTATTAAAAATGTTTTAAAAGAAGTGACTTATACAAACTGCAAAAGGAATATGTAGGCTGAGCAAAGACCACGTCTCTAAACAGGCGTTTTGTCGCTGTCAATGCTGAGCATTTTGCCTTAAGTGATGGAAGTGCTGCAGCTTTTAAAAAACACCCTAAGTTTCTTTAAGAACAGATATTATTATTCAACCAGGACTACCACCATTTTCTGTGTAACAGCATCTAAGTATAAGGGTCATTATGTCTCAACAAGCCTTTCTCTTTCATGCTTTGAAGAACAAGAGTAACCCTTGCATTACCTGAGCACTGAAACTTATACTGCAGGGGATATGTGTAGAAAAGCAGGTGCAGAATGATATCTTGAGTCGTTTCCCTGCAGTCCAGACTCAGATTAATAGTATTGGTTTAGTTGTTTTTTTCTTTCTGAACAGAGAAGCTGTCTACACCTAGAGCTCTACTACATTCATGCAGTTTAAGTTACCACAGAAATTATTTTGTTGCAGTGATGTTTTAAGAGTTGTTTGTGGTTTCTTGCAGTCCTTCTTCTGGGTTTTTGTTGCTTTAATGGGTTTGGGGTTGGTTGTGGTTTTTGGTGGGTTTGGTTTTGGGCTTCTTTTTTATGTGACACAGGAGAGATTAGAGATTTACATACAGAAAAACTCTCCTTCCTCAAGAAATCTAGCAAACAATGAAACCTTGCAAGAAAACCAAGGTAATTGTCGGTAATTGTGAGATTCTCACTAACACAATCCTCTGCTCAGTTGGATGTGTACACAGCATCCATTTCTGCCAATAGAAGCTACATACACAAATTGAGGGTACAATAGGGCCATTTATGTTTAGATTCCTTTACATAAAATGAATTACAGGGTTTTTTTCCCCTCTCTCTGGTAGCAGACTGCTTATTAAACAAAATCAAACATTCACATGTATAAAATGTAACACTCAGTATTTTTCATAAGTTAAAGTTCTGCAAGCTGTACTTGGTAGTAAGATAATTTATCATTATTGAAATAAAATACTTTTAGTGTGGTTCATATGTAAATTAATTCAGTGGATAAGAAAAAAAACTCTTTGGAGGTTGATGCTATCTGTTTATCTTTGAATGGCTTTTCCTAATAACAGACTCTTGGTGCTCTCTTTTGGCCTTCCACCCAGTCTTGAGGTACCCAACAAATAAAGTAGCACAGTTCAGTGTCATCCCCATATTACCATTACCATTCATTTAAATTCAGTGTTGGCTTCAGTTTCCAGTGATGGTGGCCACACAGATTTTTTGGGGGGGTTTTGTTTGTTCTTGAAACAGTGCAGACTTCACAAGAAGCTTTGCCTCATGCTTGCCTAGCTGCTAGCACTTTCCAGCAACAGGCAGGTTTGTCTGGCACATGCAGGGCACTCCTGTGCTTGCAGTGCGGCCTCAGCTGCTGACTGTTCAACCCTCACATGAAGCTTCACCACCTATGTTAACAAGATGCCAGTATTGTGAAGAGTGAAAGCATCCTGTAGCTAAGGAGGATTTCTCATGCCCTGGGTAGTTAGATAGGCCAAAGCAAACTGCCTGGTCCTCTGTGAAAGTGGTCATTCTTTCATCTTCACTCCTCTTCAGAGGACAAAAATCCGTGTTAAAAATTATTTCTCATTATTTTTTAATTTTTATTTTTCAAGCACCCTTTAATACCAGAAAAAAAATGAGATTTTGATGGTGGGTGATGAACCCTTTAACTTTGATCTCATTAGCGTGAGCAGCATGTTTAAAATTAGCCTGCTAAAGCAGTTAGAACTGAAATGAAAAATGAACAAACTGGATTTAGAACTGCTTTTTATTCTGGATCAGGTTCCTTCCCAAAGACTTCTTCCAAATTAAAAATATTGGATTGTTTGGTGGATGTGTTTTATCTTGTAAAAGGGGAAAATTTTTTTTATGTGTTCAAAGTCTCTCTCACGTTATTTTATTAGCTGTAACTATGAAAAATTAATTCTCACTTCTCTTAGCTGATATTTCCTGGATGATAGGCAGAGCGGGAACATGAGATCATAGAATCAACCAGACTGGAAGAGACCTCCAGGATCATCCAGTCCAACCTAGCACCCAGCCCGAGCCAGTCAACCAGACCATGGCACTAAGTGCCTCAGTCAGGCTTTTCTTGAACACCTCTAGGGACGGTGCCTCCACCACCTCCCTGGGCAGCCCATTCAATGCCAATCACTCTCTCTGGGAAGAACTTCCTCCTAACATCCAGCCTGTACTTCCCCCAGCACAGCTTGATTCTGTGTCCCCTTGTTCTGTTGGTGGTTGTCTGGGAGAAAAGACCAACCCCCACCTGGCTACAGCCTCCCTTCAGGTAGTTGTAGACAGCAATGAGGTCACCCCTGAGCCTCCTCTTCTCCAGGCTGCACACCCCCGCTCCCTCAGCCTCTCCTCATAGGGTTTGTGTTCCAGGCCCCTCACCAGCTTTGTTGCCCTTCTCTGGACACCTTCCAGCACCTCAACATCTCTCTTGAATTGAGGAGCCCAGAACTGGACACAGTACTCAAGGTGTGGCCTGACCAGTGCTGAGTACAAGGGAAGAATAACCTCTCTCATCCTAATGGCCACACTATTCCTGACACAGGCCAGGATGCCATTGGCTCTCTTGGCCACCTGGGCACACTGCTGGCTTATCTTCAGCTACTATCTACCTGTACCCCCAGGTCCCTTTCTTCCTGGCTGCTCTCCAGCCACTCTGTCCCCAGCCTGTAGCGCTGCTTGGGGTTGTTGTGGCCAAAGCATAGAACCCTGCACTTGGCCTTGTTCAATCTCACCCCACTGGCCTCTGCCCACCCATCCAGCCTGTCTAGGTCCCTCTGCAGGGCTCTCCTACCTTCCAGCAGATCAACACCTGCTCCTAGCTTGGTGTCATCTGCAAGCTTACTGACGCTGGACATCACTAAAGACAGGTGCTGACAAACTGTATCAAAACGCTGAAATTAAAAGAAAAAAATATTTTTGGTTGTTATTTCAAAAAAACAAGTCATCAAAGTATTTCTCAAAATTAGCACACAATTGTTACACCATCAAGTTCATCATTTAGTTTCAGTTTAGTTGTGTGCTTTCAGGTGCTTTTGATCAGCCCTGTTCACACCCCCTGGTTGACGATGCACTGATATTTCAGTCATTGCTAAGTACAGGTTTTTCTATTTCCCATGTTCTGCCAGAGAGCAGGTGCACAAGAAGGTGGGAGAGAGCAGAACGAGGACAGCTGACCTGAACTGACCCAAATGATGTTCTATACCATACAGTGTTATGCTCAACTGTAGTGGGCTGGGGAGCTTGCCCTGGCAGACCAACTGAAATTTACCAGAGCAGCTCAAATGGCTTGGAAGTAAGATGAAGCTATGTTTACAGCAAAGCTAAATTTACAAGAACATACAAACAATATATTTACCATTGTATACAAATTATACAGAAATCCAGACTTCCCTCTTGAACAAAGAAACTGCCCAGAAGGGGCTCAGAGCCACCCTCTGTCTCTCCCAGACAGATAGAAAACCCAAATAACCAGCAAAGCTCACACGTTAGCTGGGGCTGGTGGAAGAGATTAGAGAGTGGTGAATAGATCCAATGTTCAGGAGCAAAGAAGAACAAATTGGTTATGCTTTAACTTTTTGTAGTTTTTGCAAACCAATGAATGCTATAGAATTTATTTCTCCTTTTTGTTATATTTCTTTTCATTGGCATTAGTTTTACTGTTCTCATTGTTTCTTTTGGTTATCAAATTGTTCTTCTCTCAACCCATGAGTTCTGAGATGTTTTTTCTCACTGATTCTTCCCACCCTGGGGGCAGGCAGGGGTGAATGAGTGGCTGCGTGGTGCTTAGCTGCTGACTGGGGTTCAACCATGACAAAAAGATAAGAATTTGTATCTCAGATTTAGTTGCCCTAGAAATTTCCAGAAGTAGTCTTATTGGCCGTATAAAACTCGTTTAGCAAAGTGGTTCTCTTAAGACTAACTAAACTTAGTTGTTCTTGAAGACTAACTAAAACTTTGCAGGTTTGTTTTAACCAATGACCAACTTGCATTGTCTTTTATTGGTGACTACTATCTGTTTCTTTCATTAGGTTATTTGCTCTGGTCTCTTCATTTTGACATATTCTATCAGAGAGAAAAAGTTTGTTCCTGTTCTGACACATGAGATAGTTGCTGGGAGTTACCCAGGGATTTGAGGGAGTGAGAGGTGGGAGAAAGAAGCTGAACTCCATGTATTTCATAAGGGATAAACCAGAAGGCAAGTCAGAGCAGAAACCTTAAGAGGTGCTTTCTGGGTTTTGTCAGTTTGTCTCACTGTCTCAGAGGAGTGTATTCACAGCATGAAGTGATGGTGGACATGAGAAAAAGAACAGTCACAGAAAAAAAGTGCCTGTGGCTGTATTACCTCAGGCTGTGATCTTGTGAAACCCTGTGTACCATGTCAGGTCAGGAGATCTGTAGGTGGGCTGAAGAGCTTCAGCATCCACACAGGAACTGGTGGATGTGCTGGAGCATGTAGCAGTTGCCTTTCTCTGCATCTGTGTTGAATCTGTGTCATAATATATTTGCCTCTCTGTGTGTGGTGGAGCTTTCATATTATGTAGACATTTGTCAATTTATCTGCACTGAGGTAAAATGTTTTCCTCTGAACACCACAAAGAGTACACACGTGAGACACTAGGAAAGGAGGGGAAATCATAAGGAACTGGTGCACTGTCTTCTAATAACCATATAAAACACTACAAGTGTCAGTAAGTATATGGGAAATATTAGTTACAGAGTCTAGGCTGAGGCTTCTGTTCTATTTCCCAGTGACTGTTTTGCATTGCACAATGCTAGAGGTGGTGTGTGCGTAGTTACCAGCAGCTGAATTCAGGACTTCATTGAAATAAAACTGGCTGCCCTAATTATGGTAGCCTTTTAACGAGAGTACAAAACATCTGGAGATGGCCAGAGTAGTAATGCTTCTACACAAAAAAGAAATTCCAACAGATTTAAAGCACGGTGGTACAAATAACTGTTCATGTTGTGAACTGGCTGGACGATTCGGTATCTGTCTGATTTACCTTTCATGTACAACTGAAGAAACACTGACACCTCCATAGATGCCCCAGGTACTAATCTTGCTGTGGTGCACCAAAGAGTAAATCCCATATCCACTTCTTCCATGCAGGTCAATATATTCAACCTGTTCTCTGTGCAGTTGCCCACACTAGGCTGTCCTGAAACTGGCCAGAGAGGCATTCATTTGACTCATTTTGTATTTTCACAGTCATAGGACAGAAGCAGTGAGTGTAGAGTAAACTGACACACACAAACCACATTTGAACACACACACATGATAAAGAAAACACTGGAATAAGATGAACAGAAATGTTGTGAAGTTACTAGCTGTGGAGGTATTCAAAAGTTGACAATAATGTATTGGGCAACCAATTCTATTTGGCCCTGCTTGAGCAGAGGAGTTGGACTAGATGATCTCTTGAAGTCCCTTCCAACACCAACCATTCCATGTCCCCGTGTCTTCTTGAAGATCTTTTTCCAAAAGCTCAGGTTTCTTTCATTTTGTACATGTGTGTAACTCCACACAACATGAAAAACAGAACTTGAGCTCCCATCTTTAAGGCTGATCCTGCCAGAGTATGCAGCTTATCTTTTCACTGCTTTCTCCTGGCATCACTGCCCATGCCAAAGCCTAAGGATGCAGAAGGGCCTCAGCATACACTGATCTGTCAAGAGTATCATCTGAAACTCAGAGCTAAACTCTTGGTAAAAACTGACCCCAAGCTGTGGGGCTGCACTATGGAGCAGTCTGGCCCAGCAAAGGATATGGCCCCACGCCTGGGAGCTCTTGCTGCTTGTGGCTCACTCCTTTTCTCTTAGGACAGTGGAGATGATCACCATTTAAGTCAACAAGCTTCTCTACTTCAGTGCTCTGCATGGCAAATTGTAGTGCAGAGCAGATGTGACTGTCCATTAGTGGGAAGTTCAGCCCTGTGGTGTTGAAGAAAAGGTTTCTTTGAACACCATCTGCTGTATCAGTCACAATTTCTTCAGCTGAGGGCAGAAACCTCAATGCAGTGCCCTTGTTTGTTAAAGCCTCTTCCCAAACAGACAACGCCTGGCATGCTTTCTGTTTTCCTTCTGGCAGAGTGCTTCAGCTTCCAGCTTTGTCAACGTACGGCTGCGTAAGGGTTCTTTTCCCTGAGAGGTGGCTGTGTGTGGATGTGTACATGTGCACACACACAGAAGGTTGTATTTGCCTAAAGAAAAAAAATTGTTAGCAAATTATCTCATTGTCTTTTGGCTATCGTAATCCCCTTCAAGCCTCAACACAACACTATGCATGTTTGATCAAGTCACCACTGAAGAGAAAGATTGCACTCTTCTTGCCAACTGGACCACCTACACCTTCGTATCACTATTGTTGTTGTCAAATGTTATTGTTACAAGGAGGCACAAAGTGTGCAGATCTTTCTTTAATATGGGAGCAGCCAATTTAATGGAACATTGCTGATTAACACAGCCTGCACAGAGTATGCTGGCATACCTTTGACAAAACTTTGTTACAGCTGAGTGGATTACAGAACACTTCTTGAAGGCTTAGGGACTGGCACTGTGCCAGAGACCTTAAAAAAAATGAAAATGCAGCTTGCTTTCTCCTTTTTCCTGAAGAAATCTCAAAGCAGAAGCACTGACCTTGGCAAGCTTCTCACACTAAGTTTTCCAGTAGGCAAAAGCCACTGTAAATCAAACCAGAATAATCCTGTGTGTGTTTTTGTTTTCACACAGGCTGCTAGGATTGCACTTAAGGACCTGATTTTTATTACTAAAGGAATGTTTTTAAATCATCAAGACCTAGAGCATGTTGTGAGCTTAGTCCAAATTTCATCATCATCTTTTGCAATTTGCCCAACACCCTGGCTCTGTGCTCCCATGGAAATACAATTTACTTCAGTTTGCAAAAGTCATCACAATCTACGAGCGCAAAGAAAGAAACCTGCAGAACTGAAAATGAGCAATAAAATCACGACAAAATCTGCCACCTAGATTCATTCCCCTAAAGCAGAAAAATAAGATAAACAGTGCTTCTCTTTCTCTCTGAGTTATTATTAGCTCAGTATTATTTATCATGCAGCTTGGAAATCTTCAAGGGTTACAGTTTATTCTTTATACATGGCTTTGGGGAGCCTTTTGACTCTGATGAGGATTGTAACATGACATTGTTTTGGAAATGAAAACTCTGCACAGATTATTTTCCACATTATCTAGATAATAGAGCTGGTAGATGGGATTGAGTCTAGCTGGAGTAGGCAGTTGTTACTCGTTTGAATTATGGAAATTTGCACAACAAAAACAAAGCAAACAAAAAAACCCACATAGCTTGCACTTAGTCTTATAATAAGGACTATTAAAACTGGATAGCTATTTAATTACATCTCCATGTGTTCTTCTATGCTAATCATTAATCGATATGTTCCCTGATCTTGTTTGCAAGCTTTGTCTTTCTGTACATCAAGGTCAGCTAAACACATATTTAGATCAGAAGAGATTGACAAAGCCTGTATTAATATAAGTGAGACTTACTGTGTGTTACAGCAAGCTTTCCTGACTGGGGGCTTCCAAGCCCTCATAAAATATTGCATCTTCAACTTGGACTAAATATCTCTCTCTCCATGTACATATTATGGTGGTTTTTATAATTAACAGCTCACAGTTATTAAACAGTATAAAAGCCATATGTGTGAGTAAGTACTATAGGATACTGGTAGTGGGTTTTTTCCTCTTCCTCCTTTTTCTCCATTTTTTTCAATCCAGATTTTTTATGTTATTTCTGGGGTCCAGCACTGGTTGGCATGGTCAAGTTCTCAAACCCACCACAGCTATGTCTATCAAAGTATTGGATTTGTAGGGCTGTGAAGCACACAGACGAACCACGAGATACAAGTCTGTAGGAAACGGTCTTCCCTTATGAGTTTTCTGAGTGTGCTGCTGGAGCATTTGCAAAGTTCATGATTACAAGCTTATTAACTGGATCTGGTTTGCAAGAGTCATGGTTTACAACTGCCATTTTTGTTTCTTTTTGTGCTGTAAGTAAAGCATGTTTGTACAGATTGCCAAACAAGCATAGGCTCACAGGTACTGGGGGCAGCTACACAACTTAATCCTCAGCCTACGTTTTTTCCTGACATTCTTTTTTTTCCCTTGTGAATCTTCTTCAGCTGGCTTCTTACCTTTTGTTTCCCACCACCAGAATAAAAGCTTCTACATCCATATGTGCTCTGGGGCAAGAATTACACTGTGAGAAACCACCTGAACCAACACTAAAAAATAATGAAAATAACTGCACTAAGGACTTTTGTCTACTGCTTCATCTTCTGCATTTTACGTTTTCCTGTGTAAAAGGTTCAACAGATGCAAATCCCCTAGATTGTACTGTAGGAGTAGTGTGTTTTACTTCAGCCAAAACCAATGCTGAAGGTATTTGGCTTAAAATAAAAGTATCCATATGGACTTTTACTATTTAACTCTTCTGGTTTCATAATCTAGTTTTACTTACATCTCTAGAGAAACAAGTCATACTAATTGAAGACCTAGCATGTAGCTTAAGAGTGAGTCTAATGGGAAGGGAAGGAAGAAGGAATAGTCTACCCTTAAATAGTCACATATCAAACTGAAAGATCATTAAAAGCCAGGAATGTCTTCTTAGCCATCTGTATTTTGTAGCTTTTATTTACAAACATAACAGTATGTGAGGGTGTCTTGGGGCAAGGCAGGCAGGCAGGAAAAATATTCTGATACATGGTTAAGCCTGACTAATTTTGGCCAGTTTAAAGCTGACAGGCACCTTGTAACTTCAAAGATAGATGCTGGTATAGTTGGGGGCAGAGGAGTTCCTCTGGTTATACAGCTTTCCTCATCTCTTGGTGCAGCACTGGGGAGGGAGCTGTGCCAATTCATGTTGCTAGATGAATTTGCATTTTCCTGTAAGTGTTGTGGTATGGTCAGGAAAATGATCTCTTAGACAGAATATCTGTGAAGTGTCTTGCCCAAATATACACATACAGCAAAATAACTTTTGCATCTTCTGTAAATAACATTGGTGCACAAAGGCCTAAGCACTGCTTGTGTATCAAGGTGATAGATGTCTTATAAATACTTAAGCTTGATAGAAATGGCACTGACTAGATCATTGCCTCCCCTATGCAGATTTGATAAGCTTTTTGGCAGGTCTTTCTGCAGTGCACAGTAATAACTAGATGGATGTTCTCTGCATGTACATGTATTTTGGTGGGTTGGAGTGTCAGAACAGAGTCTTTGTTGGTAAAACACTACTTAAGGGCTTTATGTAGTGGCAGATTTAGAAGAGTGGAAGAGCAGCATGAAATCTGTCTTGAATACCTGCATGTGGTTATCATTTAGCAAAAAAAAAGTGGTCTGGTTTGGTATGCAACAGCAGCTCAGCTGACAGCACTCTTACACCTTAAAGGTGCCAGGTGTTGATATCAGTCCAGCGTGATTTGTTAAATGAACCATAATGATGATGAAGGTGTGGGTGATTTGAGGGTTTGGCTGGTTGGATTGCTTGGATGTTTAACAAATACACAAACTGTGCAGGAGTTTTTAGTAGAGGGCACATTTGGTAAACTACAGTTGAAGCATGATATGATGGGATGTCATGTCTCACCAGTATATCTATAATATCTTCTGCCTTTCGGCGTAGATATTTGTTGTGGGTTTAGCCCATTGAATCTGCTGATGTGAATTCAATACCATGCTGCCATCGTGCCAGCTTTTGAATGGAAGTGCTGGCTAGAGCATAGTATCATGGGGCTTGTAGTTCAAATTGTAACATGAGAGGCTTCCTGTGTCCAGTTGCTGCTTCCAGCCTAATCTTTTTTACCAAGAATTGTGCCCTTGCTGTCTGTCATTCAAACAAACAGTTGTCTTCTATCAGTCATGAGTCTCTTCCAACCTGGGTGATTCTATGATTCTGTGATCTGTAGAAAGAATCCTGTACACTTCAGCTAGTTCTCAAACATACATGAAGTTCTTAACATTGCTAATCCTTTGAAATCATAGAATCTGAGATTCTCACCAAAAATTCAAGAGAGATTTGGCTACAGATTGCTACTTAAATTGGCTAAGGCTTTACAGTACTACTGATTGCTTTCTGCATTGTAGTCTAAACCACTTGTCACTTCAGGAGCTAATCATGTGTGCCAGAGAGCACATATAGAAACTCATCGTATCTGCTAAATATCCTGATCTGTGGCAGCAACATGGAAGAGGATGATGACTTTGACACTTGCAAAGTGACTTAAGAACCTGTGACTTAATTAATCTTGATGCTGGTTGAATTAAGAACACTTTCTTGCTGGTTACCTCACCTTTTGCTTGGAGGTTTTTGTGATTAATTCTTTGCAAAAGTCTTACTAGCCCACATGTGTAAAGCCTTACCAGCCCACATGTGTAAAGCCCTATGAAAGCAAAATTCAGTGGACTTTGTGGACAGTCCGTTATAAACCCACAAATACAAAGGAACCAAAAACTCAACCAGAGGACTACTTCTGATTCTCTGTCTTTAGCATGCTGTGGTGTGTTTAGAGATTACAGCACATATGGTCTGTAAAATTACCCACCATTTAAATGTTTGCAATATATGGTAGTACAATTGAACTGGAAGAACTGATGTTAGTGTTAAAATGACAGAAAGCAGAATTATACAGCTGAGACTAAATATCTGCTCTTTAATTCTGACATCACACCCCTGAACCAGAAGGGTTCTCCAGGCAGTGTATGCCTTGCGCACCAAATGTTCTGCACCACCTCTGCAGAACATCTTACCATGAAGATCACTTCAGGTAGTTATCTGTGTAAGTAGTTTTGCAATACTTTAGTGAAATATGATATGCTATTATAACAGCTTAAAAAAGTCATCAGTATTTCATGCAGAGAAATATAAGGAGTTTCTCAACATAGGGACAATTTATTGTACCTACTCAACACAGATGCTCTTCAATGGGAATTACAGAAGCACAGCAATCTAAAAATACTATCCTGATAATAATACAGATCATAATCACACTGATGTAAATCTAAGGTCACACCCACAGTCTGCTTTTTTGCGCTACATATTTGACAAAATAGAAGAGATTTAATTCCTGGTCAGAGGGAGCTAAAGGAGCTCAGATTTGTCTCACAACAGCTCAGCAATACAGCTGGAATTGTCTTTACCTGCTTGTCTTTACCAACTCCTCACTCAGTCTTTAACATAAGTGGAAGAGGAATCCTGTTATTGATTGAACACTTTGCTTTTATCCAACCTACATTAGGCTTGAAGTAGATCTCTCTTGTCAAAGAAATTGTAATACAGCTTTCTCATAGTGAAAAGGGGTTCCTAGGTGCTGCAAGGTCTTTTGTTACTCCTAAAATAAGTCACATCTGTTTGGATAAGCAATGGCAGCAGTGCCAGCTTCTACACGGTGACAACTAGTGCTGCACAAATTGATGTGCCACCTTAACACAGCAAGATTGATTAAACATTTCCCTGCCTTTCCCTTCCCCCCTCCCAAAAGAAAAAGAGAACAATGTTCTTAGCCTGACCTCTTTTTCTTTGCATGTCAAGTGAACAAAAATCACCCTTTGCTGTACTTGTGGGGACAGATATTGATCTTGGACACAGAGATGCAAACCATAGTAACTCCTTGGAAGCTGAAGGAGTTGCTCCTAACATTGGTCTGTGAAACTGAGGTCAGACTCCAGCCACTGACCTCTAAGCTTTACTTCTTGCCCCATGAGAATCAGTGTATCTAATAAATACATCAGTGCTGCAAAGAGTGCTAGCCATTTGACAGAAGTGAAAATTTAGTATCTGCTATTATTGATGCTGATAATGCAAAACATTGATGTATGTCACAATCTCTATACATTTTCTTTGTGGTCCTGTCTATCCCAAATGCATTGATATTTCTGCAACACATTATGAGCAGTAGTATCAACATTTAATTTCCATTAAAGTGGTTTGGTTTGGTTTGGTTTGGTTTGGTTTTTTAGGGAAATCACCTAAGCCTCATCCCATAACACCGCTACCACTTACTGTGCAACAGATGTTTTATGCTCAGTTTGTGTCATTTCCACTCTCTTTAGAAATTGGGAGACACAGATACAGCCAGACTCAGGACAAATCCCTTCAGCCCTTCCTTTAAATCTTTCTTTGGGTTGTATAATAAACCTGAGGTGGAAAAGTGCATTAAACTTGAGCTCAAATAAACATCATAACATTTGTACATTTGGAAAAAGAAAATATTGGCATGATAGAAGGAAGACTTAATGAACTCTTATCAGTTAATGTGATAACCTACAGACAGATGATGATGCACAAAAAAGTAGAAGCTGTTTTCTCTAGAATTCAAACATAAAAATGTAAGTTCTCACACCAGTCACTAGTGATGCCTTAGTTACAAAAAACTAGCAAGTGCAGCTCTTTCCTAGTGAAATGGCACAGCAGCTAAGTGCCACTGCACTGTTGGGTTATCAGGACACTTCCTGAAAAAGGCTTGGAAAATATTGCAAACTCTGTAACCAGGTTTATGCAGAACCTTTAAAGCGTTGTGCTGACGCCGGCTGTCGTTGGGCTTTTTGCTCCCATGAATGGTTCACATGTATAGGAACCAAATATAATGGTTCCCATGAACAGAAGAACTACAGAAATACAATCATTAGTGTCATCAATTATAATTAAGCTTTTGTAAGCAAGAAATACATTTAGAATAAAACCACACACTCTGAAGAAAAATAAATACTTCTTGGTGCTTAAATCTGTTTTCTGCAGATTCTTGCACTCATTGGAGGTTTAATATGCATAGGAAGCTTTTGTGGCAGAGCAGTGAGTTCCATTACTATGATGAAGACAAAACAGTGCTTCTTGCTAATGTAGGGGTTTTTCTTTCTCTTTCATTCCCCCCCCCCCCCCCCCCCCCCCACCTTTCAAATCTAGCTCCATTTGATTTTACATTATCTTGCTGATAAGCAGTTTTTATGGCTTATCAATTGTGGTACACCATTGAGAAACTAAGTTAGCTGATACTTTCTGTTCTTTCTGCTTATGAGTCAGCTGCTGTATTTTCTTAACAGAGAAACAATGACTGTGGATGGGAGAAAATGAGGAATAAATGGCAATCAGACAGTGTCCGTAGTCATAAAAATTGACTGTATGGTTTTGTGGCCAAGAGAGAGCGTTCAGAGAACTAACAGCAATTCCAGGCAAGAGCTGTGCAAATACAATGCTACTTGTGAGCATAAATTCAGAAAGAGACAGAATGCTATGCAAAGTGAACAACCACTCACAGTTCAAACGTTTTTTTTTTCCTCAAACACTGTTAGTACAAGATTTAACAGACTTTGCACTTTAAAAGTAATTCAGTGTTGTTGCCTTGCCTCTCAGAGGATGGAGAATATTTTTGCTGTCATTTCCCTGAGATGGTACTGTTTCCTGCTGCTTTAAAATAAATGATTTATTGTAGCTTCAGGCTTTCACTCTTAAGATTTTCTGTATATGATACATTACTTACCTTAGCACTCCTGTTTATATATTTACATTGCTCTCATCTCAGTGGTTCCCAGACTCCTATGCACCAACACGCCTTCTACTCCCTGCAGAGGAAGAGCCTAAGTCATTAATGCTTTCTTATCCTTGATGATTTTATTAAATGAAGTTTAATTACTTCCATTGCTTTTGTATAACATAATCTAGTGCTCATTTACTCTATTATTACCATTCAGAGAAATTAAACCAGGGTGCATATGCATCAGTACACACTAAGCATGATGTAAGGCCAGGCATAGTTAATTTCTCTCTGTTATAGCTATGCAGATTGATCGTTTAAAACAAAACAAAAGGCAAACCAATATGTAGGAATTGGTTTTCACTTGTATTAAGGCTACTTCCTATCACTTGTCATAAATAAGTATTTTGGTTAAAAGTGTCTCTATTTTTAGTTTCTTACCTTTTGTTCACTGTATTTTTCACTTTTGAGCACTCTTTAGCAGAGTGGTGTCAAATGGTAAAATACTGAATGTGGGGGGGAAAGTGATACTAGCTACTCAAAGTTATTTAACTCAGCTGCAAGTCTTACTCCTCTTACAAATGGTAACATTAACGTCAGCCTCAGCTTCAGGGAGAGAAGTTGTGGCACTCGGTGATAAATAGTTCTACAAAGGTACCCAGTCTAGTTTAGTCCTCCCCCTGCCTCTACACGACAGCTTTTACCCTTGTCACAACTCCCATCTTTGTTGGCCTCAAGTCCATCATCTCCCAGCTCTGGGTGGAAGATCTGGGAGTTCCACACCTCCCTCCCTCCCTGGAAAGCACTGCCACAAATGCCATCATTTGCGGAGCTGCCTGGTTTAGGGAGGTTTTTTTTCTGCTCCCAGTCTGACAGAAAGCCAGTGACCTTTTTTTTTTTTTACAGAAAGTGCTGAAAAAAATTGGTTCTTCTAAAAATTTTAGTTTCTTTAAAAGCTTGCCAAAAGGGGAACCCTGAAACTAAGGAATACCCAAATCCTCATTCATTTTTGCAAAGTGTACTGTTTGTGTCAGAGGATTTGCTTAAAAAATTTTCTGAACCATCCACTTTTGAAATGTATCCCTCCAGTAGCCTTCTTTAACCCTTTGCAAAGGATCATCTGCATGTGTTTGATGTAGAATATTTTAGTAGAGAAATGTTGCTTTTTCTTTCCTGTTTCCATGTGGTAGGGTGTTAAGAGATTGCTTTTTCTGTCCCCTGTCAATAAGTGACCTGCCTTAACCAGGCACTCAGAAATGAATCATAACACTTGTCAGCCTGAGCTAACCACTCCAAGGCTGTCTGTAGCAGCGCTTGCTGTTCATTTCTCTGCACAAGGGTTGGTGTCATTATGCCTTTGGAAGTGAATTTTATTCATGGAAAAGTCAGAGATGCAGGAAGTCCCTCAGCTGCATCTCCATTGTCTTTTTCATTCTGGTCATGAAATCAGAATGGGTATAACAGTGCAGAACTGGGATGTAGCAGCTGAGATAGAGGTAGTCTTACAGGGGCACAGGGAAAAAATGGTTAACTGTTTTAAAAGCATCTTTAGCAAGTGTTTTGGAGGTGTTCTGTTAGGTCCTGGCAAAATCTAAAGTAAATGTTAACCACAGATAGTCAAAAGAATCCAGGAACTTCACCACTGCTGTAAACAGTTGCTATGGAGTTGACTTCTGTGTAATTCATCTCTGAAAGCTGTAAAGATCATACATCTGTCTCAAAGAGAAATTCTTCTCTAGTTAACCTGGTTTTCAAATGCAAAGACTATAGGGGAGCAAGAAGTATTTTCTCTTTCAGACTGACAAATTCCAAGAAGAGAAGGAAGCAAAAGCAATACAGGAAAAACTGAGTCTGGACCAGTAATTAATAAGTCATCTAGAAAAGTTATCAGTTTAATTTATTTTATCTAAAATATTAGTAGCCTGCTTTGAGTTCCTGTGCCTACATTTTGAAACTGAGCTGATTTTCACATTAAGGTGCTAAAATGGGAGTCTTCTAGAGGTATTGGAGAGCATACCTTATCTTGAACAAACTCCTGTGTGTTGCAGTGTAAGACCTTGTACTTTCCCTTCTTCTGACAGCATTGCAAGAAGGAAAATTAAATCTGATTCTCTGAAAGAAAGAAGCAGAAGACTAATTTGTTGACTGTACTGTTAATGCCATTTTAAAAAACCCAAAACTTTGCATTTATTTGGAGTCCACTGAAAGACAAGAGAGCAGCCTGTCACACAGGTTGGAGGGAAATTGAGGTATCAGCTTGCTAGAGAATATATACACAGAAAAATGTTACCCTGACAGCAAGAACCCCTGGGAGAATTCCCACAAGTTACAAAACAACTAATAGTCTAAGAAAGATATTTTGTCTTAGTTATTTATTAAATAATGAGTATAAGGCAGATTTTATTTTTAGACATAGTTTTTATTTTAGTACTAAATTATTTTGCTGATAGAAAATATTCAAGACACAACTGCTGTATTTTATAAAACCAAAAAAAAAAAAGGAACATGTAATCAGAGCAGTCAAGATAAAAGTCTTTTACTTACTATAATCCCCTCTTTCATGATCTCAGAAAAGTAATTATTTTCTCTCTCTGCTTACTTTGAAGGAAGATTGTCTTCTTCTATCTAATACTCATGTACTTAAAGATTTCTAAAGAGACAGTGGATGCAGAAGGGGTTTGGAGGTCTTGGATTCAGTTTGAAAGTGCCACCATGTCTGCATGGCCGATGTGACAAGTGAACCTGTATCTAGTGTCCAGTTTGCAGTAAGAGGGAAATGGCAGTGGTATGTCGATTCTGAGAATAGATAGGACTGTTCAGGAGATCTTCTGCATAGTTCAGTTTGAGTTTTGTTATTTACCTAGGCTGTTTCAGTCTTGACTTCTGAGTAAGGTTTGTGTCTGTCCATCTTTTAAAATACTTAAGCATTTTCCAATGAAAGCAGTGCATACCATATTTAGAGTCCTATGTTTTCCCACTTGGAACAACTAGCACCATGGGGATAGTATTCCAAGACACAGTTTATTTTGTTTGTAATGCTGAAATTGTCATTAGCTCATCGTTCAGAGCTCATAGTCATTTTTTGGCTCAATCATTAGTATTTATTCCAAGGAGAGAAAAGCCTTTCTTAAATCCTATGTTAGTTTCTGTTTGCATTTCTATCAAGAAAAGTGCTGCTAGCTACAGCTCCCTACTCAACACACTGTTGTACCTTACCTAATGTCTCAGCACCAAAGGCAGCAATCTGTATTTAGAATTGAATATCAGAGGTTTCTTGAAAGTAAACATCAGAGGTTTCTTGAAAGTAAAAATGTACAGTGACCTGTACCTGTTCCATGTGTACTGTACTCATTATCATTGTGAAGAAAATCTCTCTCTCTTAGTTGTGCATGTCCTTCCACAGACAGTACACCACCCATGGTTGGCAAGTAGGTGATGAGTTTCAAGGCATTCTTGTGTTCAGTCTTGCAGAATTGTCCAAAATCATTTTCCTATTCTGCTTACCTTGCTTGCCTGTGATGGAGTTGATGTGCTCTTTGTTTTTCTTTCCTTTTTGAGTAGATGTTTTGTGTTTGCCACTTCAGAGTTCTCTAGCGTCTGCTTGGAAATTATCAAAGTTTATAGCACACATTTTCAAATTAACATTCTTAAATATGCTCACCAAATCTGTTACTGCTCCCCAAAAGCATATTTCCTTGTTAAACTGCACTTGAACACAAGTAAGTATGCATTCACAGAGAATTTTCAAATAGATGATCAACAAATTTTGCAGAGATATTTCATGCAAAGTGTGACACTTATTTAAGGCAAATGTTTTCTAATACAATACCATACAGGTCACCAAAGCCAACAGGTTCTGGGTGTCCTTTCTGCATTGTTGTGATGCCAGTGACTCTCAAAGTTACCTAGTCAGAGAGGACCTTCTAATGCAATGGTTGGAAATTTTTCCTCCAACTATTTTGAGATTTCAAATTGTGACTATATGCAGAGACTAAAACCATGACAAGAGCAAGCAGGATGATATCTCATACAACCCTTAAAATAATATGTATGAAAAATCTTTAAATGCATGCTTATATTCAAGTGGCTTTTCCAATCCCACACTTTATCCCAAAATCCAAGGACTGTGGTTTTTTTCCCCATACATTCTTTCTCCCCAAACTCCATGAAGTATCTGAAAGTCATTCTGCTTTCTTTCTCCATTGGAAATTCTCATTTAAAAGTGGAAATTCTCATTTAGAAGTAGGTATCACTTCCAATCTCCGCTGATAATTCCTTTGATATGAAAAGCAGAACAGATTCCAGTTTGCAAGTATATACTTGCATAGCTTTACCAGAGACTATCAGTTCTCATCCTGAGACTTCAATCCTGGGCTATTTCATTCACCAGGAGAGAGACTCACATGTAACAGATGTACAATTTTTGCATTGTCACTTTGCCACTATTTTTCAGTTTCATGTTCTTTGGCATTCAACATACTTTTCCTACCAAATAATCTGTAAGATGCCAGTGTGTAATACTTTGTGATAGTATTGGCAGTGTTATGAAAGGGAAAGAAGTTGCTGGTCAATACATTCTTCAGACATTCACAACATTTTCACCTCCTGACTATTTCAGAGTCAATGCTGGCAGCATTGATTTCCCCCTGAAGTAGCAAGCACCACGTTTCGGAGCTGAGACTGTTGATCACTTTAATAGCAACCTTTTCAAACACTGGGGAAAAAAAAAAGCCAGTGACCATACCCTGCCTGCTAGAAACCTCCACCCCATCTCACTATTCCATGCTAGGTAAAATAAGTATACAGAGTGAGAAGGATTATTGCACAACAGGTCTGGGTTCTTTCTGAGGGCCTCCCTTTCCCCGTATTGTGCCTGTGTTGTAAGTGAAGTTTATTTGCAAATTCTCAAAGCTTGCCAGGAATCAGTTTCAGAGAAATGTTTGTGCTTATGTAGAACTTAGTGGGTTTTATAAACATTCTTTTTTTCTTTTCTCTTTATTTCTGTCAGCTTCCTTACCTTTTAACTATTGGCTTCCTTAGGACAAAAGAGTCATATGAACACAGTCCGTCTTGGTCAGACAGACAAAGTCTACACCTTTCTGAATGTCTGGAAGGTGCCTCATATTTCAAAGTATGCCCACAAAGGAGCATTAAAAAGCACATGGCTGAATTTCTGACTCCAGGTTTGAACAGAAATAGGCCTCAATTCCACAAACTGAATGGCTTCTGGAGTGCTGAGTTTAACTGTTTCATTTCAGCCCAATACACTGTGGAGTTCAAGTCTTAGACTGAGCAGCTGGAAAGTTCAAAGAAGAATCTGGGGCAAATGCTTCTGCCTCAGTCACATACTGCATGATCTCAAACCTTAAAGAAAGATTCAGCCAAGCAGACCAGACCAGGTCAACTGAACATACCTTTTGGTGGCACAGAAGTTATTTCAGCTGGTGCTCTTTTTCCTGCCTTTTTTTCCTCTGTGTCCCCCAGGTTCTCAAAACTTAGCCTGAACCTTCATAAAGATGGAGTCCAAGTTTCTGGTTTGTCACCAAACTCTGGAAGCAGGCAAATTTCCCAAAGTTCGTGGTTTCATTCCAAATGTTCACAGAGTTTTAAATTCTATCCAGGAGCTCTCTTCTGTGTTTTACAGAGAGCAAAATTCACAAATCTGGCTACTTACTGAAATTGTAACAATTTCATCCACCTATGGAGTACAGTATAGTCATCGTTTGTAGGCAGCAAAGGAATACCTTAACAGCTGGGAATTTACATTGTTTCCATGGTTACAATAATAAATACAGTGGTGATCTGCCCAGAGCAGCTCTTGTTTCTCAAAAGGATCTTTAAATCACTTGCATTTTCCAAGCTTATTATTTAATTGTGATCATCTAAAAGCTGGGATTTTTTTGTTACACTAGACACTACAGTTGTTGCAAGACAATGCACTTTCTTATTACTTAAAATCATATAATTAGTGGGGTAAGTTAATGTTGCATTCTGTGCTTATTCTGACAATCGCTGTCCTGAAACAGAAACATCTTTAAACTGACAGTAGAGATATTGCAGCATCTTGGATTTCACCATTTTTATTCTTATGCATGGGAATTGTGGAAGTTAATTAGCTCCAAGATTTGGCTGAATACTGAGAAGAGAACTGATGAAAAATCAGTAGTAGGTTCATTTGGAGGAAAAACAAAACTGTTGCTTTGTAGGCTTTTGGAGCCAGTAACTGTTCTCACATGCATTTAAACAGTACCTAAAATAACAGGACACTGATGCAGTACAGTCATGATTATTCACAAACTCTTTAAATCAAAATTGACAGGAAAAGATCACTGTGTAAGTTGTACATCAACATTATTCATTCTTCAGACCATTGCCAGAATCTTTACACTATGTTTTGTTACCTAGTTGGCCTAAAGGAAAACATCTCTTGAATCTGCCTGCATTGTGATCAAGCTCTCTGCATCCCATCTCTTGAATCTGCCTGCATTGTGATCAAGCTCTCTGCATCAGCCATTTTAATGGAAATTATGTGTTTCAGTATTTCTCTTACTGAAGAGTTAAAGACCCTCTCTTTCTGAAGTAAAGAGAATTTCTTCATATGTATTTCTTCCTTTTGGAATCAAATGGAGATGTTGTTGACATGGTCAATTTGAGCAGGAATTTTACTTCCTAAAGTAAATAGATACTGTTTCCAGCTGAAATGAGAACAGACAGCTTTGGAAGGGAGAATTTCATGAGCTGCACTGAAATATGGCAGGTGAGGAAAGGCAGCAGTACTCCTGGGAGCCAGTGCTTTTAATGACCAGAGGCAGTCAGCAGGTATGCTGAGCAAAGCTGCTATGTCCTACTCATTTTTTTTTTATTGTATCAAAGCCAGGTTTGGTTTATAAATTCTGGGGTTTAGACCTCTCTTTCATTATCTGTGAAGAGCTATTTGAGCATCTCTTTTGAATGACTAGCTACATTTGGACGCTGGGAGAAGGAGGGGCAGAGCCTGGGAGCTAATGCTAGATGTTGATTTTACTGAGACAGCCTGGCCCAATGCATGGCTTATGAAAGATTCGGTAATTATTCTATTAGGTTCCTTCCCCAGGCTCAGGATTCAAATTATGCAGGCTGAATATGTGGCAAAACAGATTTAAAAATGCATTTAAGGCAAGATGCTGTCTGGGCTGAATACAGACCCACTGCAACTTGCCAGCAAAACAGTCAGCCAAAGAGGAGAATTCAAGAGGGAGTCTGTCTGGATTTAAATGTTGACCAGGCTTTAGGCTGATATATCAGCTGAAAGGCTGCAGAGAGAAGCAGCATGTCTCAGGAATCCTTTCTGGTTTGTAAAGATTAGTAACTCCCAAGTGTTCTCTTTAGTGTAAAGATAACCATGCTTAAGAAATTACTTGGCTACACTTGTTTTCCTAGCCTGTCTTCCACATTGATTTGGAGTAATCTTTTTAAACAAGACATGAAATTCAGTGGGAATATATCTTAAGCACCAGGAGCTTGAAGGAATAATGTGCTTGCTGATGATCTGAGGCAGCAACAAGGCAGAGCAGTGCTCCAGGAGAGAGCAGCTGGTGCTGCTGCAGTCACCCTTTGGCATCCACCTGCCAAGCGACACACCCCAGCTCTGCTCAAGTTTGGCTGGGTGTAGGAGCACTGAAATCCCACATCAGGGATTTAATCAGAGTGGTTGATGTCTGCCTGCAATAGACTTGCACCAAGTTTTGCCAGCTGCTAAGTGCGAATGATGCCCGAAAGTATAGTGACAAATTCTTGGTAGTGGACTGCGGTCCTGTGAATCAACCACAAAACCAGCAACTGCAGTAAAGGATTGAGTCATGCCAAGTGTGAAGGCAGGCAAAATTCTTAGTTCCTTAGATGCATGAAAGCTGTCTATCAACATTATTGATAGTGTTGCTTTCAAGCAGAAATCAAGGATGAATCAGTGTTATTGAATGCATGAGGTCCAAAAGCTGTAATGGAAAACATAAGCACAGTTGCCCACATGGCAATATTTTACTAAGCCTTTGTGACTTAATAAAGGCCAGGGCAAAGATTCTTATTTCTTCCTTTCGCCCAGCACTATGATGCTCAGCTCCTCAGAACTGGGCGTATTTCTGATTCTTATTCTTTAAAATACACCATTTATTCTTGAGAAGCCATCACTTTTGAGGTAACCTGCGGAATTTAGCCTGCTCAGGTCTGCTCCTGCAGTGCAGCCAGAAGTAACCATATCCAGCTGACTACTTCTGGCAAAGAGCTGTGGACTGGCTTAGTTTGGTTTGGATTTAACATAAAAATGTCATCAAAAAGAAGCTCCAAGGACTTAAGGAATGGCTGAAAAAACAAACCAGTCACTTATTAGCTGGAGAATTAACCATGTGTAATAAGGATTTTTTAGGAAGTCTATGCAAGATGTTACCTTGGAATGAATGTATTCTTGATTAGCAGAATACTCCATAATCACAGCAAGTTAGTCAGACCCAGGACTTTAGCTTTTCTCCTGTTACTGTTCTCTGAACACATGCAAGATAAGAAGTTGGGAGAATTACATTGTAACCATTTAAAATCTCTTTTAGGAACACTGCTACCTTTTTGTATTGATTTCAGACAGGCCATTATAATCTGGGGATGGAGGAGTGGAGGAGCAGGGAGCAGGTACATAATTCTATGGAAAATCAGCTGGTTTGTGCTGTTTAGTATAAAAATATACAAAACATGCCAATGTTTTGATCATGAGGCAAATTTGAAAGGTAACCAGTGCCAGGTAGCAATACAATGTCAGCAGGCATTATGAAGATTCAGTGAATTTGGAAGTCTGTTTAGTTGGTACATAGTTTTTATATCCTTGACTAGTAGAACTAACAAGGTCAGGGTATCAGATCTGATCTCAAATACCTTTTGTAGCATACACTTTGGAATATATAAGTATAAGCCTTCTGCTTTTACACATTTGCATCTTTCATGCTATTGAAAAGGTAATTACTTTTTTTTTCCTATCCATTTTCATTATTACCAGATTTATTATAACTTATATGTAGGCTATTTAAACCATCTCTGTTATCCTAATGGTGAACTTGCTCTCAGAAGAGGGAGAATCAGAAGAACTAGACAACTTTTCTAAAGTGGGTTTTGATGCAGCTCAATAAACATTCAGTTTTCAGTGTGGCTCAAGGTTTGTATCAGGCTCAGAGCACAGCCACCACAAGAGTTCGACGATCAGTATTTTGTACTGCTACTCTAATTAAAGGCTTTGAGGGGCAAAAATCAAGTCCAGTGTGACTAATCTTCATACTACCTCCATAACAATTATCCTAGCTTTACCGTGCGATGCGTTTATGTCCTTTTTTCCACTGAACACGGTCCAAACATAAGTTACATGGCTCTTGATTTAATTTTCTCCCTAATTTTTCTAATGTCTCTTTGGCTGCCTACAACACTAAATCTTGTTGACCTCAGATATATGCACTGGTGGAGGGAGACGAAGTGGACAGTAGACTTCTGTGCTAAGGAACATGATGGATGCTGTTACTTCACTTAGTGATGCTTCCTGAACTGTTGCTGTTTTTCAGTATATGGTGTCAACACCTGTAAAATATTGCACACTGGTAATTGATGGGTGGGACAAGTGCTGGTGAGCCAATCATGAGCTGCAAATCAAGAGCCTGTTTCCTATAGCAAGAATCTAATATGGTAAAGCAGTGCTCTGTTCAGCTTTGGCATTAATGCTTTCATTCCCAGAACCATGCAAATAACATCCTTATTTGGTAAAACTGGGTACAAACTCTCAGTATCATACAAAGTAGTTCTCCTCATGTTTCCATTAGAGAATAAAACATGCTTTGATGACTTGCAAGAAAAACTAAATGTTCTTTTTTTCTTAAGCCACTTATTTCTAAAATGATAATCTCTCTCCAGTGGACATTTTCCCATGCTGGCAGACTTTGCTTCTTTGGCACATCTTTGTTCTTTTTTTAACACAGTCTAGATAAGGGACAGATAGGCATCTTTACAGGTGTGTCACAAGATGGGGCACATATAGGCTCAGCTACTTCAATTTGCCTTTACAAATAAAGAAAGAGCATAGAAACAAGAAGCAAAGTCCACTGGAAACTTAGGAATTCATGCTTAAATGACATGTCCTTCTCCATTCCCTCTTACTGTGGATGTAAGTGTGTAACTCTTACTAGGACACAGAGACTCTGTGATTTAACTAGTTATGTGTGTTTAATGCTGTGCAGGAAGCTGCAGTTTGGAAGCAGGTGATGTTTGGTGCCTTAGGCCATTAACCAACACAACATTAACAACTGTCCATGACTCACCTCAGCTGGAAAAGAAAGTCTGAGAGTGGGACATAGCTGAGTCTCTGGGTCAATCTGGTCTTATCTTACTTCCATCCTATATATTTACTTTGCAGAAAATATTTTTCTCCTCAATATACAAGAAAGATCTCAAAAGAAATACAGTAGAGATGCCAAAGAGTTTAATGCATTGTGCACAGAGAGTAGATTCAATGTGCTCTACACAGAGGTTAGATGCTGCATCACCAGGGATGATGGAGTCAACAGTTTCTAGACAGTCTTGCACATGATTTGCCATTGGAATGGGCTGCCAAGGAAGATGGTGGAGTCACCATCCCTGGAGGTGTTCAAGAAAAGCCTGGCTGAGGCACTTAGTGCCATGGTCTAGATGACTGGCTAGGGCTGGGTGCTAGGTTGGACTGGATGATGTTGGAGGTCTCTTCCAACCTGTTTGAGTCTATGATTCTGTGATTTTATGTTTGCAAAGTGAGAGCAATTGCTTCCCTAGAAATGGAGGAAGCTTTATGTTTTGACTAAAGGCAGTTCTTTGAGTATAGTCCTATATATGTTTGTGTGAGCACAGTAGGATGAGCCATGGAAAGAGTCACCTCTATTGTTTCTTAGCATAAACATTCCTGTTACCTAAATCACCATCTATCCACCTCTTAGATCTCACTGGTGGAATGAAGCAAGAGAAGTCCTACATCATGGCTTTTAAGATGGGTATTTTTTTCTCAGTGATGAAGGCAGCTTGGAGTTCACCTATCAGCAACATGCTGTGAAATTTTGTCACCACCAATGACTTACTCCCTTCACTAATTCATCAAGGCAGCAAACTCGGCTAAGTTTTCACGTAACTGTCTCTTTAAGGTATGCAAATCTACCTAATATTAAGGGGAGGGAAAGTACATAGTACATACTTTTTTCTGTATATTACTGTTTTAATTTCAAAATTAACACAATGGCTGATGAAGCAGCACATGGGAAGTCATTAACATTTAAATTAGATGGGATGGAGGGTGGTCCAGTAAGGCATCTGAGTTTTCTGTGTGGCAAGTCCACCTTTTTGTTCAAAGCTGTGATGTTTAACCATACACCCATCAACTTTCCTTTAAAATATTCCAGCTGTGCCATTTTGGGCATAGTCGTGAACGTGGGTGGTTGTGACTTTCTCTGTTTTGAGCAGAGCCCAGAGCAGTCATATCAGCATTAGGTAATGACACCCTAGAGCTGACAGGCTTCCAAAACCTCTTTTTGTCTCACGACTGGTACAAATCTTTATAATTGATTTGGATTGTGGGGCTGGTAATAGAGCACTGAGTAGCAATTAATGCTAACATTTTAGTTTCATTTCATTCTGTCACATATGCTTGACACTCTTTTTATGTGTGAGATTGTCAGGTATAAAGCTATGTGTCTCATTATATGCCTATTTCTCACCTCCCTTCATATCACTGCCAGAAGTGATGCAGGGAAAGCCTCCCCTACTCTTAATTCTTTTAATTCATTGGTTTTGCAAGAAGTTTATATTCCTATAAATTGGATCAATTGCCACTGTAGCCTTATTAGAAGTAAACACTTGGGAGAAAAAATCTGCTTCCATGTAAAATACAAAGAATTTTTTTCAAGCCTTAAATAAATGCATTTCCTTTGTCATGGTGCCATTTGGAAACAAATATATATTTAGTAGTGAATTATGTATGCTTCTTCTCAACTGAAAAAGTTGTCTGTGCAAATCAAGGCTGGCATTGGTACTTGGGAGTCCCAGTGGAGTCCAGTGAGCCAGGCTCCAATGTTAAAAAAAAATCAGAGAAGTTTCTCATCTTTCAGGTATTTATTCATTTGGTGAGTGGATATTCTTCTTCTGGATGGGGCACTTAGTGCCATGGTTTAGTTAATGAGAATGGTCAGGTGATAGGTTGGACTTGATGATCCTAGAGGTCTTTTCCAACCTGATTAATTCTGTGATTCTTGAGATTTGGTTTTGGTGGCCCAGGATCCATTGTAAGGCTTCCATTCTAGGTCACTGTGAAACTGCAGGCTGCTTACTTTGAAACTTTACTGATTCTCTAGCAAGTGTTTCCAGTTGGTGGGGGGAAAATTCATGACGTATTCAGTGTGCTAATACATTTATCTTGGCTCTTTTTTTGCCAATGCTGGGAATTTTTATCAACGTGGTAAAAAACACTGCCTTTGCTATCAACTCATCTTACACACATCTACTTGGGGATTTATCAGTGTCAAATGGGACAAGACAGTTTCAAAACATATTTAAAAGGCAAACCTGTGACATGACAAATAATGTAAGAGTGCCTGATCCAAAAGGGATCACAAAGAGCCTCTAACAAGTGTATGAATCCCTGCCATCCAGATTTCTGCCTCTGCATGATAAGGGTTTGTACGTAAGCTGGAAGGCAACTAACAGGATAAATCCCACCTCTGTTGACAGCTTTGTGTGTGTGAGTCCAACAGAAGTCACTTCTAGTGCTTTAGTGGGGAAGTTCTTCAAACCTGGAGGAGACTGGAGTACTGCTGGCAGAGGCTATCCTCTTTTTTTGAATACTCTAAAGTGTAGCCTGAAAGAGAAGGCAGGCAGGAAAGATGCATGGGGCTGGCAGCTTTTTCTCACACAGTGCTTCTTTCTTTGAGTCAGCATGTGGGCTGAGCCAGCAGTTTTTGTACTGCTGGTGAGCCTGATGGTGAGGTGACTTACTAAGCAAGTAATTCAAGTAGGGTTGACTGAACAATCTAGCTATGAAGGCTTCCCAACACATTTCTATTTCAGTTTAAAGAACTTGAGTGAGTTTCAATTGATTTTGTCACTTATTCAACTGTGAGGTGCAGTCAGGATTGAGACTGAGATTTGGGATTCCTTATTCCCTGTTTTCAGTCATCTATTGAAAATAAATACAATAAACTGAGAACCCATGGTACAAAATTGGAAGAACTGAAAATCTGGGGAAAAAAATAGTGAAATCAAAGAAATAAAAGTCTTTTAAATTTGCTTTTTATTTAATACATTAAATCCTTTGGAAAATATTAGCTAGCTCATGCATGTTGAAGGCCTTCAAACTGCAAAAATATTAGCTGTGCATTAAAGAGTTAATGAAGAGTTAATCTTGGCCCATTGTCTAGGCAGTTTCAGTCTTCCAGTCATTAGTAATTCTGTTTCCTCAGAATATGTCATTTCTCTCAGCTTTTCATCCTAGGCTAGTTTATGCCATGCTGCTTTGCACTTTCTTGGGGAAAAACGTTTGAAAACCCAAACACCGCCAACTGCTTTCTTTCGCTGTTACCAAATACGTGAATGTTATTGCTGGATCACTAATCAAAGGCCATCAAGAAGAGTCACTGCTTTAAAGCTTTTTGTGTTCTCCTTTTGCCAGGGCTGCCTGTGCAGTAGTTTTGATGACGTAGTTGGTGTCATGGCATCATTATGACCTCTTAAAGTGTATCGTGCAACATGAATGAGTCATTTGCAAATGTAGACAGGCTGAGGGGGAATTAATTAATGCCTTATTATATAATTTTTAAGTCTCTCTAATATCTTTCCTTTTTATGCAAGTTTAGCAGTTTTTCAAAACCCCATGTGAGCTAACTCATGTTAGAAGGAGCTTAGTAACAGCTTTATTTCTTGGTATTAATACATATGTTACTTAAAAAGCAAAACATTGTTAGATAGCATGGAGATGCAGCTGTTTAGAATTCACAGTCCTCTTTCTCTATACCATGCACTTGGTACCTGGCAGAACTACTACAATGCAAAACAGGTACTAGATGCTCAAAATATCTGTGTGTATTTATCTACATGTGTACATATACCTATGGATGTACACCCACTGATGTCATAAGCATATGTGCATATATATCACAAACCTCTGTAAAGAGACATTCTTTTCCTGGATGATCTGCTAGCATTTATCAGTTTTATCCTTCTAATGATTGATACTTTTTTCTATGATGTGCTGCTTGATACATGTGACTTTATGGATTTAACAGTTTCATTAATTTGAGAGGTTTCCTCTCTGAAGTAAAATGGCTTAGTGTGACAAAGGAAGTATAAATGAATTGATTTGTCACCTATCAGAATGTAATCCAGCACTAATTTCATTACCGTGCTTATTGCCCTTCAATTGTTTGCAGACTTAAAATGCTACATAACATCCCTGTATCAACTGACAGAGGAAAAATGCAAATGAAACTGGGTTTCACAAATAACCTTCAGATTATTGATGCTTCACATGAATTTTTGTTCCTTAAGGCACAGTATTCCTTGAGATAAGCAAAATATTTATCTGAGTATTTTAAGTGAACCTGGTCTCCCAAGCAAACAATAGACAAGGTGTCAGAACTTCATTTGAATATGTAACACTTGTTAAGGAGGGCTGCATGCATCCAACAGGATATGGGTTCTCTCTAAGACAGACTTCTTCATACCTATCATTAGTGGGATTGTAAAACAATTGTATAAAATACCAACTGTGAGTATTTGGAAAGACATAGGATGAGTTGTTCAGCATACACAACTGGGGTTTTCAGAGAGGTAAGCTGAAATGACCCAAAATCAAGATGCTAAATTTTCCCAAGTGTCTTCATAAGTGCCAAACTCAAAATATATGGCTTTGTTCTCTTTTCACATGTTGTGAAAAGGTAATTTTGTGTTGGAATGAACCAGGAACATTCCATGTGATGTGTTGCCCGTGACCCTGGTGGATGTGGGGAAGGCTGTGGATGTAGTCTACCTAGACTTTAGCAAAGCCATTGACACTGTTTGCCATAGCAAACTCCTGGGAAAGCTGGTAGCCCATGGCTTTGACAGAGGCACTCTATATTGGGTTAAGGATTGGGCCAGGCCCAGAGAGTGGTGGTGAGCATTGCTGCATCCAGTTGGTGGTTAGTCACTAGTGTTAGTCACCTAACATGATGTTATATGAATTTTTAAAAGCAATAAAGATTTGCTTTCTTTTTCCGGTTGTAGGACACAAGAGAGATCATACAAGTGGGTAAAAGCAATAAAGAAGAAAATATCACCCCTTTGAGATTACACAGTAGTTGTGACATTCTTAGGTGTTTGAGATGACCAGTTTCTGTCTATTGGATACAAAACTGCTCCAATGAAACTGAAGAAAACACTGACCAGGCCTGGATGGGGCACTTAGTGCCATGGTCTAGTTGACTGGACAGGGCTGGGTGCTAGGTTGGACTGGATGATCTTGGAGCTCTCTTCCAACCTGGTTGATTCTATGATTCTGTAAATGTCAAGAGAGCTGTTTACCTATAAACATGTGATATTTCATTAGTACTTCTCAAGGTCTTGGAATCATGGTTCCTGTAATAGGAAGAGTCCAAGGTAAATTAGTAGTTATCTATAGAAAAGTATAGCCTTAAGTTATTTTTTTTAATTCCATGGATAAACCCACAAACATCACCATTAATGGTGTTTGACTTTCATTATGTCAATGTGTAGGGTATTTTCATTACAGCTTGTACAACAGAACATTACAGCTTGAATTTAGAAACAAAGACTTAGTGCCATGGTCTAGTTGATTGCATAGGGCTGGGGGATAGGTTGGACTGGATGATCTTGGGGGTCTCTTCCAACCTGGTTGATTCTATAATTCTATGATTCTGTGATTCTATGATTCTTTTTCAACTGATTAAAACAACTTTAAGGGATGAGAGTAAGCCAAATCTTCTGTGGAAATTTTCTTCCCAAATACATTGAGTTGCTTTAAATTTCTAGGTATATCTTGTGCAAAATTAGCTTGATTTCAGTAGCTCCAGAAATAAAATATGCTGCCCTTCCAATAAGACACAGAAGTGGGTAATTTTTTTTTCTTTAAACCATGTTGTATTTGCTGAAACTGATTTCAGCATAATTCATCCCATTTGGAGAATTTACACAGCATTTGCCAGAAGAATTTGGCTTTTAAAAAATTCTGTGGCTGAGTGCCAAAAAAGCTGAGCTGGAAGGGATGACAGCAGTATTATTGTCGCCCTTATGATGAATAAGTCATGTAGTGGATTCCTGTCCCTGTGAGTGGGGAGGTGTAGAGAAGGCCAGCAGTCAGCCAAAGTCCTTATCACTGGGTGATGAATGTGCTCCTGAGCTGCAAGGCAGCCTGTGTTTTTCTATGATCCTTGTCACAATCTCATGGTAAATTTACCACTGGTAGATTATAGTTTTTGGTGTCCTCCATTGTACAGTGAGCAAATGTCACTACTGGTTTGCCTGCGAGGAAAAGGATGTAAGTGCCCATGATTAATGATGTGAACACTATCTAGCAGCAGGAGCCCATCAACCTGTGACAACTTTCTATTCCAGGGGCATTAAACTCCTAAATGCTGTCACAGTCCCACAATAGATCGTAACAGGCAGCAAGGAACGAGAAACAGGAAGAAGTTTCATAAACCTTTTCATTTCTTTTAAATAGATTGATTTTACTAGTAGTTATTTTTGCCTCCATTATTTTGTTAGAGCACAACAAAAGTTTGGAAAAAGGACAATTTCAGCTGTCTCCCAATCTATTTAGCAAATATTGATTCCCTTCTGGCTGTTCCTGCTGGAGTGTGACCATTACTATGCTCTCTGTTTGCTACTTTATTTGCTCACAAACATGATCTACAAAGGCCAGCACTGTTCTGAGAGCAGGGCATTTGTTAACATAATTGCTGCAAGAACACACAACTTTGGTCCTGCCTAGGTGGAATATGAACAGTAGCTAATTCTTTCCCTTCTAGAGAATCAGAATTGGCAGATATCTTAAAAGGCAGAATTTTGTTCTTTCTTTCTACAGATGATCTTTAAAATCAAATATTGTTGGCAAAAATACAAGACTGGAAATCTCTTACCAAAAAATCTTGAGGAGTCTATTTACTAGGAACAAAATAATCAGAATATGATCTGTAGTGATTGCTCCCACAACTATACAGCACGAGGAAGCTTAAGTAGAATGACCAAGTGACAATATTAAGAAGGGACATTTTGGCCCTTGTTGGAAATCAGAAATTGTGAGGCGGCTGAGTGCATATATACCCAATCCCTTCTCTGATCACCTGCTTGCAGCAGAGCTGCTGCCTCTACAGAGCTGCTTGTGGTGGGATACAAACATGGGAAAGGTTGGATGAGCAACAGTTCCTCTCTCTGAGTATTGCCTGAGGAGGAAAGCATGCTCCAGGGATGGGAGGAGAGACAAAAAAATAAGAGGTTCTAGCACTTGGCAGAAGTGGCTGATGGTAAAAGGGCAAGTTTGCTTGGCACAGAGAAGGGAAGCTGTGAGGATTGTGGTTCTCAACACATCTGAGTTTACTAGAGAACTGCAGCTGTGTCTTGAAGACACAAACAGGCCTCAGTGAAGCAGCAGACATACACCAAAATCTATGACTGCATCCTTCTGAGACGCAGCACTGAGATCAGGGCCTGCAGCATGGCTCCTGGGAGCACGTTCTGCCCAGGACACAACTGATTCACCTTGTGATGCTTTCTCTCACATGTGCTATCTTACATATTTCATTTCAAATCACCTATTACAATCAACAGTGCAGTGTTCCAATCTCAAACTACTAACTTCTCACAGCTGTGCTTAGCAGATTCCTAGCTTTCCTAAGAGAGCAGCAACCTGCAGTTAGAAGCTGAGTTCTTTTAAGTTGCTGTTTCTTTCTTCCTCACACTCTACCTTCTGTATTTATGTGGTACAGCTGTGGATGAACCTTGAGATGGAGTATTACGTTCTGAAGTGTGGAAAAAACACTTGAGCATATTGAGACAGCCTATATATATTCAACTTAGGAAATGCATACTGATTGGAAAGAAGAAGGGTAATGATCAAAGTCATTCAGGAAGATCCTAGATGTAAAATTTGCAAATAAATTTGTACAAAATCTTCCCAAAAATAAGGGCACATAGTCCTACATCCCATTTTGATCTCTTAAGTATGAGAGTCAACTGCAAAGTTCAGATCCCAAATATCTGTATTGGGTTTGTATTCAGGGTTTTGACACTGATCTACTCCAGAATGTTCATTAGAATGCGTTGTAGTAGAGAGAGAGAAGAGAAAGGAAGAGGTCACTTACCTGTAGCTTGTCTTGATTTTTCATACCTTCAGTAAAAAACTTCAAATCCCATTCACAGAGTCACAGAATAGTAGTGGTTGGAAGGGTCCTCTGGAGATCTACCAGTGCAAAGTGCCTGCTAAAGCAGGTTGCATAGGAAACATGTCTAGGCAGGTTTTGAAAGTCTCCTAGAGCAGGTTGCATAGGAACATGTCTAGGCAGGTTTTGAAAGTCTCCAGAGAGGGAGACTTCAGAGCCTCTCTGGGCAGCCTGTTCCAGTGTTCTGTCACCCTCAAAGTAAAGTCAATCTTGGCACTCAAAAAGATCTCTTTGGGCACAAGTGTGGTAAGACAGGCTGGGATTCTGCGAAGAAATGAAGCAAGACATCTGATACATGGACTATAACAGAAATAAGTAGCACAGAGCACCTTTGAGGGTTGAATATTCCAGAAGGTGACCCAGTGCCTTGGCATTTCCTTGACATGTGAAAAGAAGTGTAAAATAGAAAACTTTCTTCTGGTTTTGTAGTATCTCTGACTAGGAAAGACTGAAATACATTCTTCAAGGCACTTAATCATTGTAGCACTGAGGCACTAAAACCACAAAGATCCTGGAATCATTCAAATATAATATGAGTGAAAAAAGCACCTGCTTTTGACATGAGAACAATCCTGTATTTGTGTATATTAAAACTGAACCAAGATCCTTAGATTGTGAGAATTCAAGGAGTCTTTGCATGTTCACCATTATTCAAGAAGTCTGACAAAACCAGCTCCTCTTGGAGGTTTGAATTTGAATTTGCTCCAAGGAAAATCTGTTGTGACTGGATTAATTCTGGAAGAAAATATCATTGCTGGTTGTTGCTATTTCAGTGTATCAGCACAATAATAATATCATACAAAATTTAGATGGGAATTTAGATTGTGCAGCACAATGCACTGGATCTCTAACCCTATCTGCACCTTCTAGGGACAGAGATAGCAATAACGTTGCCACAGGCTAGCAAGGAGGCATCCAGACTGGACTGTTGTTGGTAACAAGAATGTACAAGGATAAGAACTGGGCACGGCCCACAGCAGCTACCTTTATCAGTAAGAAAAGGGTCTTTATGTGTTAATTACACCAGCCACAGCCCCTGCCTGTGTGATGGTTTCGTTTGTTACAGGGAGCATAGAGAGATGGGATGTGGAGACTGGTTTTCACAGCAAAGGCAGCCAGTATAAGAGTAGTGCTAGAAATTTGGAAGGACAGACTGTATGAGGATGTTAAGCCAGAGATTCCTTTGATTCAGTCAATCAGTTCCCAAAATAATGTAATTAGATTTCTGAAAATACAGAAGCAACTTGGGTGTTTTGGGGGGAGGAAGCAAAGGCGAATTCTGTTCCTTTTGCAGCAGCGTAATTCCAACATCCTTTCACAGCTGTAAATCTCCCTCTGAATGCTTTGAAAGTCTTTTTGAGTGTTAAAAGCTTGGGTGGTCAAGGTCAGGTGAGTTTCTTCCTCCCTCTTCCCCAGACAATGAATACTTTTGAGAGACCTACCCTTCTAGTTAGGTTTCGTTAGCTGCACTTTTTATATCCCTCTCCCTACAGGAAACAAAGAGGCACACAGTGAGCTCAGGGCTCCACTGAAGGCCTGTATAATTCCTTAGCACAGATTTAAAAGGGAAAAATCCTCTCTTTTCTTGCATATTCCCAGAAGACATGATCAATATCTAGCAAACGGGTGTAGACGTAGGTCCATTCACTCCTGTATGTTACAATGCTCTCTTCTGAGCCATACCTGAGAATATTATGTTGCACAAAACAACAACAAGCGCCAAACAAATAAAATGCACTGCTCCTGAAACAGAAACAGTCTTTCCTGGGCCATATTCAAGTCCTGCTTCCCTCACATGCAGAAAATACTGCATGTGGCAATCCTACCTTTTACTCATGAATCCAGTTTTGAATGCCTGCTTTGACTTGTGACAGAATAGCACAGACTGTTGCAGATAATAGGATACATGAGGCATTTTGGCAGAGAGCAGCTTCAAAACTCTGGCTTGTTTCAACAGCCATTTTAAAGGCATGGGGTGAGGTTCTGAAAAGACCTTGCTTTCTCAATGCCATTGGAATGGGCTGCCCAGGGAGGTGGTTGTCACCGTCCCTGGAGGTGATCAAGAAAAGACTGAATGAGGCACTTAGTGCCATGGTCTAGGTGACTGGCTAGGATTGGGTGCCAAGTTGGACTGGATGATCTTGGAGGACTCTTCCAACCTGGTTGATTCTATGATTCCATTCTATGATTCCATTCTATGATTACCTTAAAAAAATCACTCATTTACCTCTGTAAAAATGCTGCAGGTAGCTGCATTTCTCAGATTAAACTACAGTCTGCAGCATCTATATCACATCAGTTCCTTTGATTTTTAAAATCCTTGTCTCCTCATTTTTGTCTTATATCAATAACATTTCTATACCTTTGAAAATGGAGATCAGATTATTAGGACCCTTTCACGTCAGATCTTGAGATGCTTGCTCATGTTATGAAACAGAACCAAGATTTAATCAGGGTTACCTACCATGCTGCCTATGATTTCCTCTGATCTACACTGACAGGTCAGCTGTGGTCATCATTATGTCAGGTCCAAATACAACTAAATTTTATAATGAAAGCAAGGGCACAGATAGCAAGTTTAAAGAAACAGAGTGCACCATTTGTTGTGCATGCAGCTGTGTGTACTGGGTATGTAGAAGGAGTGGTAAAAGTGATGGTTCAGACCATGTCTATAATTCATAGCTAAATCTGCACTTCAGACTTTATTATCAGCAGAATTTTTAAGAGGTGCTCTTCTCTCAGTGGGGTCTAAAAAGCAGGTGTATTGTGACTGCAGTGGGTATCTTCAAAAGCATGACCTTCCAGAAACTGCATGGACCTCTCAGAAAAGACATCACAGCTTTTGCAAGAGCTGGAACAGTGCCAGAACTACCTAGCTGCAGGATTAATTCTCAGCTCTTCAGAGTCCTCCATTGTACATCTAAATTGAATTAAGGAGTGAATCCTAAATTCCTTTGGTTTCAGCAAGCCTTTGGATCTAAGTAACTCTATATATCAGGATTTTAGTGTTGGATAATCTAATTTATTGAAGAATATTGTCATTTCTGCCAGTAACTGATCAAAGCAAAACCTTTAACTTCTTGCATGTATCTATAGAAGAGTTGGGGGTTTTTTGTCTCCCTTTTTTCCCCTCCAGAAAAGAATCCAGAATATTTACAATATAGATAGTGGTGTTTTTACCATCTCTTTCTGTCAGTTTACATGTATCAAGAGAGTTCTAACTGGGGCTTGATTTTTTTCCCTTTCTTTAAACTTACGAAGCCTTCCTTCTCTTTCTGAGATGTGGTAGAACAAACATCTGTTTCTTCAAGAACATTATAGTCCAGATTTATCATTTTGGAAGACTAAATCTGGATTTCTGAACGCAAGATGCTGGCATTCACATACACCTGCTTATGGTTTGCATTTGAACTGGTCTGTGTAATGAAAGTTTTAAGAACAAGGTCATCATATCCATAACTCAAGTCCCCTATTGTATGGATGCCTGGCACGAGATTAATTTTAATGGATCACATTCAGAACCTCCTGAAAATTAAATGCCTCCAATGTAGAACAAAAAAACAACAACACCCAGACTGACTTCTTAGGATGGGAGCAGGATGCTAAGTGGGACAAAAAGTATGCTGTGATTTAAAAGCATGCCATATATAGACAAACAAGCTAGAAACTCTTACTGTTTGCTCTTGCCTAAATCTAGAACTTTCCTATAAGCCAGCTGCATGATCTGATGCAGTCAGGCACAATGCCAGCTGTTCTGCTAGGTCTCATTACCTGCATTTACTAACAGCCATGTATATTACTATTCTAACCCAGTCACTAGTCTGTGTCCTAAACCATATTTTAGCAGGATTCAGTCCCAGCTTCAAGTCAAGCACATGTTTCAGTGTTTGAGTGGCTTGCACAAAACCCACTATCTTCCTAATTCAAGGGCAACACTATAATATGAACTACTCTGACTGGGTTAAACCTTAACCAAGCCTGAATGCAGTATCTGTCACTCCTAGAGCAGGGTCCAAGCTCCTGCCTCTGAACTGCCTCAGAGTCACATTTCTCCTTCGCTTGCTCCTCTTCACTCTGCAATTGATGCTTTGTGGATACTGTCAAGTTGATGTGATCAGAGCATTCACCAGCTGGGTCCCCACTGCAAACTCCTCAGCAATTCCCTGATGTCACTGGGAAATTGCCAGCACCCTACTGTATAGTAGTAGTTCGTTTCTAATTACTATAGAGTATTTGCAAGGGGATAGAGGCAAACATTTCTTCTCTGGGTGCACAGAATCTATAGAAGGCTTCCCTGGCAGAGAAACCCAGGTGCTGCCCTGATTGAAGGAGTAAGTTCCAAATGTCAGCAAGGCTATTTGAACGGGAGGAAATAATTGGGGCCTTTGTTTGAAATTTCCCCTTTGTTTCTTGTAGCTATTTTATATTTATCAAACCTAAGTAATGTCATTATCTGTCACACCTAGCAAGACAGTAGCATAAAGAACCACCACAGCAGCTCTTAAGGACTGCTGTCATGCTGGTAAGCGAACCACATTAAACCCTCTGCTGCACTGCCAAAGACCAAACTCACCCACTTCCTGGGATGGCTCTGCTGCAAATTCACCACTCAGGCATACTGACAGTTGAAAACCAGGCTAGCCTTTGCAGAGGCTTTATCAAGCATGGAAATTCTCTGCATGAACTGTCAGAACATGCTAAAATCAAAGGCCTCATTGCAGTAAAAATGTAGATGGCCTAGGTGACCCGGGCCCCAGTGCTGTTAAAACTGTATTTAAGCATATAAAGGAATACTTCTGCTACTCTTTTTCCATTCTACATATCTGTCCCTAGCTTTGAGTAGGAAATATCACCAGCACCTCCAACTATAAAGAAAATGCTGTCTGTTTCTACTGCTGGCAGTTCCATTACTCTGCACAGACAGGGTGCTTCTCTCTGAAAAATCATGCTGTAAACTGCACAGACAATCAGCTGTTGTGATTCTGTCTTTGCTGTCTATTTCCCCACTCACTCTCTGCCAGAGAAGATTACCATTTTCTGAAGCAATGTGAGAAATTCCTCTATTTCTACTAGAAATCAGAAAAAATGAATTATTTAGCTCTCTATTACAGCTATTTAATAACCTTCTTTAGCCAAAATTTACTAAATAGCAGCGCTGTCCTTGCCACATCCAGTCACTCAAAACTTTGGGAAGACGGTGCCCTATTGCAGAAGCTTCATTATTCAACATCCCTTGGGTGAATTACAACCCCAGAAGATGCCTGCTTCAGCCCAGAACATGGCTGTCAGTTGAGAGTTTGCTTATAAACAGCATGTGCACATGCAGACCTGTGTTCTAGGACTCCTTAAGGGCTCAGGTATCTCCTCTGTAGCTGAACACCTTCTCCACCTGGAGAATCAAACCCCCATTTAGTGAGGTGGGGGAGCAAATAAGGAAAAGGGACTACATTCCTGCCATTTTCTGTTGCTGTGAACCTTCTCTTCAAGACTGCAGCAGATGTGATATAGAATATATCAGATAGGGCCCTTGTGAGAAGAAAGGAATTGACTGTTGCAAAGTGGTGCAATGGGAGCCATATATAAATACTAAGATAAATACAGATTTGATAAATTACTAGCAGTGGCACTAGAGGGAACGATGTAAGATGGTGCAGTCAAGCTTTTTCATCTCTGACTCTCCTGACCTTAGAGAAGACATGCCTTTCCAGAACATTTCACCCAAGGCATAATGCTTTAGACATTTTAGAAATAATTACCCCTTGAGGTTCTAGGATAGTGAAATGTAGCTGCAGGTCTTCAAGTGTGCTGGTATATGGATGTCAGTTTCAGAATAAAAAAAGGTACAATAGGTCCACATCTCTTAGCCCTGTTTGCCAGTGCTGATGTGTGTATAAGGACTGAAAAAGCATGGTATCTGCACAAACTCATCTTCTTGGCTGCACCTCATGCCCAGCACCCCTAAGGCTTCCAGCACCATGGGAGAAGAGAAGTGTAAGTCTTTTGGATTTACTTTCAGCTCCTCTAGAGCTGAGGATTTGTCCCAGATAACTGTGATGAGCAACCATTTACCTTAGCTCTGCATATGCCAGCACTTAAAAGCCAATTTAATAGAAAGGATTTTGAGCAAATAGTGAAAGGGCAATAGCACGTTTTGCTTCTAGCTCCTTGTTTCTCAGAGCTGTTAAGAAAAGAGATAATTTGCTGCAGAGAAAGTACAGTACATATGTCTTTACAAGAATGTGTTTATTAAAGAACATCTCTGTAAGGATGCATAAATGCAGGCACACGCAGAAAATGTCAGCTTATGTGAGTTCCTGCAATGGTTCACATTCACATCTTGTTACTTAGCACCTTCTTAAAGGTCTTTTTTGTACAGTCTACAAGATGTTTTGTCTTGCATCACTTTGCCTGACAGAAGTATTACTTACACTAAAATCCTTAATGTGAGATGCCCTATACAGAAGTTGTTTCATTTAATAACATTCATTGTATTAGTTCCCCCTAAAGTAATCGCTTTGATGAGAAGGCACTCTGTGTTCCTTTATTTGATCTGGGAATAAAATTATCTTGTCTTTACTTCACTATCTCTTTTCTTTTGCTCTAGGATAAATAAACATGAAGCTGTCACTGCAGAGCAGGCACTGCCTCTCCCTGTTATAAACCTTTTGATTTCAGTTTTGAGAGAATTTCTCAGCACAATGATCCTTTTAGAATATGTTTGACTTGCAGATACGTCAGTCATGACAGAGCTCCTGCCATCCCAGTAGTTTATATCATAGAATCACAGAATGCTAGGCATTGGAATGAACCTCTAGAAATCATCAGATCCAACGTCCCTGCAAAGCAGGACTGCTTAGAGCACCTTTCTCTCCTTCTCATAGAAGTGATGAGTTTGTTTATTATGAAGAAATTATTTAAGGTATCAGGCACTAATCTTAATATAATCATTGTTATAGTAAGCAAAATCACCAGTTGTGAGATGTGAGATCTCTTACACCAGTAAAACATACTGCAGCACTCTGGTCCATAAAGTCTTACTTGAAGTGCTTGACTTTTGCACTATTCACCTACATTGCTGTGATGGTCTGAGTGCTACCTGCCCCCCCCCCCCCCCCCCCCCCCCCCCCTTTTTTTTTTGTAAAATCACCCAGACTAGACTGAGAGACTCTGGAAATTGAATGAAGCTTTATGTTTACAGCTTAGCACAATATACAAGCAGATATTTACAGTATATACAGTTATAGACAGAAATAGACACGGTAAAAGGTAATACAGAAACACAACTCCCCTCCCAGAAACCTGAGTCCCCAGGAGGGGCTCCCCACAGCCCTTCCACCTTCTCCCACCCCTCTACCTTACCTCAACTCCAAGGAAGATTGGAGGGTCGGACAGGGGGGTTAGGAAGCAAGTGGATTAATCAGGGAGACAGAGGGTGAGGTTAGAGAGAGAAATGCAGCCCACAGCCCGGACAAAGAGCGACTCCCTTATCTATATTTACACTCTAGTTCTTATATATCTCAGCAAGCCTGTGAGTGAAGTAGACATCACCACTGTTTCACTTTCACACCTTGTAGTCTAGTTCTTCTCACCAAAACATTCCAGCTAGCTTCAAACTAGCACAATTGCTGACACCAGGTAGCCAGGTCCACAGAATTGTCTCCTACATTTTGGTAAGGTCACAGATCAACACTTCTTTGTCTTTGTAAGAAGCAGGCAAAATCTTCATGTTATCTGTTTTTCTTTGGAAGCAAGGAGACCTTGAGTAATCTCTACTTTATAATTTTCATTAAGTAAAGACTTGAGTAATTAAGCATTCATGTTAGTTGAGTGTTGGGGAATGTTAATGATGAGAATGGTGCCTTTTACTCAGGTCAGAGAAACAGCCATTGTTGTCAACCTTACGCCACACATAACTTCACAACAACTTCCAGCATAGAAAGAGTATCATCTGGGGAATAATGATAATGTTGTGTATTGTACACATTTGTTATTATTCTTAGTTGGAGAATCAAACCACAAAACCACTCATGCTAAGACTTGTCACCTCCTCCAGATGGTATTGCTACTGCCTGCCACATTCACCAAGGAGCTGCAACATCCACCGTGTAAATATTGGAGATGTTGGTCTAGGATGTGGCAACTTCTTGGCAATACAAAACACCACAAGCCAAAAAGGGAAAAATAAGATCCAAATACTGTGGAAGAAATTACTCTGTCACAGACATTGTTTCTTTCTAAAGCATGGTGATACCACTTTGAGCCCCTGCTGCAGTATTACATCCACTTGCCTTTGTGGCTCTTTAGCTGTGGACTTCCAGAAAACTGTAAACATGGATTGCTGTTTGTTTACTGGAAACACTTAATCTACTAAACATCAACAAAATTCTCTGTCAGAAAGCCAGAAATTCCTGGATTTATTTACTAAAAAAGAATCTATGAAATCATGAAATATGTATCTTGTATGCTTTTAATTCTTAGGGAACATCAGTAAGAAAGACCAATTTGCATGATTTCTCAAAATCCAAATTGGTAATCTATTTGAGAAACCACAAGGGCCTCGGGGTGGATTTAAATGAAATGTTATTATTTGCAGATTTCCGTCCACCTTACAAGATGCCAAGGTCCCTTCTGCAACATTATGCTGATGACTGGATAGTTCTAGGGGATGGTGAGGAGATACACAGTCACAGGGAGCCCAGTGACCATTTCAAATCTAATCCAAGTAAGTATTGTTCATTTCATCTTTAATTTTATTGAAGTAGGTGTGTCCATGCAGTTATTAAACTGGTGGATATCTGAAAGAGGCATATGAGAAAGTTGACTGTGTTGCTGCAGTTAGCCAGAAGGTTGTAAAAAGCCATCTTCCAAATGGCTGTATTTATTTGGTAGCTCCTGTGAAGAAGCTGGCAGCTCAAGAGAACAAAAACCTCATCATCATTAGCCAGAAGACTGGCACGCTCACATAAAAGTGCTGTATTTTTTTAGGGTTTTCTTGCCTAAAGAACAGCCTTTTTTTTGTTCAAATAACATCTGAAAGTTAGTGGAAAGGAAGTGGCTTTATGGGGCAAAGAGAAATGCAGGGGCTAGACATCTTTTGAGAAGATGGAAATCCATTTATCACCCAGGTACAGAGCATCGAAGGCCAACTTCAGGACTTGAGTAAAGTAAAATACCAGGGCATAGAACACTTCTGCTACCTCCCAGTTGTCACTTAGTACAGTGCAACTGCAAGGTTAAAAGTAAGTGAACTGTAAAATTGGGTGCTCCATTTATCATAAAAAGACCATTCAATTTTATTTACCTCTAGTTGATTTTCATCACTGTTGAGAGGACCATCATCAGCAAACCGTCAAGCACTCTTCTCACCCTGTGTGAGACTTTGTTATTGTTTAACCTTGAATCTTTTGTTGCTATAATTCAAAGATCTGTACGTCCATCCACTTCTTAACACTGGAAAAGGAGGGCTTATGACTCAGTCTGTTTCTTTGGTGCCTTAGGAGGCTTTCAGGATTCTATCTTATTATGCTGCCAGTAGAGGAGGATCCTCTGGCCTGAGATTTACTGTTCAAGCCTCAAACATGGTTATCCAAGCCAGCTCCCCACCTCATCATCCTTGCACTGCCCCACACTGCACTGCCCTAGGGAGTGAGTGCCTTCACTCCAGCTGCAAACTTCCTGAGAAATGAAAACAGAGCAAAGTAAGCTCAGGCTTTTTAGTCCCAAATCATCCAAGTTTGATGACAGGAGGGCTGTCTTTTTTTTTCCTAATTGCCTTTAAGTTAGACAAACTGTAAGTGAAATAATATGAACAAAGAGCAGCTAGCCTTTGTAGTGAAAGAATGAACATTATAGATTACAGGGTGAGGGACAGGGCTCGAAAGATGGCAGTTCAGCAGCCAGTCAGAATCACCAACTAAATTTTTCTTTACTTACTTCAGGGGTTTTAGTGCCCAGTGAAAGGACATCAAAAAGATTTAGACACAGGCTGTAATGAACACTGACAAAAGTATTGAGAAACTGTAACTGGAAAAGCATTTGCAATACTCCTTTTTGAGAATTACTGTCATAATTACACCAGTTTAGAAAGCAATACCTTTGTAAGTGGTTTTACCCCATCATATATCACACTAGGGATTATAGCATTTTAATGACCTTGGTGGCTAAATTGTGCAACATCTATAATAGTATGAAATCCAGGAGAGTTTTTGACCCACTGAGACCAAAGAAAGATCTCCTGCTGACTTTGTTGGAGCCAGTGATATCAATCCTAATTTTCCAGGTGTAGCCAGCTCTAGTCACAAGAAGGGTTTATATTTTCCTTGTACTCAGCATATGAGTGACCTGATATTTTTCATATAGCTATACTACAAATGCCCTGAATTTTGTTTCATGAAAGATGTTATGACATAGAATACTCTGTTTCTTCATGAAACATGCACCTTATAATAGCAGTTACTGTGAGGGTGATATATACATCCTTATTTCTCCTGTCACCAAATAAAATGAAATTCATAGACCTTCTCTTAGCTACCGTGATACATATTTTATGGTTAAATAAGGCCTTGAAAATGAAAATCTTCTGCCTTTCTCATGAGGTGTATAGTACCAAATTAAATGAGCAAGTTACATTAAGGCACCTGCAAACCTTGAAAAGGCTTGTTCATTCTTCCCATGGATAATAAACTCACCCGTCAAACATCTTCTGGAGAGCAAGCCAAGGAAAGCGAACATCACCTTGCCTTAGCTTGCCTTATATGTTTTCATTTTGTTTCTGAATTTGGGCATATCTTCTGAAGGTATTTGAATGGATAGGGCTGGGGGATAGGTTGGACTGGATGATCTTGGAGGTTTCTTCCAACCTGGTTGATTCTATGATTCTAAGATAGCTCTATAAGAGACTGATAGATACCTAAGGATCGGTTTGCACATGAAAAGGTCATAATCGATCCTTGGGTACTCCATGAAGCATCATACAGTCTGTTGTGCAATTTCAGAAGTAAATCAGAAGAACTAGTTGAAATAAAAGGAGGTTAGAAAGCTCACTTTCTTTCAGCTGTAGAAAGTATGTATTGTGTTAGACAAGGTGTTAACTGAAAACATGTTTTAACTAACACGGTGATAAATATGGCCAAGCACCAATATTTTCTCCAGTGTGCAAGCTGCCCTTGAAAAAGCCTGAAGAGATTCCCACTGGTCTCTGCAGAATCTAGCTTGAGCTCCTCTGCAGGAATTAGTTTGTGCCAGTAGAAGTAAGAAGTCCCTTGGGATGTTGCTGCTGCTTTTGCTGAGGCATTTATTTTTGTAATAACTGGTTGGCTGATGGGAGATGGGAAGTCATGACCACAGCTCATGCATGCAAAACTTCACACCATTCATCCTTGTCAGAAGAGCCCTTTGCAAAGATAGAAATGGCAAGAGCCATCAACCTTAGGGCTTCCTGCACTCTGATGGCCACTTACTGTGCATTTAGAAGCAGCTTCTCTCCTAGCATTCTTCAACGCCTGCTGGTGCCTTCCAGAATCCAGCAGGCGAAGCCCACACTTGGGCTGTGGGGTATCAAAAGCTGAGGGCATCAGAAAATCACAGCATTTTCCTGGCTCATAACAGAGCTAATAAAATGCAATTCTTATCAAGAAGCCTCCCTCACTACTTACAATTTCTAGTGGTTGCCCACACCATATTATCGTTCAATAATCCTTTTTTCTAGCTTGGCTCCTAGGCACCTCCTGGCTAACAGCCCAGCACCTTTTAAGGAGCTATTCTTCTAGCCTCCCAAACTGCCGCCAGACTTCTCTCTTATTGCTTTCAAATCTATCCACCACCTTGAAGGAAAAGATAGCAGATTGGTTAGTCAAAGAAGAAATGAGGTTGTTCTCCTTCCATCGCCATACTCTGGCACTTGATGAAAACTGAAATGAAAATAAGGCTGAAGGAGCCTTTGACAGTGACACAGCACTTCCTCATCACATGTGCTCATCTATCAGTGCTTGCAGACATTTGTGCATGGAGCAGAGCCCTGCAGAACTGGCTGGTTTTCACATTTGCAAGAGTTGTGTTCTCACTTATTTCCTACTTTCTTACCAGCAGGTCCAGCCACATCCAGAACCTACTTGTATTGGTATCTCTACTAGCTTTGTTAGAACTCCCTTTTCTAGTCTTTAAACAAGCTTGGAACCCCACTTATTCCTCTTCTGAATCATAACTTAAGCCAAACTTGACTTGAGGTCCACAATATCTGAAACTGGAGACAGAAATCTTGGGCAGAATAGGAAACAGGTAACTCTGCTGCTCTTGCAAGTGCTTGAACATAGACGTAGCGTTTTCTAATAACAATCTCCAGCTGCCAGTTACTTGTTCAAAATGAAACACATAGACTGCAGAGGGAAGAAAGTTGTCTCTAGGTTAAAAGAAGTGTTGTCAAACATCTGTGTGCCACCTGGTAGCCTTAACCAACGTTCTTCCCTCCTCCCAGCTGTTGCGTGCCTTGCTATCCACCCCCACTCTGGCAGTGATTGCACTTAAGTGAGTTTTGACCTATAGCACGATGCCAGTATCTGCAGACTTCACTATCTTTCACCAAGTCCAAACTTCCATTGGAGTTCACCTGGGGAAGTAATTGGAAAAAGTGATGAAGAGCCTCAAAACATGGTTTGGAGCATCAGAGTGCTCTGGGATCCACTAGGAACAGAAGCACTTGTACATTATGTAGCCTCTATGGAAAGTCACGAGTCCCCTGCATATGCACCCAGCCGAACAGTGTTGGGCAGCTGGAACACCTTCCTGAGCTGTGATAGGAACATCAAAGGCCAGCGAATCTCAGGGTCCTAGCTCCCTCTCCTGGCAGAGCAGCGTAGTGGTAATAGAAGCCGGGGGGGGGGGGAGTTGTTCCCCTCGGCACAGAAAGACTGAACTCGGAGCTGCAGTTCTACAAAGGCAGCGCAGCAGAAGTGTTCCCCAGCCAGCAACGGCTCCTCTCCACAAGGAGCCCAGTGGTAATACTGCAGCTACAGTTCTACCAGGAGATTAATACAGGATTAGCAAAGGCAGAATCTATTCTAGTGAAGAACATCTGTGACATAGCTTCAGCTGCCTAAAAAATATGTACTTGAGCCCAGATAAAACTCCATTGCTGCACATTATCTGCAGTTCTTAAACTCGGGGGTGGTGCAGTTTATTCTCTAATACTTTGATACCAGAATGACTCATGCACTACTCTACTGTGATTCCTCTCCACCACCACAGCTGCCTTCTGTTTGCTCTTTTCTGTAAACACCAAGCCCACAGAGTGCTTCCCCATAATTTAAATTACCTCTTGAGAAACACACATCTCTTTGGCTAGGAAATGTACAACACAGAGGCTCTCTTTAGCAGTCTCCAGCCCTTCAGAAGCATGTGTTGCATCTCCACATGCGAAAGCACAGCTTATTGGTCCTAAATCCTGAGAAGAACTGACAGCATCCCTGCTTAGTGAAACAACCACTGCCACCAGGACCTTGAATGTGACATCTGTGACATCACCAAAGTTGAATGTCTGACTCACAGTTGAGCCAGGGTTCTTCTTGGCTGGCAGCACATGCTTCTACTGCCTTTGAGAACAGTCTTCCTCTTAAAGCAGTGAAAGACAGTGGGAGCTCACCCCAAGCACACAAGCCACTAAGAGTGACCTGACCTGAGAGTGCTCCACTGACACTGCAGCACCCACTCCTTCCAGGCTCACCACCAGCATGGTGCAATGGGAGCCCAGCCTGGAACTGGTCCTGTTGTATAGAGAGGTTCACGCAGTGTGGCTGTCTCAGTGATTACCCTTGAGCAGCTTGGATTGGGTACATCAGCAGTATAGCTCTGTAACATTTTGACTCAGTTGTTCTGTACTTTCACACCAAGGGTGGCTGAAGTCAGCCAAAAGCCTCCCTAGTGAGTGAGCGGGCTGGGACTGACAGGCATGGGGCCTGTTAGCATTCAACCTTCTCCACTCTTGCTGTTTCTGCTAAGTAGAAACGAGCTTTCCTGTGCAAGTCAAAACTCTCTTAGTTGTTTGCAATGGTCTTTTTTAGAAGATTGAGGGCTTTTTCAGGTTTTGGTGAGGAGTTTAAGCTCTAGCTTATGAGAAGCAGGGGGCAGCTTACAGATGTGTATGCTGGTTTCTTTGTGGTTGTGTCTTCTAGGTTTCACACTAGTGCTATTTTCCCAAGGCAATGGTCTTTTGCAGGTCAGAGGCTTGTGTCAGGAGGCTGCCTCTTTCTCCAGCACCAACTGCAGCTCTTGCTGAAATGGTGAGGCCTTAAGCATGCTTTCACAGGTCCATAAGGCAAAGCTAAAGCTGTGCAGAAGACATTTAGTCAAACTGAGGCTGTGGCTCATAAAACAATCCATTATAAGATAACTATTCTGCTTATGGGAGACTTTCTGTATATTAGTCACAATTAAGTTATTGTTTCTTCCTCAGGGAGAGAAAAGGACATATTGAAGGAGGGAGAGAAAGACAAAGGGGAAAGTGTGCTTCTGGGTATTGCAAAGTTCTCTAAACTTTACTACAAGATTTTGCTTGTGTGCTTATCAATTTCATGCCTGGTATTGTGTTCAACTCACCTGCCCTACTGTAAAGCAAAATTTCTTGAAGAAACAGAAGTTTCTCTGCTGAAAATGCTCGTATGGGTCCTTAGCCAGCCCTTATTCCTGCACTCATCATTTTGTGCTGTACTGAGGAATGTTAGCTTATGAGTATCTGAGAGCTGACTTCAGTTAAAGATGATGTAAGAAAACATAAGACTTTTTGTGACCTGAAAAACATTGGTTTATTTTTTTAACTTTATCTCTCTTAGTCTTTTGTTCCTAGCAGTTATTAAGTTTCTGTGATAAAAATGAAGCTCAATATTATTCTACTATAGTCTGGAATATGTCTCACAGCCAATCACTAAACAGTGGCACATACTCCCAGCTTACCTAGCATTGCTAATCTTAACTGATTATGTCTAGTTACATTTGTTCAAGCTGTTTTTCAGACTGAGGGTATATTTTCAGGCACCTGAGTATGCTCATGGTTTTTCATGTAACACTGTCTTTTAGAGCTAAAGGTACTTTTCTCAGTTTGTACACATTTTCTTGAACTAGAGGAAGAGTATTCGTGTACTTCAAGTTCTGCTTCCCCACAATTCAGGATCTTGCCCCTTGTCTGATAGTCTGTCTTGTGACACAGCTAACATTGCAAGAAGGGGATGTGACTTTTCCTTTTTCTATATGCGTTTTCATCTGCCCTCCAGCAAGAGTAGGTAAGCAGTTTAAAATCTGAGAAACAGTTTGTGGCCTCAAACAGAGAAAGGGAAGATGAGTCAGCAAAGACAAAAGTTTCCCACATTAAAGATCACTGGATGAAGTGGTGATGTCAGTCCTTCTGAACAGCAGCAATCCCAGGCTGGGCTCCTCTTCTGAACCCAAAAGTCTGCACTTCCCGAATCAACTGGGCCAGTGCTGGGCTTGCTTTCACCACCATTACTCATGTAAGAAGCCCTGTTCACACCACTGACTGCACATGTGGTTTATGTGGTCTGTAGCCATGAGAACAGCAGGCAGTCTATTCACTAAACTTTGCAATTGATCACAAAGGGATGTGGGAAAGTTCTCTGTCAGCCAGAGTCCTTAGATCAGATCAGGCCATCTCTCGGGAAGGGACAGTCAAAGTGGTTGGGGCTAACAGACAAATTATGGCGCAAAACAACCGCACAGGTTTTTATGCAGTGACCAGATGAAATGCTGGTCTCTTAACCTCACATTTTTTAAGATGAGGAGTGTGGTAGGTATGCCTTTAGGCGTACATGGTGGGTTGTAAGTAGGTGCTAACTCTTTTATTTATATTGCAGAGTCATGTATCCACGGGTAGACTGTCATTCTGCCTCCCAAGTACTTGTTTAGGGAGAGACCTTAAAATGCACTGTTTTGTGCAAAAAACATGCAGCCCTTTGCTTCCAACAGCAGCTGATGTAGTAGGGAAAGAGTTGTCCACAGAGCAGTTTGGCCACACCATTTGGGCAGACCAGCACTCTTATACTGGAGCCAGGAATGTTGCAACTGATTGTGTTCACTAAACTATGTTATATCAACTGTATCCATGTCAGAGGAGCATGTCCAAGACTAGTTACAGTTAACAAGGCCCTATTTGAGGGGAAAAAATGGGACCAGAGTGAAATTTTGGAGTGTTTCAAGTACAATATAAGCAGTATGAACAGATGAACACCAAGGAATGGTAAGATGCTTGTTCCATGCAAATATTATCAGTGGGGGAAAAAATAGAGCAAAGAAATCAGAAAATAATAGAATGAACTATACCAAACACTTTTCCTGAATAGAGTCTGCATTTCCTATGGGATTCAGTTGAAAGCAGGAAGAGAGGGGGGAAAAAAATAGAAGAGCAGAAACTGCTTGCAACACAAAACAAACCTTGAGTGCCAAGAACATGCTCCAGATTTGTTTAAAGATGCCTGGCTCTTATCTCAGCCTTGATTCGTCACAGTTTACACCCAGAATTATGCAGAATTCAAGGACCTCCCTCCTGTGGGGTTAGTGGGTTACACTCAGCACTGAAACCCAGGACACAAAGAGCTGTTTAATTATTCAGTCCAGGCTGCTTTTAGTTGTTAATGGAAATAAACAATAGGAACAGCAATAATTACATTATTTTACATTTTGTAGGTGAAATTATTTTTTCCTTTAACTGCATAATCTGGGGAGGACAGGGCCTGTGTAAAGGAGGGGTTGTGCTTCTTGTGACACAAAAGGTTAGTCTGCCTATGACTGTAGAGAAGGAAAAGGAAAACACAGCCATAAAAGTGACAGTACGGGTGAAGAATCGTGGTGAATCTGTAATGCACCACTGAAAAGATGCAGGAGAAAACATAACAAAGTGAAAGTCTCCTTATATCTGTCCTACTACCCCAAAGTGGGAATTAATTTGAAGAAGAAAAGCTGTTGTCCTCATTGGCTCACATCACTTGTGATGCTGAAGCAATACAATTACCATAATTACCACCTTTCTGCAAAAAAATGTGCTACTGGTTTGCCACTCTGAATTTTGTTCTAGCACCTACTGCAGATAGTACCAATCAGGAGATAATGGCACATACTGCAGAGAGTTGAAAAGCAAACACAGTAAATCTTGAAGCACCAGCCACACAAGATGTCAAAGCACATTAAAAACACAGGAGCACCTCCAAGTATTAGCTAGTGTTCCTGTTACAAGTAACAGCTGACCAAAGATTAAGTGTAAAACCAATCCTGGCAAACGAATGCCACTCTGGTAGCAGACAAAAGCAATTTAGAATCAATGTGTCTAAATGCAGGGCTTCTGCAATAGGTCAGACTTAGCATTTCATTAATTGAGCCCTGTTTTGAAAGCAGGCTGTGGCAACAGGGAAGAAAGAAGCAGGCAAAAATTAAAAATACAATAAAATAAAATATTTTAAAAGTCAAAATCATATTAAACCGCCACCAAAATGGATCATTTTAAGCCCAAATGCAACACTGTTGCGTAAAGGGGATATCAAATTAGAGTAATCATTTGTAAGGTCCATCAGCTTCCTGCCCTGCTGTGGCTGTCCAGGGGGCAAGCTACAGACTGAGTTCTCCTGGCTGGAAGAGGCTGTAAAACCCTGGTTAAACAGGTATCTGTTTGGATAAGGCTTAAAGCAAAGCAGGCTAAAGGACTTGTTCAATTGATGAGACTTAACAGTACTGGTCACTATTCTCTTGCCTTCTCAATCTGACTGACTGTGGTTACTGGTCTGCACCACTTGGAGGCTGGATGGGGAGGATAAGCCAAAACTTTTTTTTAACATCATTTTTTAAAGCCTTCTTTTAAAAAAAGCATTTCAACTGTAGAATACACAAGCCAGAGTTATTTAAAAGGCTAAGTTTAACTTCTGAACCACCTCCAGTTTTCTATTCCTTCCTTCTGTCTTCCCCTCCCTGGTTTTATACCGTTGAAAAAGCTGGGATCGAAAGGGAAAAGGAAAGAGCAGTGGGGAAAGTGCCAGATCTCTATACTTGGTCTTTGACTCATTCTTTAAATGTTTGAAAAAATTGGGGTAGCAGAAAAAATCTTGAGGTTGTACACCATGGGTTTTTTCACCATGATATTTCATACTGCTTATTGGTCAGGTGGAGGTTAATATTTGGGTAAATTTGGACTAAAAGAACAGTGGGGTGTTCTTTGTGGAACTAATACAAATGCTGCTTTGTCAACCTTACATTGAGGGAAAGCTACAGTGTGACCTTTTTGTGTTCTGCACAGAAGATAAGGAGTTACTGCAGGTGACAGTGGAGGAAATGAAAGTTTGAGCTTGTGTTGCAGAAGGAAAAGGATTAATGTGCAAATGATGCTCAAAGAGAAGGATTAGACTGTGCATGACATGGAGAAGAGAGGTCATACATACGTCATGGAAGGAGCATGGTGGTGTGATACAGGGCAGGAAATCAGAAAGAAAATTAAATGGAGAAGAGGGACTACAATTGTGCAAGTGTGGCTAGAAGACAAGGGGGGTAATGGGCAAAAAAGTAAGGAAAGAAAGAAACGGCTGTGTTCCTGAGTAAGGAAGTACAGCTTATTCTATGGCCAAGCACCTACATTTTTCAGACGAAAGAGAGCTGTGCCCTCAGTAGTCTAAAGGAACACACCATATTCGCAAATACTTTGAATACATTGAATACATTGAATAATGGCATCTCAGATAGACACTTTGTCATCTTGACCTCAACTTCCCTACAGATAAGGAGCTGGCTCCCTCTTAGATTTTTTTTTTTTTTCCCTTATCCCTCTAATGAAAAGTAAGTGCCTCACAAATCACCATCGCTTTCTAAAGAAATAAGAATATCGTTCCCAGAATAAACCACAGGTGAGACTGGGTGCAACAAGCGAGCACAGCAGATCTGCTGGGCTTCCAGGCGTTTTCTTCCTAGTTAGGAATCTCAGTCTCCGGGCTCTAAGATTGATGGTTCTTATCTACATATGAATAGCAAAGCGGTGCAATCCTAGGCAGAAGATCTTTGTTGTTCCCTTTAAAGAAAGGAAAAACCTTAAATATCCTGCTCGGTTAGAAAGATATGTATGAAAGAGGTTTTTACTTCAGGAAGAAGTGTTTCAGCCAATCTCTCTGTGCAAGTAGAGATGTAAATTTCCACAACACAGTGGCCAGCAAACCCCCACTTTGGTTGTGCATTTGTAAGGTGTTATGTAGGTAAGGCATGTGTTCGTGGTTAGGGCTGCGGTGAGCTGCACTGGTTTTGTATCACGAGAATGGATAATAACGTGTGAATATAGGAATTGTTTCTACCTTCACTATGCCAATTGCTGGTTCGAGACTTCCCGGTTATTTGGAGGTTTGTTTGTTTTCACACCAGGATCCTGACAATCAGTTACTCATAACATGTCATTCTCAAATGCAGTGCAACACTTTGTACCAGGAACTGCATTTGAGAGAAGGTGAAGCTGGGGTCAAACGCATTCCTGCTAATTGCACCGATTGCAGGAGAGTTATTCCATGATTGAATTTGCTGTCTGATGTTAAAGGGAGTAGTTGCTAATTGCTTTTAAGGAGGACCCAGAAAAATGACTGGGGTCTGGACAGTAACTCCCTGCCCAAGCCTGCTGGGCGCATGCGCTGCTGCACACAGGCAAGATAAGCGCTGCTAATCTTTCGGGGGAGTGCGGTATGTGAGGAGGATGTACAGGTCAAATAGTGTGTGAGGGCTTGGAGTGGTGGAAAATGGATTTCTGTATGTCGATTTGTTTTGCACTGGTGGTACTGAGAGTGCAGAGGAAATCTACCATACTGATCTGGTTTCCTCAAAGCTGCTGCCAGTGCGGTGGCATGGCCACCAGCTCATTTCTGTGATGCTTCTACAATGCACTGATTGTCCTCAGAGCCTGCATCTACTGTTACCACAGTTCTATCAGGCAGCATAGAGGTTTCCTTCCTCATCATTTTATTACAATTTTCATGTTTATCCAATCTTTAATATCTTCTTGAGTTGAAAGAAATCGCAGGTGGGGCAAGGAGAGCCACACAGGTCTGGGTTTTATGCAGAATATCTAGATCATTGATGTGTAGTGTCACAAGGACAACTGAGCTCTGCCTCTCTGATGTAATTTATGATTTTCTATATCAAATTAAGCCTCAACTCATGATCTTAAATTCCTTCATTTTTCCCACTTTTCCCCAAAATCCTTGCTCCCAAAACCTTTCCTACTCAGAGGCCAAAGTTCTGAAAACTATCTGGAACAGTATCCTGTTGTGATGGTTTGGGGGTTACCCCGCCCCCCCACACTTTTGAATTTGCCCCAGCTAGCTCAGACGGACCCTGGGAATATAGATGAAGCAATTTATTTACAGCTAGCAGAATTTACAAGCAGCTATTTACAATATATACAGTTATATACAATTATATACAGAAATATACAAAGGATAAACAATACAAAAGCACAACTCCCCTCCCAGAAACCTGAGTCCCCAGGAGGGGCTCTCAAACCACCCCAACACCTCCCCCCGGCCCTCTCAACCTTACCCCAGTTCTCAGGAAGAAGAGAGGTGCAGCCAAGAGGTTAGGGAGCAAGGTTAGTAGGAGCAGGGTTAATGAGATGTGACCAGGTCTAAGGCCAAAGCAAGAGTGAGAAACAAAATGGAGAATGTTTTCTTCTTCTTCCCAGAGTTCTCAGCGTGACTGTGAGAGAAGTAGACACAATTGTTTTTCATTTCACTGCCTGTTATCTAGTTCTTTTACCAAAACATTCCAGCTTGCTTCAAACTAGCACAATCCACCCCTTGTCTACTTCGCTCAGAGTATCGCTGAGAATTATCCAATCTAACCTAAACCAATATTTACACTAAAACAATATATACAAGTTGAGTTCACACTTCAATCAGATGTAGGTGATTCAAAAGCTCAGAACAGGGACTCCCAGATGATGTTGGGTTTGTGCTCACATACTGTAGATTCTATCGTAGATTCTCTCAGTGTTGGGCGCCGATGTTACCTAGAACAGAAAACTCCTAACAGCTTGAATTTAAACTCTCTCAGCTAAGGTTAGATTTCTCTGTGGAATACACTGGATTTCACCATTCTCCTGCATTACCCAGTATGTATGACCAGGACCTTCAGCAGAAACCACCCCTCGGACAGGTTTCCCTTCGCCCGAAGGAGAAAATACCCAAACAGCTTTCCCTAACAGATTCTTTTCACGTACAACAGGAACTTTATCACCGTCTACTGTTTGGACCAAATCTGATTGTGCAGGTCCTGCTCTGTTTACTGAACCTCTACTATTTACCAACCAAGTAGCTTGTGCTAAATGTTTGTCCCAGTTTTTCAGAGTTCCACCCCCCATGGCTTTTAGGGTGGTTTTCAGCAAACCATTGTAGCGTTCAATCTTCCCTGAAGCTGGTGCATAGTAGGGTATGTGATAGATCCATTCAATACCATGCTCTTTGGCCCAGTTTTTCACAAGATTGTTCTTGAAATGAGTACCATTGTCTGACTCAATTCTGTCTGGAGTTCCATGTCTCCACAAGATTTGTCTCTCCAAACCAACAATAGTGTTACGTGCAGTAGCATGTGGAACTGGATAGGTTTCCAGCCATCCAGTGCTGGCTTCTACCATCGTCAGCACATACTGCTTGCCAGAACGTGATCAAGGTAAAGTGATGTAGTCAATCTGCCAGGCTTCACCATACTTGTACTTTGACCATCTATCACCATACCATAAGGGCTTGATTCGCTTAGCCTGCTTAATAGCAGCACAAATGTCACAGTCATAGATGACTTGGGTGATAGCGTCCATGGACAAGTCAATTGACCTATCGCGAGCCCATCGGTATGTTCCATCTCTGCCTTGATGTCCAGATGAGTCATGGGCCCACCGAGCTAAGAACAGCTCACCTCGGTGTTTCCAATCAAGGTCAATGTCAAGATCAGAGTTGGTATCAACTTGATCAATCTTAGCAGCTTGATCTGCCTTCTGATTGTGGTGATGTTCCTCATTGGCTCTGCTCTTAGGCATGTGTGCGTCTACGTGCCGCACCTTCACTGGAGTTTTCTCCAGCCGTGCATCAATGTCCTGCCATAGATCAGCACACCAAATAGGCTTTCCTTTCCTCTGCCAACCATTCTTCTTCCAGTCCTTTAGCCAACCCCATAGAGCATTGGCTACCATCCACGAGTCGGTGTAGAGGTAAAGGATAGGCCAATTCTCACGTTCAGCCACATCAAGAGCAAGTTGAACAGCTTTTACCTCAGCGAACTGACTGGATTCTCCTTCGCCATCTTTCGTTTCGGTAACTCTCCTGGTTGGACTCCAAACCGCTGACTTCCATATTCGCTTGTTCCCAACAAGACGACAGGAACCATCTGTGAACAAAGCATAGTTCTTTTCCTGATCAGAGAGATCACCATAGGGAGGAGCTTCCTCAGCACGAGTTATTTTCTCCTCTGGAGGTTTGGAACAGTCTGTGCCTTCCGGCCAGTTGGTGATCACCTCCACCAGACCAGGTCGGTCAAGATTACCCATTCGTGCTCGCTGGGTTATCAAAGCCATCCATTTAGACCAGGTTGCATCTGTGGCATGATGAGGTGATGAACCTTTGCCTTTGAACATCCAGTTAAGAACTGGCAGTCTAGGAGCTAAAAGCAATTGTGACTCAGTTCCAATCACTTCAGAAGCTGCTTTCACTCCCTCATAGGCTGCTAGAATCTCTTTCTCAGTTGCAGTGTAATTTGTCTCTGAACCTCTGTAACAACGTCCCCAGAAACCAAGTGGACGACCACGTGTCTCATGTGGAGCTCTCTGCCAGAGACTCCAAGTTGGACCATTGTCACTGGCAGCCGTGTACAGAATGTTCTTAATGTCCGGACCAGATCTCACAGGTCCTAAGCCCACTGCATGGACTACTTCTCGCTTAATCTGATCAAAGGCTGCTTGTTGTTCAGGTCCCCACTCGAAATTGTTTCTCTTACGAGTCACATCATGCAGAGGTTTGACAATCTGACTGAAACCAGGAATGTGTAGTCTCCAAAATCCCACCACACCAAGAAAAGCAAGTGTGTCCTTCTTACTGGTGGGAACTGCCATGGTAGAGACTTTGTTGATCACATCCTGAGGAATGTAACGGCGACCATCCTGCCACCGCACTCCCAGAAACTGAATTTCTCTGGCAGGTCCTTTGACCTTGTCTCTCTTAATGGCAAAACCTGCTTGCAACAGAATGTCAATGATTTTGTTACCTTTCTCGAAGACTTCTTCAGCAGTTTGGCCCCACACAATGATGTCGTCGATGTACTGGATGTGCTCTGGAGCTTTACCTTTCTCCAGTGCATTGTGGATGACTGAGTGACAGATGGTTGAGCTGTGTTTCCACCCCTGAGGCAAACGATTGAACTGGTACTGGATTCCTCTCCAGGTGAATGCAAACTGAGGCCTGCACTCCTTTGCTATGGGAATAGAGAAGAAAGCATTAGCAATGTCTATGGTTGCATACCATTTAGCCTCCTTTGATTCCAGCTCGTACTGGAGTTCCAGCATGTCTGGCACAGCTGCACTCATGGGTGGCGTCACCTCGTTGAGGGCACGAAAGTCAACTGTCAGTCTCCAGTCGCCCGTAGGTTTGCGCACAGGCCAGATGGGACTGTTGAAAGGTGAATGAGCTTTCTCGATGACAGCCTGACTCTCCAGTTGACGAATCAGCTGATGAATGGGCAACAAAGAGTCACGGTTAGTTCTGTACTGCCTATGATGAACAGTTTGAGTTGCAATTGGCACTTCCAGGTCCTCTATGTCATGATGTCCCACAACTGCAGATTCATCAGAAAGTTCAGGCCTAACAGACAACTTCAATTTATCATCCTCAATCTCTACAGATGCTATTCCAAAAGCCCATTTATGACCCTTAGGATCTTTGAAACAACCTTGTCTCAAAAAGTCAATTCCCAGAATGCAAGGCGCATCAGGACCAGTTACAATAGTATGTGTCTTCCACTCTTTACCAGTTAAACTGATCTCAGCCTGTATCTTAGTTAACTCTTGAGATCCACCTGTGATTCCAAAGATAGAAATGGACTCTGTCCCCTTACAATTAGATGGCAATAAAGTACACTGAGCACCTGTGTCAACTAAAGCCCTGTATTTCCGAACTCTTGAACTGCCAGGCCACCTAATGAATACATTCCAATAGATTCGGTTCTCACCACTATCCCTTTCCTCCTCCTGGCTGGAGGCAGGGCACCCCTAATGCTGAACATGGCATGTGGGGTGTACACAGTGATTGGTATTACTGTGAGAGGAACTGCAACTGTTGGAACAATTGCAGTTGCTCTCGGGAGCTGAAGAAGTGACAGCTACTTTCCTGGCATTGCTGCCTCTGTTTCTGCCACTCTGCAGATCCCTGACCCTCTTTGAAAGAGCTGAAGTAGGTTTACCATCCCATTTGTTCATGTTCTCCCCGTATGTGTCACGCAGAAGTATCCACAGTGACGCACGTGATTGCTGCTGTCTAGGTGGAATTTGTCTCCTCCTGGGCTGGAATTGCCTTGCAGGAGGTGGGCGTCTGTTCCTGATTGCAGAAACATTCACCCATTCAGATGATGCAGGAATAGTATCCTTTACCAGATTTTTGAGATCCTCCTTCAGTTCTTTCATAGTATCTTTAATCTCTGTAGTCATAGTTTTTATGGCACAGATTATACCAGAATGTGACAAACTGTCCTCAATCTGCCTGAGCTGATCAGTGAATTCACCAACAGTGAAAGATCTTCCATTATCACTCCTTGCTAGGAATTTACTGGCCAAGATGTTAGCATAGGACGAAGGAGCAAGCTTAATCAGCTTCTTCATGAGACCTGTTCCCAAAGGAATATCATCAGGCTCATGAGTACCATGATTTCCATAAAGCACTTCCTTCACAGCAAACTCCTTCAGAAGCTTAATTCCCTGCTCAACGGTGTTCCACTTCTTGGCAGCCCATGGCAAATCATCTCGGGAAGGATATCTCATAGCCACAGCCAACAGAAGGCGTGTCCACAAGCTAACCCTACCAAGAGGACTTGCCAGGTGTTTGTCCACTCCACTCTCCTTAGTGAGTGGTCCCAGCTGCTTGGCAGACTTGTCTCCTACCTGCAGAGCATTAGCACCAATGCCACGGCATCTCACTAGCCAGCTTAGGATTGGCTCACCTGATTCCCTTGTGTATTCCTTCCTAACTTCCCTGACCTCTCTGAGTGGATCCTTGGAGCCTTGGATGTCATCTTCCTCCTCTTCCTCCTGTTGATCTGGTGGTGCTGGGCCTAACACAATCTTCCTCATAGCATTCCTAAACTCATTGGAACCATCCTCTCTCCTGGCAGCTAACCTCACAGCACTCCTCTCACTTGAGTATTGTTGTCTCAGCACATCTACAAGGTCTCGCAGACTAACTACCTCCTCTTCCTCCTCTTGCTGCTGATCACCAGAGGTCCCCTGTCTTACATCCTCCTGTGAACCACTCTTTGTCTTAGCTTTTGCCTTAGCAGGTGCCAGAAGGGCCTGAGCAGCAACAGACTTGGATGTGTCTGCTGGAGGATTTGAATTTTTAGGAGTCTGACTTGGAGGGTTTGAATCCTTAGGAGTCTGACCTGGAGCATTTGAATTATTGGAGGTCTGACTTGGAGCATTTGTATCCTTAGGGGTCTGACCTGGAGCTTGTGAGTTCAAATCTGCCTTGCTTTTAACAGGAGGATTTTGGTTCTGGTCTGCTGGCTGGGGGTTTGAATTAGCTGAGCTGGTGTCATTAGGATTTGGACTGACTGGGCTAGCGTTACCAGCATTAGCATTAGCATTAGTGGGATTATTTGCCTGTCCTGCTGGGATGCCTGCCAACCCTGACTTGTTTTCATTTTTGCTAGGAACATTCTGATTTTGGGTACCTGTCTGTGCTCCTGAGGCTCCTGCTAAACTCTGACCATTATTTTTGTTTTTGCTATCATTGTTTACGTTAGTGGTGGGAACACTGGCTGTGTTCCCAGCACTTGGAGAAGGAGGGGCAGAGGCTGGCAAGGGGGAAGCCGATAACTGTGTTCCCTTGTTTTGCTGTGAAAGCGACTGCTTCTGAGACACAGAAGTTTTCCCAGCTCTTACAGAAACTGGTTTTGAATTTTTCACCAATAATGCCAAAATTAATATGAATATTAAAATCATGAGGCAAATATTAAAAATTGTGAGAAGAAAAACAGTTTTACACGAGCATGTACCTAAGCAAACAGTTGGAATTCCTGTCTTAGGCTGAATAACTCTCATTAGAGCCATATTTAAAGCAGAATTTCCATTGATTGTCACATTATTGACCAGAGCTCCTGTAATGTCCTTGGTAATATTCTCAGAGATATTAAAACCAGCATAACCAAGAATAAAATCACCCCAGCTCCAGAACATATCTGAAACCTTAGCTTTAGCCTTATTATAAGCCAGATCAATGAAATAAGCAACAATTTGACCTTTTAACCAACTAAATGCCAAGAAAACAAAACCAGACCAGAGCAATGCACCAACCAAATACAATAGCTGCTTGATTAGCTTCATCTTAATTCCCAGAGCTAATTTCCACTCACTGAAATATCTAGCCCCACGTTGGGAAAGCCAATTTAAAAATGTGATGGTTTGGGGGTTACCCCGCCCCCCCACACTTTTGAATTTGCCCCAGCTAGCTCAGACGGACCCTGGGAATATAGATGAAGCAATTTATTTACAGCTAGCAGAATTTACAAGCAGCTATTTACAATATATACAGTTATATACAATTATATACAGAAATATACAAAGGATAAACAATACAAAAGCACAACTCCCCTCCCAGAAACCTGAGTCCCCAGGAGGGGCTCTCAAACCACCCCAACACCTCCCCCCGGCCCTCTCAACCTTACCCCAGTTCTCAGGAAGAAGAGAGGTGCAGCCAAGAGGTTAGGGAGCAAGGTTAGTAGGAGCAGGGTTAATGAGATGTGACCAGGTCTAAGGCCAAAGCAAGAGTGAGAAACAAAATGGAGAATGTTTTCTTCTTCTTCCCAGAGTTCTCAGCGTGACTGTGAGAGAAGTAGACACAATTGTTTTTCATTTCACTGCCTGTTATCTAGTTCTTTTACCAAAACATTCCAGCTTGCTTCAAACTAGCACACCTGTTTTGTTGGAATTTCTGTTGGCAGAGTCCTCCTGCACCTTACTGCTGAGAAGAGTGCAGCCCTGCAAAGGAAGGGTAGTCCCCTGGGGTTTGGAAACATTTGCCAGATTCCTACACAAGGAAGTATATGGGGATGATCTACAAAGATCTATTTGCTAAATTTCTTCAAGCTTGGGATGAAATTCATAAACTAAGAAACAACACAGTGATTTGCAACAACCTGAGATTGCTTGGTTTGTAGAGGTCTTACTAGTGGGCACCTTAGAAGATGGAGAAAGCTGCAGTCTATCTTATTCTATCCTTGCTGGACTAAAAAGCCAGAGGCAGTAAACAGAATTTTGGCTGACGAGTTTTGTTTCAAGTTATTTGGGAGGATGTAGCAAAGCTGTTAGACTGACTTTCTGTACTGAGTTCTAGCTGTCATTTTTCTTTGCTTGCTGTCTGTTACAGCTGGGCACAGGCTCCCGTTTAAAGCTTTTCTCTTTTCAGAGGGTGTAACTCCTAATGCTCAGGTAGACTTCTGCAAGTACACTGCTTTCAGTATGCCTTTGCTGAGTAAGGCTGTGATGCAGGGAGGAGATTGCCCTAACAATTGAAATTTAAGAGGTTCACTGCTCAGAAAAGTCAATGGAAGATTCTCCTTTGGCACAAAAAGGAAAGGAACAGGGCATAAGAACCAACACCAGCAGTGTAATTCTGTTGTATGCAAAGGAAAAGATAGTGTAACACCAGCTAAGAATCTGAATTATGCATGTCAAATTTGAAATGTAACAGGTAAAGGTTAGATTCTGAAACTCTTGCTTAAAAGGGCTTTGCAAAAGATCCACAATGCTGTTTGCAGACATTCTCCCCTGCTAATGTGTGGCCTGGGCTCAGGCTTCAGTAAGTGTTTCCCAGGAGGCAGGTGGTGACTGTGGAGAAAGTTTTGCTTGGCACTCAGGAGAAACTCCACAGTTTTCACCTCAAGCTTGTATAGTTTAAAATGAGTCAATGATGACCTGAACCTGATATCTATAAGCAAAATCACCAACCACATGCAGACAGCATCAACACTGCCTTACAGACAATCTGATACCATGTTTCTGGTGCTCCGGCAGGGCACCCTCGAGCAGAGAAAAGTGGTTGGCACTGGTCCCACGGAAGCTATGGCTTGAGGATGGGAATCCTCTAGTTTATCATTAGGTCTACCATTTACCAATGCTTCTTTCCCAGGTAGAAACACCAAAGACAGGCAGCGGTATGGCTGCTTCTCTGTTGGGTAAATGACTAACAAGGTGTGTTCGCTTACAAAGGAACCAAGAATGACCAAATTAAATGTGATCTGGTGGGACAGTTCTCTGATTTTGTTCTTCCCACAGACTGGTATTTTGCAACCCAAGGTTTCAGTTCAGACCCACTATTCAGAAAGACATTTGAAAGCAAGGCAGAGGGAAATAATTTCCTCGTTAACCAACCTGTGTTGTGAGAGATTCTGTTCTCTCTGTTAAATATGATGAAATTGCTAACCCAAATAGCTCCCTGCCCATCATTTAGGGATTAGTGACTTCATTAACACAAGCAGAACAGACACAGAGAGATGAACTTGGAGTTTGGCAAGTTCAAAGCTTCCCAGTCTGAGATGAGAAAGCAAGGAAACTCTCATAGCAGTGACAGTATTTGAGCCTTTTAACAAATAGAACTAGTGATAAAAGCTTGGGAGCCAATCAGCCATGCCCATCCCTGGTGTAAACCTGGTATTCTTCCAATTCAAACAATAGAAGAGGGGCAAACAAGAAAAATCCTTGGTAGCAAATGTGACTAGATGAAGCAAACAGTAAAGACTCTCCTGAAGCTGCAACTCATCACACAATTAGTTTCTTAACAGCTTCACCATTCAGATGGCCTTTTCCCTGGCACAGTGCCACACCAGCCAAATAAATCAGCTTTACATTCATGACTGTCAATCAGAACTGCAGCTCCTGATCTCCAAAGCTAAGCTGCAAAGCCCAATTGAAAAGGAGAAGGAAAAGAAGGCTGAATAGTTAGGTGGAAACAGGGCAATGTGGAAAGGAGGATATAGCCAAACAGCAGTGGACTAATACTTGGAGGTATTCAAGAGCCTTTGCAGATGAGAAGAGCTTGCCAAAAGCAGTTTTGTAAGCAAAGACTCTAATGTCTGCAGCCTTATTGTTGAGATTAAAAGGGATCATTTGGAACGACAGTGAAGTGGAATGCATATTTAATTAGAGAAATCAATGAACCCACATGATTGGGAAGGGGCAAATAATTTCCGTCTCCTGCTGCCCCTACTCAGCAGCATTTCAGACTGCAGGCATTGTGAGTGGGTCCGGTGTGTGGTACCTCGCTAGCACAGCAGAGCGGACTTTGCGGTTGCTGTTTCGTACGTGGAGGCGCTGTGAAGGGAAGAAGGAGCAGGCTGCTCCCTCATGTGAATGCTGTCGTCTTCAGAAATGAGCAACTGCTAGGAAAGAAAGCAATCACTAAGCACTTGAAACTACGAGGCTCTAGGGTTAGCCACAAATAGGCATAGTCACAACAGCCAGACACATTGGGCTGTAAAATAAAGCCGAATCGAATATTTTTTACAACAGTGTTGCGTTTGGAAGCTAGCTGAAAATTGTTTGACACAATCCTTTCTGCCTGTAAACATTTTGTCCAAAAAATTTACCCCTGCATATGTCAATTACAGTAGAGAAAAATCACAGCACAGATTTTTTCTGAAATGTTTTGAGGTTTATTTGAGTGCTGGCATCTCAGTGTTCTTCTCTCGTGTGATTTAGAAAGCGTGGAGCAGCAAAGTGAAAGTAAAATCAGCAGCTAACCTCTGGCTGAGTCAAAGCAAATAATACTAACTGGTCACTACATAGGGCATTTTCGCTTCATTTTCTCGTGGTTTCATTACATCTTGAAATACAAAAGGTTTTAAAAGGTTTCCTTCTGGACAGCTGTGTTACTTAGTACTTAGGTAACTCTGGGAAAATGTCCTCTGACTTCATACAAGCAGCTTTTAAATGAAAGCCAGATTATTTTCGATACTTACACTCAGAGAAGCAGAACTGACATTTTCTGCAGCGTATGCAAGAGCTAGCTGACAAAAACATGAAGTTTGGCATTAAGTAACCACTGAAGTTTGTTTGGTTTGCGGTTGTGGGGTTTGCCAGGGGGAAGATATGAAATTTAACCAAAAATAGCTTCAAAGAAAGAGTGTGTTAATTTGAAACAAGAAAATGAATTCCTGGCATTCTTTGGAAAGCTCGTCTATGTAACATGCCTTATAGCTCTCCTAGAACACTGCAGAAAGGAAGGAATTTTCTTGCAACAACACTTTGGGATTAACCCAGCTATTTTGCCCAAGGCATGATTTAAGGCACTTTCTTATTTAACACGATTTGTGTTAATATTTGCATAAGAATTCTTACTTTGCAACTATTTCTAGAGTAATGAATGCCACTGAAATCAGTGAGTTTCCAACAAAGATTACTTTGCCCTCGTCCCGTTTCCTTCGCTTTATTTCTTTGTCTTAGCATCCAGAATTACCCACAATTACTTGTTATCAGGTCTAAAAATTTGGCAGCACTTCAAAAAAGCATTAAAAGCTGATTGCAAGAGTTCCTGTTCAAGCCAATACCTGTCAACCTAAACCAGTGCAGCACTCATGATCATTTCAATTGATACTTCTAGATTAAATTACCCAGCCCGTAAACTAGCTGAGTTAATCCACTTGAATCCATGAAGTGAAACTACTATTGATTCATAATTCACACCCTGAAGTGATATGATAATACAGAGACTTTGTTTGTACCCTCATTTGGCTTCTGTGGGAATGGCTTGTGGCTTTCGGAAGGCAAGGCACCCTATCTGTGGCAAAGTTTGTTTCGTTATCTAGAACAAAGGAGTTGGGCTCTATGGAAAAACACAGTGGTCTACAAATAAATCTAAAGACTTATAAAGACTTTCAGTATTGCTAAAACGCTGTTAAATTTACCTGTCAACAGGTGTAAAGACATTCTAGGAGATGTTGAGGTGCTGGAACGTGTCCAGAGAAGGGCCAGGAGAAGTATAGGCTGGATGTTAGGAGGAAGTTCTTCCCAGAGAGAGTGACTGGCATTGGAATGGGCTGCCCAGGGAGGTGGTGGAGTCACCATCCCTGGAGGTGTTTAAGAAAAGCCTGCATGAGGCACTTAGTGCTATGGTCTAGTTGACTGGCTAGGGCTGGGTGCTAGGTTGGACTGGATGATCTTAGAAGTCTCTTCCAACCTGGCTGATTCTATGATTCTATGTTCGTTCCTGCCATGGCAGGGGGGTTGGAACTAGGGTGATCCTTGAGGTCCCTTCCAGCCCTGACAGTTCTGTGAGTCTATGATTCTATGTTTGGTTTACTGGAAGAAATGAACCTACCTTCTAAAACTGAGCCAGAGTTCTGTATATAATAGTGATAATTTTCAAAGTACTGCTGATAAAAACACAGTCATAAGTTATTCTAAAATACTTGGCTGTATATTCTTACTTTTAATTATAAATTCCCTCATTTTGACATGTTCTGATCAGCAATACTGAAACCAAATCCACAGGGAATTAGAACTCTTCACAGCAGTCTCAACTCAGAATCCATCAAGCCTCATGGGTTTTGGTTGTTGGCTGTTGTTTTTTTCCTTTGTGCATATACCTAGAAGGCAAAGATACTCATCACCATAACCAACCCCACAGACTGCAATTTCAATCTTATTTACAACACTATAAATCAGAGTAACTTCACTGTGGCCAAGGGAGTTACTCTGGATTTATACTCATAAGTGTAACAAATATAAAACATGATTTAGTGCCAGTTAGGATGTTGTTTGATTATCACAGAACTCATGATGGAGGCTTTTTGATTTGCAATAAAGTATCCTCTCTTTCATGCATCTTCAGTGACATGAACACAACATTTTGAACAGAATTCCCATTTTCTGTGGAAAAAAGGAATGCTACATTCTTACAAATAATTCCATTTTCTTTAGGAAAATTGCTTTGGTGGAAAGTGCCTGACCTGATTTAAGCCAAAGTCATGATTCAAACAAACAGGCTGCTGCTCAGCAGACATTCAAGGAAGAGCAAGCACATATGCATCTCCATGTGGTTACACCTACATCCACGTGTAGAATACAGGAAGGATGGGACAGTAGCTAAGGTGGTATGAGAGTAACTTGGGTTTCATTCAGTAGTAGGTTTTGTTTCCATAAAAATAAAACCATACCAAATGTCATTTCAGATTAAAGAAAATCTTCCTGTTTTCTACTCTTAAGGAAACCATACTGATCATTCCTTACTCTGGCTGTTGGGAAGTCCAGCTCCTATCTAAATAGAAAATGAAAGCTGTTAATGTTACAAAATACTAAACTATTCATGATGTTTGAATTGAGTTTTGTGGCCCTGAAACTGGATTTCAAAGTGAATAAGCAGATTGCAAGTGAAAAATCTGAATACAAGGAAGTCTCTCAGGCCTCAGCTGAGGATCAAGCTTGCTCCATGACTGAGAACGTGTGGCCAGTAGGACGAGGGAGGTTATTCTGCCCCTGTACTCAGCACTGGTCAGGCCACACCTTGAGTGCTGTGTCCAGTTCTGGGCTCCTCAATTCAAGAGAGATGTTGAGGTGCTGGAAGGTGTCCAGAGAAGGGCAACAAAGCTGGTGAGGGGCCTGGAACACAAACCCTATGAGGAGAGGCTGAGGGAGCTGGGGGTGTTTAGCCTGCAGAAGAGGAGGCTCAGGGGGGACCTCATTGCTCTCTACAACTACCTGAAGGGAGGCTGTAGCCAGGTGGGGTTGGTCTCTTCTGCCAGACAACCACCAGGGGGACACAGTCTCAAGTTGTGCCAGGGGAGGTCTAGGCTGGATGTTAGGAGGAAGTTGTTGCCAGAGAGAGTGATTGGCATTGGAATGGGCTGCCCAGGGAGGTGGTGGAGTCACCATCCCTGGAGGTGTTCAAGAAAAGCCTGGATGAGGCACTTAGTGCCATGGTCTGGTTGAGTGGCTAGGGCTGGGTGCTAGGTTGGACTGGATGATCTTGGAGATTTCTTCCAACCTGGCTGATTCTATGGTGTCACCTAGGCCTTCACAGCTATCTTGCTCTTAGGAAAGCAATACTTTGAAGATCTCTGCCACAGTGTCTCTTTGTATTAGTTCTGTATCATGAGGTAAATACATGGGGGCCATCTGCGCAAGCCTAAAGAGCAAGGCCCCATCCTGGCACAGTGCTTTCTTCACTGGAAGCAGCTCAGGCAACACGGACAGCATTTCCATGTAGACAAACTCCTCTCGTTCTGTCCCCTAAACCGCAAGATTTCCTGCAGAGTATGTCCAATTCCCCTCCTGTTCTCTAGAGGCAAGGGCCGGCCGCAGGCAGTGCTGGGTGCCTCTCTCCTTTGTTCTGCGCTGCAGAGGACCGAGGCCCGGCGGTGTGGCGGGAGAGGGCTGCTGTCTGCAGCCGGGGACTGCTGTCGGCAGCTCTGCCGCCGCTCTGCCCGGCCGCCTCCGAGTGCTCCCGCTGCAAGGGAGATGGCCGCTGACGATGGATTTCAACCACTGCTCTCCTCCCTTCCTCCTCCTCTTTCTCCCTGCGTTTCCCGGCGCTGCCGGAGGGTTCTGCTGGCTGCCTGAAGGCGCTGCCTTGCCGTAGGTAGGTCCCAGTGCTGAGGGGTGCAGCGAGGGGCACAGGCTGGTTTGGGTCTGCAGCGCAGGCCCTCCGTGAATGAAGCTTATTACGATAAAAATCGATGAGTAAAATCAAGGCTGCAGCATTCCATGCTAGCTGAGTGCATCTGTTTTTTCTCACCTCCAAAGTGAATCAATATGGCTTTAAATCATTTCCCTGATGCCTGAATTTCTTACCTTGCGCTTCTATTAGCCCAGCCCTGCAGCTGCCTCGGCATTCCTACCTCCTCTTTTCAGTCTCTCTACCCTAGCTGCTCCTTGTTGCCTTCCCTTAAAAATATGTGCAAAAATCTCACTGGAGAAGCTCAGTTTTGCTCCTGTGTCATCTTCTTCCACACACACACACACACACACACATTTGCCGTTGCTTTCAGCCGCACACATACTCATTGCAGTGCCTTCATGCGTGCGCTGCTGGCTCTGACGCATCCCTCTCCCTCACAGGCACACACACTGCCTCAAGTAATGTCTGCTGAGCAGGAGTTACTCTTCTCATGTGCTGCTTACCGAGGAAGCACTCATCATTGTTTGCAATTCTGTCTGACAAAGACATTAATGCTTAAAAAAAAAAAAAAGAAAAGAAAGAATCTCTTCAGCCCTGGTGCTTTGTTCTCTCCCATACACCTTCACCCCACTCGAGGCAGGCCAATTTGAGTGTAAACCGATCACTAGTGCTAAAAATAGAAGACCTCTACACAGATAAAGCCATGCTTTTGGGACTGCCCCATTTTTCTAGATCCTGTCTAATCTTGGATTTGGGTTGTCCGGGACATGAGGTATCACTGATGGTATAAAAAAGCCTTTGGAGATGCTTATGCATCATCTGAGTACATTCAGACACAAGTGGTAAGCCCAGAGAAAACTGCAGTCCACCAGTGCAACGTGGGAGTCCCCTGAATTCCTTTATCATTTCAGTGGCTCACATCAATGTAGTAGCTGCTTATCCCAGGCAGAGCTCTGGGCTTACAAATCCAAACTGCTTTTTTGACAGCATCACCACCTTTTTTCTTTTATATATATATATATATATATATGTAGGGATTTTTTACCTTGTAGTGCTCTGTCACTAATTTTGCATTTGGAGGTGCTTTAATATGCCTAGTCACCCACTCCCAGTATCTAGAAGATCATGGCTTGCTTCTGATTAGCACAGTTCACTTGAGTGACATGCTGGAAGCAAACATTTAAAACATAACAAAATGCAAATATGCCCAAATTAACCTCCAGAAAAATATGTTACATTACAAAGTACTTTGAGAGGTAGACAGAGAGTATGAGTTTGCAGAGGTTTGTGATATTAATAAAATGCATCACAAATGGTTGCTTAGAAATTTGCCTTCTGAATAATGCAGAAAGGTGCCTTTTTTTTCTTTAAGGAAGGGGTGGAGGGACAAGATGATGACATTCCTGACCACCTTTTGTCTCACTCTGTTTCCGTTTCTAGAACCACTGAAGTAAAAGGGTTTGCTTGTGGTGCATAATTTTTCAATCTGCCAAGACCCAAATATATGGCAATATATGGCCATATGATCTAATATATGGCAATGGCCCAGAATGAGAGACACAGAAATTACTCATGAAGCTTCTTTAAGTGTGAAAGACTCCTTCTGTAACCCCAGTTTAATGACTCTGCATTTAAGGAGTAGTTGATTTTCACCAAGAGAAGTGAAAATCAGCCAAATTTGCCTTGGTGGTGTTAAGACAAGTAACATTCCTGCAGGGAGGTATTCCTGAGAGCTGCACTGGGATAAAAGATGCAATCTTACCCAAGCTATTTGAGTTGGTTCTTCTTTTTTACCCTCACTGGTAGTAGTGAATATACTTTTTCACTAAACACTGCAGCTAGACTTATAGTTTTGATAGCAAAAAAATAGTCACTCCTCCTAGAAAAGAAGCTTATGTCCTGGCCTTATCCTTAGTCTCCACAACGCTTTTCTGCAGATACTCATTTGCCTGTGAGCATGACTTCTTTCTAATCCCCTGACACAGCCAAAAATAGTGGTGTCCTCTGAAAGCAAGTAAAATGCTTTAAAGTAACCTATTCTATCCAAACAAGAGTTGGTATAAAGTTTTAATATTAGCTCAGTGTTCAAGTTATCACTGTTGCTGTAGTGAGGGGAGTTGCTATGAAATCCTTTGACAAGTCCCACCACTGCATTGTTCATTGCAGCTGTTCAGTGTCTGAGTGCAGAAGACTGCATCAAAGGAAGCATGGCCAGCAGATCGAGAGTGGTGGTTCTGCCTCTTTGCTCTGCTCTGGTAAGACCTCACCTGCAGTCCAGCTCTGCAGCCCTCAGTAAGGGGAGGACATGGACCTGATGGAGCAGGAGCAGAGGGGGGCCGTGCAAACGGTCAGGGAGTTGGAACACCTCTCCTACAAAGATGGGCCAAGAGAGCTGGGGTTGTTCATCTTGGAGAAGAGAAGGCTCCTGGGAGATGTAATAGCAGCCTTGCAGTACCTGAAGGGGGCCTATGAGAAGGCTGGAGAAGGGCTGTTTACAAAGGCCTGTAGTGATAGGACAAGGGGCAATGGTTTCAAACTAGAGAAGAGTAGTTTTAGGTTGGATGCTAGGAACAGGTTCTTTACCATGAGGGTGGTGAATACTGGAACAGGTTGCTTAGGGAGGTAGTTGAGGCCTCATCCCTGGAGATACTCAAGGTGAGGCTTAACAGGGCTCTGGACAACGTGATGTAGTTGAGGATGTCCCTAGTTAATGCAGAGGGAGTTGGACTAGCTGACCTTTGGCGATCCCTTCCAGCCCAAAGCAGTCTATTATTCTATGAAAACCACACAGATGAGCACAGTTGCTTGTGACTGCACACAGTAGCACACACTCTTCAAGCCTTATGAGTATATAATGTGATAAACACAATAGAGCAGTGAAAGAGAAGGAAACAGCCGTAACTGTGATGATGATGAGCACATAAAAATCACGCAGAAGAAGCAGCAGCAGCAGCATATGACCACCCCAGTCTCCCAACGGTTGTTGTGCCGTTGCTTGGCAAGCTGTCTGTCTGCGGCTATTGCTTCGCTGCACTTAGTCATAAACGAAAGCTATCTAAAGCTAATGACCACAGTGCCCACCCTAATCATGCATTTGAGATATTAATAAAAATAATTTATGTCATGTGACTGCTTTTTAACTAGCTGCTTTCAGGACTTCAGATGAGGATTATAAAAGACGTGCATTTATAAATTATTAGCCTTGAGCACATAAGCACTGCATACTATGGGGAGCACTTTTGTAGCACTTTAAATTAATTTATTGTTATTCATTCCAGCTGTCTGTGATGTAAACCTTTGGCTATAAATTTGTACCATCATCCAACACACCATTAAACTAAAGTGGTGCCCGTGCTGGAGAATATAATAAAACATATGAATAAGATTTCTGTGGGGACATGTTTTAAAAACTCTCTCCTCAGTTAATGACACAAGAAAAGTGAGATAACATAGTCACCCTCTAACTATGCATTCATTAAAATACATCTGATGAGGGTAGGGGAAGACTTCCATTGAGTTCTGGCTCAATGTTTTTTCTTCACCAGATTATTTCAATTCATGTCCTATCTCAAGCAAAAGGCCTTGTCTGAAGCTACCATGAAGTCACTGCTAAGACTGCCAGAGGATTTTTGTGGGATCTGAACTTCTCAGTAGCTGAAATAGCTCCTGAAGACTGAATTGTGGCAGTATAAGAGCAGAGCAGTTTTACTGCCTTATCTCCTCTGCAGAGTAGCATTCTTTCTCTTACAGATCACCATATGGGTAACTAAACCTTATCCATATGACTAACAGCATAGTGTCTTAATCTACTGAACAGCATAGAGATGTTCTGTACCAGCCCATTGGGTTACAATTTCCTAAAGTTTAAAGCAAGTTGTGATCATGCAGTGCTCTACCATCGCTTTACTCTTGCCATATAGGTCTTGCACTGCTCATATGCTTGTTAATACTTTCTGCCACTTTTGTGACTTCTGCCAAGTCTGCTTGGAAGCAGTCCTCCTGCCCATCTCACTTCTCCACTGAGATCAGTAAAGTTTGTCAGCTGGTATCTCAGGTTTAGGCTCCTGATCTCAAATACAGGTATTATATGAAAACAGACAAAAACCTACATTTCATCTTCTCAGCTGACATAATATAGCACAACTCCATTAATTTGTACTAGCTGCTAATATATCCCACACCTTTCAGGTTATACCTTTCTGAGTTATTCACCCAGTTGCAGGACTTGAGGGAAATTAACTGAGAGCAGAAAATGGTACTCATAAAGAATATGTTTTTAATTATAACAAATCTCATTAATATAAAAACTAGTTTGGTGGAATAAAGTTTTATTTTATTTCTATATCTGTCTAAAATTTCAGGGTTTGAGGATCTGAGTCTTTGACTTGAGATCGCCTCTAAACGATTAACAAGCAGGATGTCTGAACTACTTGAGAATACGCATGCTGGGGGATGTATTGACTGCTCTTTATATGCGAGCGTTAGCACTTGATGGTAGGAAGATTGTATAGCAAGACCTTGCCAGGGAGTTTTGTTTTGATAAAACTGCAGAAAGAAACTGGATCCCAGAACTGAATTCTGCTCTGGATAGTTTTTTAAAAGACTGTTGCTTCTTGGATTAAATGTACCAAAGCAGAAGTAACATATGGACAATCTTTTTCAGTCTGATCTGCATGTCACAGCAAGACTCTCATGGAGATCTGCACAAGAGGGAAAGATAGCTGTGGGGTGGAGTATGCAGAAGTAACTTGAGAATTATTGACATTTTTCTTAAAAGTAGGTGAGAGATCAGGTTTGCTTATTCATGTTAACCCTGCCTATCTGAACACAGCATAAAGCACTACCAACTTGCACTTTTATATCACTTTCAGTGAAAAGAAAACACAATTATGGCAATCTTCTGCCTGATTAAAAAATGTCTTTCAGCTTTTTGCCTAGATACAGGACCTTCATCTGCTAACTAGCACACAAGGAATTAATAGTCGTTTAAACTCCCTTCACACATTATGACAAGAAATATAAGCCAGGCGCCTGAGATGCAAAAGGATGATGATTCCTGAGTTAGAGGGTGGGTTTTAGCTGCTCCCTTTGCTGAGTCCAAATGGTCACAACAGTCAGTGTTGGTTTTGGCTCTCCCTTACTGTAATGATTCCCTATTCATATGAAGTTTCCTTTGCATTAAGATGTGCCCTGCTACTTCTAGCTTCAGTGTTAGTCTTCACCAGCAATTTTTCCACTCTATCTGAAGGTATATGCAGACCAGCTCCTGCTTTTTTACTGATGTACTAACATGGAGCCGTTTTGCTAAGATAATTTGTTTTTTTAATTAACTTAGTACAAAGGACAAAACCTTGGTAGTGTGGGGAAAAAATGTATCTAGAGCTTCTATTAATTGATTTATCACTGTTACTAGACATTCTTTTTATTATGTAAGGAGAGTTTCTTTTCTTGTAAAACATAGCTTATAATTACTATGTAACTTAGTCTCAAAAGAAGGGATTGTGTTGTGTTTAAGTTGCAGGAGCTAATGTGAGAGCATTCATCTCCCAGCTGCTAATTAATCTGTTCAGGTTTCTTTACTGATTACATACAAAGAAGGTACCTTTTGTTTTGGTTTGGTTTTGCTTTCTTTGTGTTTGTTGCTTTGAGGTTTGTTTGTTTTTCCTCATTACTTAAGCTGTCATCTTTTAGGAGTTGACTGTATTGACTTCTTTCTACCAAAGTTTGCCTAAGTCCTCTAAAGATGTCTCATGGAGAGGAGCTCTTCTCTTTAGTTTCCATGTTTCCACTGGCATTGGATATACCTGCTGTACAAGCTGTTTAATCTCCCCTTGTTTGGGAAATCTTTAGTCCCTTATAGCCCCTCCAGACAGGTATGAGGACATCTGTGTTTGCCAAGTAGTCAAGAAGCCCCCAGTACCTGAAGAGGCCAACTCTGATATGACAAAAGATAATGGGTAGATGCCAAGAACTGAAGATAACATAAAAGTATAGCAGCCCTACCTCTGCAGTTCGATGAAAGTAGTCACTAAAGCAAGTGCTACATGAATGGTATGCTTCTATCTTTCATCTGCACAGCTGCCCACAGACAGCTGTGGAAAGATCATCTGAAGAGGGCTGGTACCTGTTCATCCCCTAGCTGAGCTCACAGACATAGGGGTCTGTGTACTCAGGAGGGCATCTGCTTCTATGTGAGTCGTTAAAGTGATTGCCATGCCTGCCACATCCCCACCTCACAGACATATGCTAGTATTTGTGGTACTGTCAAAATATGCTTTAAAGCCAGTTTCAGCAGCAAGCTTGCTTAGCTTCCTTGCCAGGAAATGTTAATTACTCTGGTGCAGTCTTCTGTTTTCTGTGGCTCAATAACTATTAATTTACATCATTTGGAATAACACTTACATTTTTTTATTAAAACCCAATAAAATCAAATCAATGCAGTGTAAAGTATACAATAGCAAAATGAAAACCTCTTTTTTATATATACTGGAGCATCCCTAATAAAATTTCATTGTTGATTCAAGCAGCTTGTCTATTCTAATCTAATGAGAAGCCGTCAAGTTTCCCTTTAGCATTTTGGAAATTACTAAAAATGTAATGGCAAAAGAATGAAATAATTAACCTCCAAGTTGTAAGTCAATATCATGATGCAAATGCTGCTGCATTCATCTCTCTGCGTCGCATCACCTATGCACCTGACAGTCCTTGGAATTCATTTTGAATCAGGATGGAGGTTAACTTTTATTTATAGCTGTAATTAGAAAAAGACTAGCACTGATGGAGACTGCTCCATTGCTGGAAAGTGTCACCACAGAGTAAATTCTAAAACAATTTTTTTTTGTTTTAACAGGTCAAAGAGCAAGACAAATGAATCACTTCTTCCCAGGACAACCTGTTTGTTCCTTAGAACCTGATAATTCACCGGAATGTAGATTTGAAAGCGTTTTAGAGAAGAATCCCCTGGCTGTTCTTTCTGCTCCAACTACACTGTGTGCTGCAGAGCCTGGGAAGGCAGCTCATGCCGTTCATCTCGTGGTTCCTAGGCTCCCTGCAGTAATGGCTGGGCAAAACCAACATTGTCGGGTAGCTGAAATCTCCATTCCTGCCCCCTGTCGTTGAAGGCACAGAAGCTGTAGGACTCATCCAATTGTGTTCCAATCAGCAGCTGCACCAGGTAAGTCCTCCCTCAGCCTAGTGAGATGTTCCCTGCCACTAAGGAACACTTTGCCCTTTACAGCACAAGCTCCAGTTTCCACTACTGTGATGGTGTGCACATTTCTGAGCACATCCACAGTGATTACAGCTTTTAGGAGTTACCCAGAACAGAAAGAACAGTGTAACTTTAATCCTGTGGATGGGCAGTTCACCATTTTCTTTCTACAGACAGAACTATTATGGGTTTGTGTTTGATGTGAAATTTTTCACAGTGGTTTGATAGATGGTCCTTTTAAATGTGTGACATGATCCAGATATGACAGTACATTTTTCAAAGCCATTAGACAGCTCTGGTAGCTGCTGACAGTGGGCTGGGAGGACAAGTGTCGCTGAGATAAAAACGCATCAGCTAGATTAATTTGAAAGAGATAGAGAACTCACCAAAAAGGATGGAAACTCCTGCTTTGCGACAGGTACTGCCAATGCAGGCATGAGGAGTGCATACCAAAAAAGGACAACCGACCAAACAAACACAACAACTTTTCAGGTTGAGATTACTTGGTCTGAATTGTCTTCAGAAATTCCAAAGTGTGGCAGTGTGTCACTGAGACAGCATAAAATAGTGTAATTTGTTGTCTCTACGTGGGATCTGTGTATGCACCGGTCTTCCCCTCTGCACAGGGAGTTGTGATGTAACCACCATTTTCTTGCTATGGTAAATAAGTCTAAGGTTTCAGTCTACCACAAAAATTTATGTTAGTCCATCCTGCTTTTTGTGTGCAGTGTTACGTATTTAGTAAGTTCTGTTCTCTGTGTGGTAAAGCTTAACTGCTCCTGACTGACTTACTGATACCTGCTCCAACTAAGCTAACACCTGCTTCAACTAAGCTCATACCTGCTCCAACTAAGCTAATACCTGCTCCAACTAAGCTAACACCTGCTTCAACTAAGCTAATACCTGCTCCAACTAAGCTAACACCTGCTTCAACTAAGCTAATACCTGCTCCAACTAAGCTAAGCCAAGCCCTGCAAGAGTAGAATGATTATTTATGTTGTGTAAGTCTTTCAGACTCTCCAAATATGGGTCTTCATCATATTATTAACTTCAGACATATCAGTAGGTCCCACTGAGGTTAAAAAGATGTGATTTAGGGTGCTGATGTGACTATCAATTAAGAAAAAAGCTGGGAAACTTTTCCTTCACAAGAGTAATTGATTGCTTGTAGAATAAATTCTTTCAGAAGCTACCACTTGATCTGTATTTGAAGAGCATAGGAGTGAGCTTTATGCTAGTAATCTCCTACTGCAGAACTGATGAGTTTCAATAACACTGTAGTGTTTTCAAATAGAAACAGATGTTCTTTTGGACATCCTACAACAGAAAATCAATAGTAGGTGAGCCATAAGTAGATCTTCCCTCTGAGAGGGTTTCACCATGATAGCTGTACAGGAATGAACTCATCAGTGCAATGTTCTAAACAGAGTGACATTAAAACCAGTAAGTTTCCATGGCAGGCTTGTCAAATTCCCGCTATTTGGGAATCAGATAAATGACGATGCGCTATAATTACCCTCCAGAGGAACTGTGTACTGTTTTCCATCTGGGGGTGAAGTAGCCTGCTGTTCAGTTGTTAACATGTATTTGCACTGCATTTTTGTGTGGATAAGCTGTCTAGAAAGGTAGGGGGAGAGGCTCTGAAAACACACAAGAAGATTATTTCTACCCCAAAATGCTTACTGTTGATCTTAATTTGACAAAGGAGAGCCAGGGCAAGAAACAGAGATGAAGCAGGGTATTTGCTTTTATTCAGAAGTTTGTGTAGAAGGAGTAGTAGAAACTGGAGGGCCCAAATGTCATGAACACATAAGCACATTCCTTTGGGACAGAAAATGTTTTCAAGGCTCTAAATATTTCACTGATCTTCTCACTCAGGTAACATAGCAAGGCACCACATGAATGTGTAAGAAGGATTTTCCAGTGCTGCTCCTTCCTTTCTTTTAATGGGTGTCATAACACAGAGAGAAATATTAGATGCAAACAAGCCCTATGGTTTTCATTGTGGTTAGTCTGATGGTTCTGGTTTGCTTTAAGTGGAAGTTGATGAACAATGGTTTAAAAGGAGAAAAGGAAAACGGCCCCAGCACTGAGGTCAGCCAGCCACTTCCTACACCCATCTGGTTTGGTTTATTTTTTTTTAATTAAGTTTGGCTTAAATTAATGATGACAGCTTAAAGAGAACTCTTTCACCTATTTAGCTTACTTCACACGTGAAACCGAGTCCCTTCTGTCCAATCGCATTTTGTTACAAGACTTGCAGTTAGGTTCCTAAAACTCCCTGGTTTCTCCCCCCTTCATTTTGTCATCTCTCTGCTCTGCCATTGCCCTTTGCCCTTCTGTGCCCTTTCAAGGGAGGGCTAAAGCGACTGCTACTGTATGGAAACAAAGTGCCTCCTAATTGATCATTAATACTGCTGGAGTGTGAGGATACTGCGAATTGCTAGATCAAGCCCATTTATTGCAGCTTCTGGGTCAGCTCTTCAGATGATATAAATCAGCATTCCTTCCTGCCTTTCTCACAAGCTCGGTGTAGGCTTGCACTGTGGAGGAGCTGGTCTGGTGGCTTCAGTCTGCAGCTCTGCACAAGCACCAGACCTTACAGAGCTTTTGTCCAGCAAACCAAAGCGTATTTTCTGCTTCAGAACAATGGGAGTTCATTTCAGGAAGTGTGAGGATTTGCAGCTCTAGAAATACCTGCTCTAATGGTCTGCAATTTAGGTGTTGAGACAGAGAAATAGAAATCTTTATTTTTCAGAAAAATTACTACTTAAACCAAGAAGTTTCCTGATCCTGTGAGATGCCAGAGAATTGCCTTGTCCCAGGGGCCTGTCTAAGCCACTAAAATCCCTACTTCTTTCAACAAGCTTCATGCTTACTGTAGAAACATCATCTGGTCTAGGGGGCTTGGCTTCATCAACACGGGAGTTACTTAAACCTCTGAAAAGTTATCAGCCTGTGCCTTCTCTGCAGGCTTGACTGCTTTTCTTTCCCAGTTAGGGATGGGGGGGAGGGTGTTGGTTTGTCTGTTTGTTTATTCCCCCTGATGGGGAGACTTCACTTAGGTTTAAGGTAAGAGCTGATGAGTCATAATCAAAATAACTAATGAAGTGCCACTCCTTGTACCTCTCCTCACTTGGTAGAAAAGCAGTAAGAATTGCATCATCATTCACTGCAGACATAAACATGATTGCTATGGATGCAGTCCTGTGTAAACAGTAGAAATGTCTTAAATTAAAATTAATCCAATGGCCTGAGTGGTACCAAGTTTGGCAAGGCATACAAAGCTACCCAGGGAATGGTTCTTAGCCACGCTCTCAAGAAAGCTGTCAAAACCAAAGAGACTTGCAGTGGATTGGTGATTCATGAATTAGAACTAGATTGTGTCTCGTTCACTTCATTCTGTACAGTGAAAGTGGGGAGGTGGGGCTGCACTTAATAAGGTAATAGCAAATCAGTCTCACACCTGATCTGAATCTCTGACAGAAATCAGCATGAGCTGGGAAGAGGAACGGAAGAGGCATTCCTGAGTGAGTGTTTTTTTCCTTTGCAATATGATCTCTAAGTTACAACTTGGCCATGTTTGCAAATGTTTTATGATGCTTAGTTATAAGAATGTTGTACATTTTGCTGTCATATATTATTGCTGAAATTACTATAAGGCAGATAAAAGATCAAGTGCAGTCTGCAGATACAAGGTGAAATCTGTAGAGGTTTCTGGGCCAAATTCAGTTAGGATATTAAATAGGTGTGTCTGTATCATATAAAACTGTGCAAATTAGGGTGAATGGCAAAGTGACATAAACTGTGATTTGGTACTTTATATGTGTACAAGTTGAGGGTCTAAAACCAAAAGCAGTTGAAAAAAGGTCCTTATCTCTCTCTGCTCTCCTTCCAAATGACCTTAGCTATCTGTTTTGTTTTGGATGCTTTGTTTTCTGCTTCATTACAAAGATATTTAGCTTGAGTTTGAGACAAAACCAGAAATATTTGAAGAGTGTAATGACATTGTTGCCTTTCAAGCAAATTTACAGCATCTATTTCACTGTTTGCACAAATTCATGCACAACTTTGACTGGCATTGATCTGCGCTTTGAAAAATGTTCTTCTGTGATGAAAGTTGCTTCTTCACTTGAAAAAAATCTCCACCTATATTTCTTGTCTTTGTTTAAGGTGTTAACAACCAGATACTAACATCTTGTTTTCAGTTTTGTGTCTGCTGAAGACACTGCTTGAATTTTGGCATTTCTTTTACTGGCAGTAGCTACAATGGTCCAGGCTTTAATCACCAGCAACTGTAGAAATGAGAATAGCATTGCAAAAGCAAACATCCCCTTGAAGATCAGTCCAATTCACATCTGTGTGTGCACTTTTTTCCCCCTAGTGTTACACTCCAATTTAGTAAGATTTTGTATACCTTGGGAATTAATTCTTGGCTCTTTTCCCACCTCCAAGCTAACATCATGCATAAAATACTGTACAGGGAATGGTGATGTGAGATGGGAGGAGTATCTTTTGCCTGGCTTATTTCAGAGGAAAATGATACAGAATTTAGCTTATTGCTTTGCACAGCCATAAACCTCCACAGAATTCCTCCAGAAATCAAACAGACCAGTTGTGCTAGCCAAACCTGGCAGATGCAGAAGTCTAACAAAAGTCTGAGTTGTTCTGATATTCAATATTCAACTTTTCACACTCTAAATAGATGGTAACACACAGAAAGGGACTTGCATGCTCTGGACCACTGAAAATGCTGTTGCTTCCTGATGGCCATCCCACCCCTTTTGAAGAAGTTACTGGAGCAGGGGTGGCAGAAGACAGTTTCTCTGCTCTTGGGCCATGCCAGTTCACAGCACCATGTATTAATTCCAACAGATGTTGATTTCAGTTTGTGTTAACATGCTCATCTGTGAGCTGCAGCATGACTCCTGTTAGATTTAGGAGAGCTAAGGTTATCACCTCAACAGTAAACTCTTTAGCCACCAAGCTCGAATCATGATTCAATTATGAATCAGTGTTCTTAATTAATTCTCCTTTATAAAAGCCCAAAGCAATCAGTATGATGCCAATGAACAAAGTCCCAGCTGACAATCTGATTGTTTCCTCAATATAAATTTGGAAAAAATAAGAGACTAAAACCTAAATGGCTCCTTGGAGGAATGGATTGGGTCATTAATAGATCACATGCACACTTCAAAAATCTTGCATCTTAACCATTTAACCCTCACAGCTTATCAGGATGAAAATAGCTGCTGTTCTGAAGGAATGACCCACCTTTCTTTAAACCAAATTACATCAGTAGAAAGAGGAGATTACATTTTCCTGAGAAAGACAATTTCAACTACTCTCCCACATTTTGATGCATTGAAGGTTTAGTTCTTTTAAAAAAACAAGCATGCAAACATCAAAACACTTCACAAGTTGGACACAAATAGCTCATAAACATCGTGACTCTCCACTTGTTTAGAACTCCTTTCTAGTCTTCTTTGTACTCAGTCCTGTATAATTCAGAAATGTGAGGAGATATGCAAAAAGAAAGCAATGTTTGGCTTCTTCCCCTCAATAAAGGCTGTTAGAATCTGACAGGTTTATTACAGAATGTAGTTACACACATTCAAGTTACAAATGCATTTTAAGGCTCAGCTTCTGTGGCAGTAAGCCACGCTTGAAAAGGAGATAAGGGCTGCCACAGACCAGCGGTCAAAACACCTTTGCAGGACCATTCTGGCGTCCCCGTCTGAGCTGGCATGAGGCTAAGAAGAAACCACAGCTTGGACATGGCTCATCTGAGATACTGAGGTCGAAACATAGGGTGCCTGGACTGAGTGAGAAGAGATCTGAGGGCAGGAGTGTGTCTTAAGCCATCCAAGAGCTAGGGATAGCCATGGGCTGCACCAGGGTGCCACTGCTGTGGCGATGCGGGGCCCAGGCTGTGTGTTGCTTGCAAGCAGAGCACAGGCTCTGACTCCAGCTGCTTCCTAGCCATGTGTGCAAGTTCCAGGGGGTGCATTTGGACACCTGGAGACCCCTGGAGTGCCTGTAGCCATGTAAGCATGGGCTACAGCAGTGAACCCTAACAAAACAGAGAGGTGCAGGCTGCATAAGGCCTTGATAAAATGTTTTCTCAGGTAGATGTCTTTCTCAAGGGAAGAGTGGGGGAAACCATTTACAAACAGAGATCTTCTAAACTCTAAGGGAAGAACCAGAATGTGATCTGGGCAATAAGACTGCAATAGGGTGTTGATTTATTTATTGAGTTTTAATCAGTTAAAAGGGAGCCAGCTGAAGGAAACAATGCTAGAGAAGAACTAGCACACAGCAGGTGCCTTAGAGGGACAGCGGGAAGGAGCAGGGGAAGAAGACTGATGAGAGTGAGCAGCCAGAGAAAAGCCTCTGGAAGGTTCGGGCATGCAGGCAGCTGCACTCATGCTTTATGTCACTGCAGAACATTAAATGAGCGCTTAAAAAGGTAATTAGCACCTTTTCATTGGACCAGAAATCAAAGGTGTAATTTACCAGAAGTCAGTGAACAATGTAAGAGATCTAATTTAATCACATTGCACAGCTTAGCCAGGCTGAGAAGTCAGAAGCCTATCGTGGCTGAACAGCTGCATTCCCAGCAACGCCATTTTCGTTACCCTGATAGGAGACTGCCGCTGTCCCCAGAAGCACACTGGGTGCAGGCGGTGAAGGGAGATAGGGTATCGGTGCTATTTAAATTCTCCTGCACGGTTCTCATTGTTTTACAATAAAAGCAGAGGGTCTGTGATATACAGAAGAGAAAGCTCTTGTCCAGAAGAGGCAGCAATTTGTAGCCAGTGTTTGGCATCACAGTTCAGACGTTCTCTTGCACAGCCTGTGTAGACAGGATCAGACTGCACCAAAGTTCAGGCAGATGGGGAGGAAATTGAGGATTTATTTGACCTCATTGTAGATTAAAGGCAATCTTTCAATACTCAGATTTCAGTTTACACTTTGGACTGTCCAATCCTGCCTTAAGGATCTGGAATGGATGATTCAGCTTGCTTCTAGTTTTGGTGTCAAGCAAAGTGTTCCAAGGATCAATAAAAGAAAAATCCAGTGCTAACACACAAGTGCCGTGTTAAGAAACAGGGTTTTACTGCAGGTATTTTTCAAGCCATAGCCACACCACAAGGCATATTGCCTTCATTGAGATTCCTTAAATAAAAACATGGACTGCATGTGAGCACAACTGCAAAATTAACTAACTACCAAAGCTGCAGTACAACAAATTATACCACTTAATGAGGATTAAACTTTGCCCCCTGAACACTACTACTTCTCCAAGATTCCTGTGGTGGTTTTTTTCTCATGCTAAATCACAGTATCACAGTATCACAGTATCACCAAGGTTGGAAGAGACCTCACAGATCATCAAGTCCAACCCTTTACCACAGTGCCCAAGGCTAGACCATGGCACCAAGTGCCACATCCAACCTTGCCTTGAACTGCCCCAGGGACGACGACTCCACCACCTCCCCAGGCAGCCCATTCCAGTGCCCAATGACTCTCTCAGTGAAGAACTTTCTCCTCACCTCGAGCCGAAATTTCCCCTGGCGCAGCCTGAGGCTGTGTCCTCTTGTTCTGGAGCTGGCCACCTGAGAGAAGAGAGCAACCTCCTCCTGGCCACAACCACCCTTCAGGTAGTTGTAGACAGCAATAATGTGCATGTCTGTCTCTGTTTGGAAAAACTTCAAGTTCTAACCGTGGTAGCCAGGATTCTAGATTAAAATTGCTAATTCTACTGGCCAGCTTTTGGCAAACAGAGACAGATCCCCTGCCATCATCCCTCCAAAGGGAGGCACTAGGACCCAAACTGCAGAACAGGACTGTCTGTATTCGTATGCAGCTCCTCTATAATTGAGGATGGTGCAGCCAGAAGATAACAGACTTGGAGATGATGTGGCCTCTACTAAATGTATAAAGAGAAAAAATCCTGCTGACCCCTATTTGATAGTTCAGACCTCATTTTCTTAGAGCAGCAACCTGAAAACAAACAAATTAACACCCCAGCATACATAATAAACATAATTTAATGGGACTGCACAAACTGAAATTTCAAGTTCTCAACCTTTGTGTCTAGTTTATCTAAGGACTCGCTCTTGCAGAAGTGCAGGTAACTCAGAGTTGGGCAGAGCAGGGAATAGTCCAAACAGTTATCCTTCCAGTTCATGAAAACTGAAAAAGCACTGATCAAAGTACACAATCTGACAATCTCTAAGATCCAGTGTGCTTAAGGAACATACAACAAGCAAGAAGTGTGTGCCTTTACTGAAAGACACTTGCTCAACTCAAACAATGTATTACCATACTCCTAATTGTTATATCTAAATATAGATTGGCCTAAGCACATTGGCAAGGGAAAATAGATTGTAAAATGCATCTTGAAATACTGTTGAGTCAGCTCCTGGGACATGAGGTGTTAAATATCTGAATCTCTGGCTGATTTCAGTGGTTTTATGTTGCTTAACCACACTGTTAAGCTGTATTGTTGCAAACTTCTGGCAGGTTAAAATTAGCTTCTACACTTTCAGCACTTTCAGGTGTAGGCTGATACCTTCTAAACATCTCTTTCCCGTGTTTATACTTTTTCCCTACCAAACATTTGTTTCTGCAATTAGCCTCTTTTTCCTTTTTTTCCTTTTTTTCCCTTTTTTTCCTTTTTTCATTTATTTTAGTTCTATAGTATAAAGATTGATCATTTCAGCTTCCATTGTCAAGATGTGCCATGTGCTGCTGCTTGCTTTGTATTGCAGCCTGGTATCACTCTCTTGCACACCTGACTATTCTTGTGTATGCTTTCTTTTCTTTGCCCGTGGATCTGATATGCTGTTACCTATATTCTCTATTCATCACTAATATCCTATAAAAGCACTTGAAAGACTTGGACCTAGAGGATGAGCCCACATTAACTGAATTAGGATATTAAGGGAAAAGATATTTGTTTGTACAGCATGGAAGAGAAAGACCTAGAATGGAAGAATTATATTTCACTGTATCTGTTAATGAGTGGCTAATGGGAGAGAATCTGACATAGGTACTGTGATTCACAGAATCACAGAATTAACCAGGTTGGAAAAGACCTCTAGGATCATCGAGTCCAACCTATCACCTAACCCTTCTAATCAACTAACCCATGGCACTAAGTGCCTCATCCAGCCTCCTCTTAAACACCTCCAAGGACAGGGACTCCACCATCTCCCCCAGCAGCCCATTCCAATGCCAATCATTCTTTCTGTGAAGAATTTCTTCCTAACATCCAGCCTGGACCTCCCCTGGCACAGCTTGATGCTGTGTCTTCTTGCTCTGTCACTGGGTGCCTGGCAGAAGAGACCAACCCCTGCCTGTCTGCAGCCTCCTTTTAGGTAGCTGTAGAGAGCAATGAGGTCTGCCCTGAGCCGCCTCTTCTCCAGGCTGAATAACCCCAGCTCCCTCAGCTGCTCCTCACAGGGCTTCCGATACCTAAATTCTGTACCTAAATGAAATGTATTATGGCCTGCCTTTGAAAGAAAAAAAAAAAAATAGCAGTGATTAAATGTTAAAAATAAATTGCTCCAGATTTTTGTTAGTAAAATGGGGAAAGGGGCCTTAAATCACCGCATTTATTGCTTTCCCATCACTAATATTTTAAAGCAATCCTCTTAAAACACTTCTGAAATGCTTCAGAAATCTCCAAGAGAGTTTCAAGCGATTATACAACAAAGGACTTTAAAATAACCATTGTATAGTCATGTGGTGACTCGCAATACAGCCCCTGTTTCTTTGTCTCTTAATTACGACCATGTACTGTACTTGAGGACTGTATTAAAATGTACAGCAGGCCATGCTTCCAGAACAACCTTATACTATGAATGGCAGGATAAGCATGAGCCAGGAGATGAAAGATGTGATTGACATGACATATTCTTTGGCATAAGCCTTTGAAGGTAATTAACAGGCTAAATTTTTATCCAACATCACAGGTACAGATGCATACAGAAAAATAACATAGATGGGACAAGCAAGTTGCAGTACTGTTGATGTCCCCAGTCTTTGGACATGTGCAGAACAGAGGTTAAAACTATTAGAAATATAAGAAGGGATTTTGATTTAGCAGATTACAAACAGCAGGGCTTGACTACTGGTTTTATTGAAAAGCAGAATGAAGAGAGGGAGAAAAATCTTGATTTACTTCAGGTTGCTTAGTCTGAATCCTGTGCAAAGGTCTGAGGGACTGCTGTTTTGTCCTTGGAAAGCCTGCTTTTGTTGATTTGTGAAAACGCTGCATCTTTCCCTGGTAAAGGACTCTGATGGTGTTTTCTTGTGCCTCAGCTTCACACTGAAATGTCTTCAAGTTCAAATATGCCATGATGGACTTCAATTGATTTCCAGTCAAGGCTCCTTAAATCACGTGTCTGAAAAGTCCACTTCTTAGTGGCAGCCTATTTCTCCCATTTTAAGTAGTTTGCAGTTCTTCACTTTTACAGCAAAATATATTTCCATGCAAAAGTTATCTGAGGGGAAGAAAAAGAGGACAGAACCAGTGCACCAGATTCGGCATGGTGTGACTGTGCCCTGTGAAGTGCTGCAGCCAGAGAGACCGCAGTTCTGCCTCTATATATAGACATGGATGCTAGAATGGTAACAGTTCAATGGACAGAAAGCATAGTGAGGAAAATTACGTTTCAAAGAGCCCCTTTCTCTTTTCCCCTTGCACCTGCTGCAGCCACAGCAGTCTGACCACAGGTGTACTTGATATTTATAAAGTTCAATTCAGTCACTCGCCTCAGAAACACTGGGGAAAAAAATCCCCATGCACAAAAGCTGTTAAAATGGTCTGCTGTGTGGTACATGAGGCTGATGAGCATTGCATGTAATGATGCCCTTGGATCTTCTTCCCTGGGCCTGGGTCAGACCTCTCCTTCTATTAAACAAAAACATTTTTACCAGGTTCGTGGCCTGTGAATTGGAGCCGGAGATGTTAGTACAGGTAAAACTTTCAAAGGAAAAGGATTCTGGGGAGAAGAGCATTTATTAAACTTCTTCAGTTCCTCATTCTGATAAGGAAAAGATCTTCAATGCAATAAAAAAATAGTTCAGTCTTTTGAAAAGGCACAATCTCGCCTACTTACAAGTGCAACACACGAGATGCTAAAATGGATTCTAGCAGTCCTTACTACTTCTGTCCAAGGTGTCCAAGAGTCACCTGTCCATACTGCTACATTGTTCTAAGCTGACAGCAGAAGTGTGTAAGCCTACTTTCTAGACGAGGGGTCCTCAAACTTTTCAATCAGAGGGCCAGGCACTGTTCCTTGGACACTGCTGGGGGCCAGACTATAGTTTGGTTCCAGCCAGGCCGAGAGGGTGCTTGGGAGGCGGGCGAGCGGATTAAGTGTCTGTCGTGGAGGCAGGGAATTAATGTGGCTGAGTCAGGAATATATATAAAAATAGAATTATTGTATTTTCCTGAAAACCCGCCCCCAAAACTATATACAGACATTAATTTAGTTGTAATTAGCAGACTCAGCTAGATTGAGAAGATCTTACAAGGATACCATAGGCAAATGTGACTATTTTGGAAGTCAGGAGTTGGAAAAGGCTAAGCTGCTAAATAATGCATTCCCCACTATTAATCAGGCTGAGCCAAAAGTTTCCTCACAGGTGAGCCAGGCTGGCTGAAAGGGCGCTCCAGATGCTTGTCCTCTTGCTCTCTTTCAAAAGACCTCTGAGGCTCGTTAAGGCCTATCAAGCCTGCATAAAGTGGATGCTTATGGTGGGAAGCTGTCCAAAGCAGGGAGGGTCCTGTGCCTCAGGAGCTTGTCCTTCGGAGCACCAGGGGACTCTTTCTGCAGGAACTATCCAGGAGGCGGAGAACTCTAAGGCAGGAACCCCAAGGCAGGAAGTCCCCCAGTATTTATACCCTTCCTAGACAAAGAGCAGAGTTACCACTGCCTAGGCACAAAGACCACAGCCAATCCCCATCCCAATCCCAGCACGGGCACTGCACAGGCACCCCTTGTGCCAGAAGGGCCCCTTGCTCCCGTGGGCATCTGGAATGGCAGAAAGCTAGCAGGGATGTGGAGCAAAGGAAACTGCTATACTGCACTTGTACAGGCAATAGAAGGAAAAGAACAGCTAGAAATGACCATAAAAAGGGATAAGAATTAGCCTGTGGAAGGGATGCTGATGTCAGAGAGTACAGCAACCTAAGCAAAAGATGTCTGCAGGGCAGCTTGGCTCTCCCACATAACTATGTGAAGCTTTCAGAAGTGTTTAGCATTAGCTTAATTCTAGCACTCATGTGAGGAGAAAAACTTACATTGATTTCTAATTGATTTCATTAATATTTTATCAGAACGTGGCCAAGCATCACCTCAGACTTACATGTTCATGGTGCCCTTACTCCCTAGGAGATTTATTGTTTCAAGAGCAGAACTCTACAGAGCAGAGACCATGACCACTGCCTGACTAGAGGGCATCACACACACACAATGAGTGCTCCAGGAAATATTCCAGCGAGTTCAGGGAGGCATCAGTTCATGGCATAGGCAGGCAGGAGACCTCACGCATGACTGAAGAATCTATTCAAGAATTCAAACTGTGCCAGCATGATCCAAGATTTCTTCTGCAGTAGTGTCTTACAGGCCATTATAAGGTCCTAACACACTCACCTTGTTTGGATGAAAACTTCTGATCCTGGTAATGCACATGTTACATCCTCACAATTGTAACACACTATGAGAGTCTTAGATGTGCTGGTCCAGAATAAACAGAATATGAGAACAGGGCTACCTCTGTTCAAGAGGAGATAAAGCCTTTTCCTGAGCAGGAAATCATGTCCTTACCTGAGCATCACCCAGAATGAAATTGCAGAATGCAAGCCTTATATGGGAGATATTTTTTTTGTACTACCCCAAGGTCACCAGATCTCCAAGAAGGCAAACTTAAAGTTTCAAAACATTCTTTCTCACTGCCATTTCTCAAGACAACAATTGTTCTGTGAAACCTCTATCACATGATTTGTTTTTTCTTCTCTAATACTTTTCAGTGAAACAAAGTGAAACTTGATAGAAATGCAGCAGTAAATTTGAATTTTATGAGTATTCAGATAGTAAGTTAGGTCTTTGAAGAATCCTAAATTGACTTTCAATTCATTATTTATTTTATCAGGTTAAAAAATCAAGTAAGCTGTTTAACAAACTCTATATGTTTCCTAGAATCCCAAACAAATGGCTGTGCAAGAGATTCTTAACGCTGACATGACAGCTGTCAGGGGAGACAGACTATCTTGGAACTAGATGATCTTTAAGGTCCCTTCCAGCCCAAATCATTCTATGAATTCATGGATCGATGAAAATCAGCAGTCCAGTCATCCTTGTGTGAGGACAGAGCTGAGTAAACCACCAAAAAACCAAAAAATGGTAGACCATCCTGGGCAAGAGGGAGAGGGAAGCTCAGGCTTCTTTGTTGTACAGGGAAAGTACCAAGTGACAGTGAACACAAAGGTATTGCTGGTTTTCTTGCTGTTATTCTGGAGGCTTTTCTTATGCAGACTCCATTTCGTGTATTTGCCAGTCTTGTTGTGAAGACAATCTAAAAGTGCACCTTGAAAGAATGTAAAAGGCTCATCCTTGGCACCACAGCTCTGTCAAAAGGTGAAATGGTCATGTATATTGGCGTGCTAAAAGTCAGCCTACTCAATGAGATTTTAAAGCATAGTAACATATAAAGTTTGGTAGGTTAAGTATTTCATTTCATAGTTCATATGCATGTATCTTATTCCTGTATGATTTATATATATTAGCCTAGAAAAGAGGAGGCTCAGGGCTGACTTCATTGCTGTCTACAACTCCTGAAGGGAGACCTCATTGCTGTCTACAACTCTCTGAAGGGAGGTTGTAGCCAGGTGGGGTTGGGCTCTTCTACCAGGCAACCAGCAACAGAACAAGGGGACACAGTCTCAAGTTGTGCCAGGGGAAGTCTAGGCTGGATGTTAGGAGGAGGTTCTTGCCAGAGAGAGTGGTTGGCATTGGAATCATAGAATCATAGAATCAACCAGGTTGGAAGAGACCTCCAAGATCATCCAGTCCAACTTGGCTGCCCAGGGAGGTGATGGAGTCACCATCCCTGGAGTTGTTCAAGAAAAGACTGGATGAACAACTTGGTGCCATGGTCTAGTTGACTGGCTAGGGCTGGGTGCTAGGTTGGACTGGATGATCTTGGAGGTCTCTTCCAACCTGATTGATTCTATGGTTGTATTTAAGGTTAAATTGTAGCAAATAGGTCAGACTCATATCTATTTGTTTCCTTCCCAAAATTGAGCCAGTTACTTTTAAGTAGTAAAAATTAAGGATTTTTGATAACAAATGTTTTCAGAGAACTTAACATTTTAGCTGCTGGAAGTCATTATGAACAATACCAGCAACTCAATCCACACAGCAGCAGCAAGGTAAATGAATGGCAGTGTAAACATCTCTGAAAATAACTAGAAAGGAGAAAATGTTCCAGGAGACCAATATGATGTATGTTGGTTTTTTTCTGGTGTTCATTTCCTTTGCTCCATGTGGTCAAGACTGGGCAAAAGTTGGAAAACCGAATCTGGTATAGTGTCTGGGAACAGTATACACCACGATGGGTTGGCATATAGCGTAATATGCAGAGGACTAACCAGAAAGGCTACTTACTTATTTATATGAAAGAGGCTTTAGTATCTGTTAGGTAGCTTAAAATGGCTACACTTACAGACATTCAAGTCCTTTATGGCCCCAAAGCTTTAAAATTAAATCTAAAAAATTAACTTACCAATTAATCATTGCAGACTCCATGACTGCACACAGGTAAAGCAGCATGCTACATAGCTATCTGGTGGCCTACAAGTGTAATCACATAATTTTAACCCTGGCACAATGCTGGAAGAGTGCAGACCTCTTGCTTTCTTCTTTCAAAAAGGTTCTTATAATCTGCATTGGTTGCACTTCACTACATTGCAAATAACAGTGGCGCTAAAGGCTTTCTTAGATATACTTGAAAGGCGTCCCTAGAGAACCTGAAATGGCAATTAACTTTGGAACAGAGAAAATTGTACTCCCTCTGCATTTCCATTCCTCTGCCCCTAAAGGCAGGACACTAATCCTTGTCCTGCTATACAGACCATGCTCAGTCATTGACATGAGGAGCTGGTGGTTGCTGCTTCCCAACAGGCTCTTGGTCATTACAGTAAGAGGGAAAAATGACTGAGCTGATTGATGTTATTGTTCTGATTATGTGTGTTTTTGATGGCTTAGAAAGGGAAATTAGAACATGCTTATTTTTATCTATATCACGGTATCAACAAGGTTGGAAGAGACCTCACAGATCATCAAGTCCAACCCTTTACCACAGAGCTCAAGGCTAGACCATGGCACCAAGTGCCACGTCCAATCCTGCCTTGAACAGCTCCAGGGACGGCGACTCCACCACCTCCCTGGGCAGCCCATTCCAGTGTCCAATGACTCTCTCAGGGAAGAACTTTCTCCTCACCTCCAGCCTAAATCTCCCCTGGCGTAGCTTGAGGCTGTGTCCTCTCGTTCTGGTGTTGGCCACCTGAGAGAAGAGAGCAACCTCCTCCTGGCCACAACCACGCTTCAGGTAGTTGTAGACAGCAATAAGGTCTCCCCTGAGCCTCCTCCTCTCCAGGCTAACCAATCCCAGCTCCCTCAGCCTCTCCTTGTAGGGCTGTGCTCAAGGCCTCTCCCCAGCCTCGTCACCCTTCTCTGGACACGCTCAAGCATCTCAATGTCCCTCCTAAACTGGGGGGCCCAGAACTGAACACAGTACTCAAGATGAGGTCTAACCAGTGCAGAGTACAGGGGCAGAATGACCTCCCTGCTCCTGCTGACCACACCATTCCTGATGCAGGCCAGGATGCCACTGGCTCTCTTGGCCACCTGGGCACACTGCTGGCTCATGTTCAGGCGGGTATCAATCAGCACCCCCAGATCCCTCTCTGTCTGGCTGCTCTGCAGCCACTCCAACCCCATCTGTTGTGGAAGGCAGAAGCAGTCACAAGAACTAACAGGAACTGTGGTACTATGGACAAGAGAGTGTGTGATGAATGGAGACTTTAAAACTTCTGGGTTTTAACAAGTGAGCTATAGAACTCTCCAAGTAAAGGCATAGTTTGGCGTGTAGGAGGATTGAAAAATGAAGAGTAAGAATCACAGAATCAGCCAGGTTGGAAGAGACCTCCAAGCTCGTCCAGTCCAATCCATCACCCAGCCCCATCCAGTCAACTAGACCAATTGGGAGGGGGTGTGTGTTGGCAGGGGGGAGGGGAATCAAGCCTCAGACCTTTTAGATTAATTTTCTATGATAATCTTATCCTTGTACTTCTAAAATCATTAAGAGTTTCAAAGAGCACTGAAATCCTTCTGTATTTTTAATACACATATTCATTAAAATATTATAAATATACTTAGTGGTAAAAAGCAGATAGCCACATCAGATAAAATTTATCAGCAAGATGGTTATTGCCTACACCCCTCCCCTCAGCTGTTCAAGTCCAATCTGCGTCCTTCCCTCTCGCTGCCCATGACACAACAAATGCGCCACCAAGAGCAAAGACCTGCGCACAGTGGTAGCTGTTGCTGATGTGCAGAGCAAGTCTGATACAAACACATTTTTGTTACAGTGCAAGATTTGCCATGTTGGTGTAAATCTTTGTGTGGAGAACTTCACCATGATCACACTACGCATAGATAGAAGCACATTAATCAGCACAACATGAATGTCAGTGTAAGTTAGTTTAAGAAGTCTAAGCTGATACAAAATGAAACAAACTCCCTTTGGACCTGCCTGGTGTAGGATGTTTTCTGTAGCAGATCTGCATCTTAATTTTAAAGCTAAACTTATATTTTACCTCCTATCTGGTCTTCCCTTTGTTTTGCCGTGGTCTTTGGCAGGCAACAGAGATATCGCAAACTGCCATGACCATACCTTGAACTGGCAGTCAAAGCTTTTGCCTTTGCCTGGAGGGCTTTGGCCAGCTTTGTCACTTCCTCTGAATTGCTCCTATCTCTTGCACACATGGTGTTTTATCTGCCAGTAAATAGGGGAACCTGGTCAGTCTCAGTGTGGTCCATAATGATAATAACAAAAGATATAAATCAAATTAACTTCTTTTGACTTTGAAGGAAGTGTTATAGATTTGCTATAAGAGTTTATTCAAGCGGAGGCATTCTTGAAGATTACTCTGCCATAAGGGGATTTACTTTATTTATGGATCTATACTAAGGGCAGAAATAAAGGCTAGACTGTGACTTTGCTCCAAGGCCTCAGTATGAGTACTCAGCTGCAAAACAGTAGCAGTAAAACAAAGCACCTTTGGAAGCTCAGAGGAGAAAGACATGGAAGAAAAAAGTTCTATAAGCTCATACCTGTAAACAAAGTCAGATGCTTCCTTCTCTCTTTTTAATCACCTCAGCTGCTCTGACCAGGGAATCCAGCAACTACAGTGACATTCCAAATTCATCCATCTAGCCAACCCACCTGCCCAGGTCTTACTTCATCATCTACTTCTCATAAACTCCTATACTAACACTGCAGCGCATGTCTGTGTGTCAGCTGCCCATGCACAGCATCTGATGCCACAAAATAGCAGAGATAGTCCATGGAGCAGTTACCTTACTGCAGTGGATTCACAGGCTTGGGGTTTGAGATTTTGGGGTTTTTTTTTTTGCAAAAGGCAGTATGTTCCTGTTCCCATGTTTGCTCACTACATTCTGTATGTTTCTGGTAGAATAAAATACCTCTTCATTCCAAGCAGCACTATGAATTGACTAGAGGTCACTAAAAATCCTTCACAAAACATGACCACCACCATTATGAGGTGTCTGAGGGACTGACTTGTCATAGTTTCAGTCAAAAAAGAAAAAAAATTACCCTCCACATAGTGATGTTAGAAAAGATCCTCCTTTGATGAACTTGGATTGGTGAATTAAGAGATTTCTCCTCAGAGTTATGCTGTCCAGTTAATGTTTTCCTGTTTCTCAGTAGCATCAGGCTTAGGTTAAGTTCTGGTATCTGCCTTTACAGGCTCAGAAGTAAGAGAATGACTTAAAACTCAATGCACTACACCATGGACTTTCTCCTCTCCCAGCCTGCCAATTATTGAACTGTTAAAACCATGATGGGATTTATTGTTCCTGTTCCCTTATTAAATGCAGTGTACTCAAATAAGACTATTTGACAGTTGCAAATCTGATTTCTTCTGCTTGTCTTCTCCACGATAGGTTTCCAGTAGTGCCTCAGAAGGCAGGTCTGGTCTTCTCTTTCAGAAAGGACCTTTGTTTATGACAGCTGCCTTCTTACTCTCTAGAAAAGCAGTGAGAGGGTCTCAAAGCCTCCAGAAGCCTTGGCCGTGTACAGGCAACTTCTGCAAGATGGGAACAGAAGTGCGCTCTGTGCTGGCTGGAATTTCCTTTCTCAGGAGTTGCAGCTGGCAGTCTGGGCCTCCCAAAGATGACAGCAATGAAGTCCTTTTTTCCAGACTAAATAATCATGCTAATGTAAGCAGCTCTCTCTGGGGCTTGAATATTTTTAACAAGATTCTTTTGATTCAAATCAAGCAGGTCTCTTAACCTCTTACTCTTCCAGAAGCAAAAAAGGCTTTTGGAACTTCCAGGAACGCAGTAAGAGCAGAGACTGCTATTTATCTCTCCCCTTTGATCTCATTCACAAATGTCTTCACCATTTTCTGTGCATTTGGATAAACCTTTCTGAAAGCTCCTCAGCTTGAAAGAAAGCCTCACATACCTCCAAAACATGACAGAGACTATACTACAGACTAGAGCAAGTTTCAGATCAAGCCTCATGCATTTTAAGTGATCAGTTCTTTACCAACAAGCTTCACAAGCTGTATGTAAAGTTTCTGCCAGTCCATCAAGGCTTCCTTGCAAAACACTGTCAAGCACAGAAGTTTCTTGAGAAACTTCAACTCTGCTAAAGGAAAGAGACTTGCAATGAACACGAGTGTATATTGGGTTTCAGCTTTGAACTGAATTACAAAATTTCAGGATTTTCCTCAGTAGCTCTTTCATTTTAAAAGTGCTCCTCTAGTTGGTAAAGACTCAGAGATGCCAGTTCTAGGAGCATTTGTGGATGTAGCTCTCAGGTTTCAGTAGAGGGACCTCTCTGACACTGTGCATTATGTGAAGAGACACAGTGCAGCTAGATACACCCTGCAGGTGAGCTGTGAAGCACAGCCACTGGCCATTGTCATCAGTGATTAAGTAAGCCACCTCTCACTAGCAAAATATTTCACAGGTCTTCAAACTCGAGCAACTGCTGTAGTGCCCAGCATCCTAAGTTGAGTAAGAACTCATAAGCTGGATACAAAAGATGGGTATAACATCTTGGTAGCTGATGACCTCAGTATTGCACAGAAATAGTCATAGGACTGAAGCTTTTATCCTCAAATGTTGAAGTATAGACTGAGTTCTTATCTTTTCAAATTCCTTAGGTACTGCCAAACACTGATTTTTTTTCCCCCTGTTCTATTGATAATGTGGTTATGTATCTGCTGCACTGCAGTAAAAGGTAAAACAATTATCATATATTGTTTACCCTTCTGTTTTGGAGTACTACAAAGCTCAATTGAAGGGTGATATAAATGCATGAAATACACTACTGACATACAAAACCTTGCTATCACTTCAGCACAGAAAGTCAAAAGATAAGACCTGTTAAATGCTCTGGCTCCCCTGAAAAAACCTCAAACACTCCTTTCCATATTGAGAGTTTCAGGTAAACCCTTCCTTAAACCCATACTGTTTAGCAGTTTTGCTTCCATCCCCATGTGTTTGCTTCTTTAGTATACAAGAGAGGCCAGTCTGCACTAGCTATGGAAATGTCATTTTTTGCCTTCTCATCAGAACCCAAAAGCGATTGAGACCTCCTTTGATGCCTTATCCCCATTAGAGGTTAAGCAGCATTTCTATGTATTCTGAGTGATGTTAGTGCTGATCCTTGGCTTCAGAAGATGAATGCTCACCTACGCACCGGATCCAATTAACATTCTTTTATGACTGCGTCCACATTGTTCTTAATAAGCATACTCTTTGGTGAGAGTGAATATTTACCTTGTGGCATTAAATCCATAGTTCTCTATCACAGTCTTTAATGACCATATAGCAAATGATCACCCCAACACCCTGGCTATATTCCAGTTCAAGTAATTATGTTCTGCCTTTCTTAATTTCCTTTCGAGAATAATTGGAGCTGATTAGAGTCTTCACTAGTTACCCTAAACTGCTCTACAGCCTGCCCACATCTCAGGGCTTCAAGGACTTAATCATAGCTCCCAACAGGTGAAATATTGATAGGTGATCTCTCTGATTACTCCATCTTTTTATCACATACAAATCCATTAATTATTTTAACACCAAATTAAGGCATCTGCCAAATTCAGCTCTGTAGGCGCTGTTGACTCTGCCATCTCTATACTGCTAATTGCCTAGGGACATAAGTCAGGAGCAAAAATTATCTTAGAAATTTGTGAAGTCATTGATTTTTAGGAAGCTGATGATAGGAAACTCCTGTGCCTTTTATGCACCTCTGACTTCATCTACATTAGCAAGCCACTAGGCACAGTGAGAGCAGCTCAGTAGGACAGTGCAACTGGCTGTGAGTGCTCTACATCTACAATATGTGTGATCTGGCATTTTATTTTAGCTTATATTTAGCTTGATTTAGTGGACTGTGGTTTAAATGCATCCTACAGATCTCTTCTGTCCCTGCAAAGGGTTGAAGCAGCACTGGCGTGTTACCTGAAGCAGAACTTTAGGGTTGGTTTCCTCCAAAAGAAATATTTTAGCTTATATTTAGCTTGATTTAGTGGACTGTGGTTTAAATGTATCCTACAGATCTCTTCTGTCCCTGCAAGGGGTTGAAGCAGCACTGGCGTGTTACCTGAAGCAGAACCTTTGGCTTGGTTTCCTCCAAAAGAAAGACAATTGACATGCATTAAAACAGCAAATCCAACTAGTGCAGGATAAATGGGGGTGGCAGAGATTTGGTGAAAAGCTACTCTCATGTTCTGAATGGTAAAATGTTTGGGGAGCCATGTACATCAAAACAGATTGTTGTTTATCTAAGGACTGTGAAGGGACAATAGACCTTAACAGGGGACTATTTTCTGACTAACAATGAGACTAGACAATAATAAGGAAACATATAACTGACTCATAATGTTCAAAGGAAGTTTTTGGGGAGGAGAGAGGAAAAGACATTCATGGCTTTCAGTAGCCTGGTGGGGGTGTGGTCTTCAGGAAAAAGACTCTTGAGCCTTAAGGAAACTGCTCCAGATGGTAAAGAATCTGAGAGTTTATTTGATATGTGGTGGTTTATTTTCAAGTTACTCCAGAGAGACCAAGCAAAGAAGCATTTTGTACTGCAAAGCAGTTAAAACGTGGAGGAGGTCTCAGTACTGCAGGAACTGTCACAGCTAGGGCAGCGGATATGGGGCCTCAGAAGCACTTTACAGGGTACCAAAATATTGCATCACAGTAATATGAAAAATATTCAGCATTGGGAGGAAACTATTAGAAAAGGGCCTTTTTTTTTTCCTCCCTTCTGATTGAGTCAAATCACAGATCCACATCTACTTTGAAGTTACTTCCATTTAAAATAATACAAAAATAGTTTAATTTTAGAAACCTTCTACCAAAAAAAGGAAAAGCAAAGTGAAGAGAGGGTGTTACCAGTTTGGTTTTCCTCTCTGTGAAGTTATTGTTGTGAGGAAAAAACTCAACAAACTCATCTACAGCCTTTTCCCCCCTCTTTATTGTTTTCCCCAGAAAAAGAAATATGCCTGTGCAAGCAGACTGGTCCACTCTTGCGCTAGTTTGAAACTAGCTAGAATGTTTTGGTGAGAAGGATTAGATCACAGGCTGTGAAAGGGAAACAGGATGATGTCTACTTCACTCATAGGCTTGCTGAGAAGTATAAGAACATGAATCCAAACATAGATAAGACACTACTTCTTCTTCTTGGGGCATTGTCTGAGCTGCACTTCTGTCTAGTCTCTCTGCCATCTCTCTGTTTAATCCACTTTGCTTCCTAACCCCGTGGCCGAGCCTCCATTCTTCCTTGCAACTGGGGTAAGGTTGAGAGGTGAGGGGAGAAGGTGGAAGGATGGTTGGGAGCCCCTCCTGGGGACTCAGGTTTCTGTGTTACCTTTTACCTTGTATATTTCTATATATAACTGTATGTACTGTAACTATCCGCTTGTATATTGAGCTAAGCTGTAAATATAAGCTTCATTCCTATTTCCAGAGCCAGCTGAGACTAGTCTGGGTGGTTTCCAAGGTGGGGTGGGGGGGCAGCAGGTAACACCCAAACCATCACAAGTCTGGTCTTTAGTCCAAATGCACCCAGTAGTTCTCTGGATGCACCATACAGCCCAGCAATTTCTTGCATGATGTGGAAGTCAGTCTCTCAAAAAATAAATAGCTTTAAATAGCTTAGCAGAAGCCAAAGCTGAGGTGTCCTAAAATGAGGGATTTGGATGGCTCTTAGGAAAGTGCAATCTCAAGTTCTTATGAAATATGCCATTTAGCACTCACTGCTCTCTAGTAACATTCTTTCACTTCACTGTTTATATTTACTCATCTTTCTCTGCCTTCTGATCTTTGCCATAGCTTTGTCATTTTCCGTTCACTTCACTAACATGAAATGCAAACAGTGTGCAATCAAATAACACATGGCCAGGGAAATGACAGGGAACATGGTGTCCTAGACCAGGAATTACCCTGAGGAGGCAGGGAAGATTTCAGTTATTTTGGGTCATTACATGTCTTTATGGTGTCCTATATTACCAGATAGGAAACATCTCTATCTGGGGACATAGGATTGGAAGGGGATACCTAAGTAATCCAAAGTGATCACTGTAATAGTGTGGGAGATATCCAATGGTATCTTCAGAATGACAACTCCAGGTGTCCAGGTGGCCAAGAGAGCCAATGGCATCCTGGCCTGGATCAGGAACAGTGTGGCCAGCAGGACAAAGGAGGTTATTCTGCCCCTGTACTCAACACTGGTCAGGCCACACCTTGAGTACTGTGTCCAGTTCTGGGCCACTCAATTCAAGAGAGATGCTGAGGTGCTGGAAGGTGTCCAGAGAAGGGTGATGAAGCTGGTGAGGGGCCTGGAACACAAACTCTATGAGGTGCTAGGTTAGACTGGATGATCTTGGAGGTCTCTTCCAACGTGGTTGATTCTATGATTCCACATCCTCAGCAAAAAAAGTCCTTCATAATGTTCCCCACAAAAAAAAACACCTCTCAACTAAAAAAAAAAAAAAAAAAAAAAAAAAAGGCAGTTTTTGAAAGGCCTGGATGAGGCACTTGGTGCCATGGTCTAGTTGACTGCATAGGGCTGGGGGATAGGTTGGACTGGATGATCTTGGAGGTCTCTTCCAACCTGGTTGATTCTATGATCCTATGATGTATCACAGCCACAAGATGTAGATCAGAAATCACATGACTACTGTCACCACAGCAGGACTTACCAAATAAAACTTAAAAAATACACAGCAAATGTATTCCATGTTATAGGGAAAAAAAAAAAAAAAGAAAAAGACATTTTTAAATGGGAGGAATTTTTTTTATTGCACAGAAAGCTGGTGATCAGTTTAATTCTGAGGATCTGATACACATTGGCCATACACCCTGAAGAATGTAATGCCAGCCATGTCTTGGGCCAACCAAGTCCTCTTCTGATTCAAACATTTGCTATAAGAGAGGGGCAAGGGTAAGCTGTCCACATGCAATGAAGTAATCTGTCCCTTGTCTCACGAAAGAGAGTGAAATAGCGTAGTGAAATCATGCTCCATCTGCCTGTCTTCTGCCTTGCAGTGCAAGTTCTGTTACCATTATTCCATCAGAGTTAGAAAACAGATGCCAGTAGCATTAAAAATGTGCTTCTTTCACAAATTACAGATTGCAGATAACCATGGGGAGTGTCTGCAGCACTTTAGTCTTTAGTTTTGTCACTGACATCTGCGCTGAACCAACTGTAGGTGCCTGTTACCCAGTAAGAGCTGCTGAAGTCCTGTTATATCTACAGTACCTGCAATGGGGGATCAGCTGCCTGGTGGAGTTGCTCCTTCATGGCAGGGTGGTAGGGTTTATGACTGACCCCCTCTGACACTCTTCTGAGCAGAGGACAGCTGTTACTAAACTGTCACATTTCTTCCAAAAGCTATGGATGAGCACACGGGGGTGAGCACACTGCTCTATAAGTCCCACACCAATTATTTTAACGACTGCAGGGCTTTCTGGGTGGGTACAGAATGTCACAGCTGTGTCAGGAACCCAGCATCTGACTGAAAACGCTCCTAGGGGTCCACTTATTCATGGACAGATGCATAAGCTAACAACAAACATCCCACCACCCTTACTACCATGATAGTTGTAACTACAAGAACTCAAGGTAAACTCCTGCAGTATTCAGCCCTAATTCTCAGTCAATGAGAACTGTCTCAACTAAACTGGCAGTGCAACAGCAGAAGTATTTGAAACTCCACTTAGAAGTAAATATTGGCATAGTTTGAAGGGATTAACTAAGGTGACTGGGCTCTTGTTTAAAACTTTTTAACATACAAAGTAGCCTTTTACAAAATCTTCGTGCTGTTTAGAGATGCTGTTTCTTGTGATAAAATGGGAAAAGGGGAAAACTTACTCTAAAAGTGTAGAAGAATCTCATCTTCTTAAATACCTTTAAATGACCAGCTCTAAGAATAATACCTCTCATAAAACCACACATCAGGTGGCTTTGTGTATGGCTTACTAACAGACAGTAGATGACATCACCTTGGCAGCAAAGAGGTAAATAGATTAGATTTCCCAAACTATATTCTTTAGTGTTAGCAACGTAAAGTTGTTGGTCTTGAATCATAATTGTTTGGCTACTTCTATTTCTGATGAGTGCAGATTATGTATTTTGTGTCTCCACATCAGTCACTCCACATGTACAATGGGAATGTTACCTGTAATATCAGCCACAGAAGAGTTTTGGATAGAGGGATGGATGGACTTATTGATCTGGGTCTCACCACACTTTCCTGATTCCAGTGGGAAGACCAATTGATAACCCAGAGCCCATGACCCATACAAAATGCCTGGGGAGGTGGTGGAGTCGTCGTCCCTGGGGCAGTTCAAGGCAAGGTTGGATGTGGCACTTGGTGCCATGGTCTAGCCTTGGGCACTGTGGTAAAGGGTTGGACTTGATGATCTGTGAGGTCTCTTCCAACCTTGGTGATACTGTGATACTGTGATACTGTGAAAATGAGGGAGTGGCTTCTCCCCAGCTGCATGGTGGATAAACTGCATGGAACATTAGTGCCTAACCCTACACTTACTTCCAGATGGTTCTGCAGCGTGCTGCTCCCCCCATAGCTGTCTGTGCGTGACAGTGGGTCTGTGCATGAGATGGCCAGGGTGGAGGACAAAAAGTGTCCCATATACTGCCTTGTCTCAGAGGCAGCCAGGCACAGCTGAGGCAAAGCTAGCCCTGCCACATCCAGCTGCACGCACAAAAAACTGCAGCATGCTCTGATTGCTGGAGAAGAAACCTGGGCTATTAAAGAAATGAAGTGGCAACAAGAACAGATAGATAGCAACATCAAAAAACATTCCCAGTGTTCTCTCTGCAAAAATCCTGGAATGAAATCTTTGGCTTAGTAAACTGTTTCTTTTAGCAAAATAAATTTTCAAATGCTACAGTGCTGAACAGTGTCATAAAACAAAAGCCATCACATTATTCTTGAATGAAGTTTAATAAAAATCAAAGCAAAGCAATTATGTGAATTTTCAAGAAGATCACCTCTTCCTTCCCTGAGGTAAAAAAAAGAATGAATTCAGGAAATCATTAGAATCAGAACCTGGCATTGCACAACAGAGCTAGTATTTGCTGTGCAAAGTCAAACAGCAATCTCCTCCCAGGCTAAGAGCCTCCTTACTGAAGCTGCTGGAATGGAAATTCCACCTACAGGTGAAGAAGGGTAATTAAGGAGGCACAAGAATTTCTTTGTAGTAAGGCTGACTTTTCTGCTCTGGAGCAGGCTTCATCTTTTCAAGTATTTATGTTCAGTACTCATACTGAAAGAAAATGGGACATGCTGTAGTACTCAGAGCTGCTCACAGCTCTCCATAACCAGATACATGCGAATTAGCACCCATTAACACCTACTGTATAGCATTTTCTGCTCTCACTCCCATGTAAATCCAGAGGGCCCAAATTATCACTGCCTTCTACCTTCCGTGGCCGTTTAGGTTGATGGAGACCATACACTTTTCAGCTGGAAAATGCAGTTCAAGCAAAATTCAACTCTTCTGTGAGAATGTCTTAATTTCAATGAAATTTTCAAAGGCAGGGAGTAGAAATGCAGTATTTCAACACTCTCGTTTGTTTTGATAAGAGGAAACCTTTCATGCTGACTCACTGCTTTTGTTTCCAATGTTACAGTATACTAAATATTGCAATATTGATATTACTGTTTAATATTTTCAGGGCAACTTTGTTTTTAAAAGAATTTAAAAGAAATCTTCAACATGCCAACTTTTTTTTTTCTCCAGATTCTGAATAAAAACAAATTCTGAAGTAGAAATTTACAATAAAGCTAGACATACATCACATGGCAGTCAGACTCAAAGCAATTCCACTGACTTCAGAGGAGGAGCTTTAGCTTTCAGCATTGTTCCAGGATAGCAAAAGTATGCCCTTTGTGTTATCATAGAATCAACCAGGTTGGAAGAAATCTCCAAGATCATCCAGTCCAGCCTAGCACCCAGCCCTAGCCAGTCAACCAGACCATGGCACTAAGTGCCTCAGCCAGGCTTTTCTTTGAACATCTCCAGGGACGGTGCCTCCACCACCTCCCTGGGCAGCCCATTCCAATGCCAATCACTCTCTCTGCCAACAACTTCCTCCTAACATCCAGCCTGTACTTCCCCCAGCACAGCATGAGACTGTGTCCCCTTGTTCTGTTGCTGGTTGCCTGGGAGAAGAGACCACCCACTGGCTACAACCTCCCTTCAGGTACTTGTAGAGAGCAATGAGGTCCACTCTGAGCCTCCTCTTCTCCAGGCTAAACAACCCCAGCTCCCTCAGCCTCTCCTCATAGGGTTTGTGTTCCAGGCCCCTCACCAGCTTTGTCGCTTTTCTCTGGACACCTTCCAGCACCTCAACGTCTCTCTTGAATTGAGGGGCCCAGAACTGGACACAGTACTCAAGGTGTGGCCTGACCAGTGCTGAGTACAGAGGCAGAATTACCTGCCTTTTTCTACTGGCCACACTGTTCCTGATCCAGGCCAGGATGCCATTGGCTCTCTTGGCCACCTGGGCACACTGCTGGCTCATCTTCAGCTACTATCTACCTGTACCCCCAGGTCCCTTTCTTCCTGGCTGCTCTCCAGCCACTCTGTCCCCAGCCTGTAGTGCTGCTTGGGGTTGTTGTGGTCAAAGTGCAGAACCCTGCACTTGGCCTTGTAATGACCTGTCTTGAAGCCACTTCTACATATTGGGACTATTTTGGCCCTTGCCTATCAGATAGGGTCTAACTGCTGCGTGCCAGCTGCGAAAAGAAAAGAAAATGCCAGAAAGGAAATACAGAGAAGTAGCATTTGTAAAAAAGAATTTCATCCCAAGTCAGGAAGCCATTAATTGAAGTCAAACTTGCTGCATGAACCATTGTTTAAAACCAAACCTGTAGAATCATTAACAACAAGAGGAAATCAAAGGGCTGCTGTTTCAGCATGTATACTGGGAAAATATGTATAGATAGAGATGAAATAACAAAATCCCACAGCTAAAGACATGGCTTAAAGAGTTATTTTTCTGCTTTTAAAATTCCAATGGCAAGGGAAAGTGGAACAAGTGTAATTCTGCTTGGAACAACAGCGTCATCCTTCTTTAAAAGACCATGCAGAGCAAACAAACAACTGTTAGTATGCTTCTTTTTGTAGCCATACATTATGGCACTGCAAGTAGGAAATAACTGCCTGGCTTTGTGTCACACTAGGCACGGATTTACAGGGCTGTGCCTGCTCTGCAAAGGGAAAACATCACAGGCAGTTTGTAGCAGGTCAGTAAGAATGACACATTTAGGTGGTTTAGGTTCCACTTAAATGATGATGGCTCAACATAGGGATTTAAAATATGCAGGCACTGTTGCAGACTTGTTGGAACAAGGCACCTGACAATGCAGTTTCACCATCAGGAACAGGTTGAAGTACAGGTTCTGGTCATGCAGCTGCCACTGATTGTTGAGTAAATCATGATGCTTAGATTTAGAAGAATGTCTTCTGCTGCTGAGTGTTTCATTTCTGAATATTCAGAAAAGGACACCTTCACCATGGACAGGTTTGAAACAGACACAGTTCATACACTTCAGTATTCCCTGATGAATAACCTGCTGTCTCGGCATTCCTTGTGTAAGAATCTCTCTGAGCAACCAGTTCATTTCACAACAAGCACCTGTTATGCACATTGATATGTATATATTTGTATTTACTTAGGTCTAGGTGCTTTTAACAATATTTATTGACACTATTCATGCAGGTCAAAAGAATTGCACAGATGTTTAGTTTTTAAACAAGCTGTCTGCTAACTGCAGATATTTACAAGCCCAGGCTATCAACTTGAGACATGTTTCTAACAATAAACAGACAATATTGAGTTCCTGACAACTCCTCCAGCCTAGAAAGTCCTAAAGAGAAAACAAATTATTCATTGAATCATAGAATGGTTTGGGTTGGAAGGCACCTCTAAAGGTCATCTAGTCCAACCTCCACTGCAGGGATATTCTCCACTAGATCAAGTTCCCCAGAGCCTTATTGAGCCTGATCTTGAATATCTCCAGGAATGGGGCCTTAACCACCTCCCTGAGCAACCTGTTCTGGTGTTCCACCACACTCATGGTAAAGAACTTGTTTGTAACATCCAATCTAAATTTACTCTTCTCTGATTTCAAATCATTGTCCCTTGTCCTATCACTTACAGGCCTTTGTAAACAGTCCCTCTCCAGCCTTCTTGTAGGTCCCCTTTAGGTACTGTAGGGGGCTAATTGGTCTTCCTTCCCTTCTCCAGGCTGAACAACCCCAGCTCCTTCAGCCTGTCTATGGAGGAGAGGTGATCCAGCACCTTGATCATCTTCGTGGCCCTCCTCTGCACCCTCTCCATCAGCTCACGTCTTTCCTGTGTTGAGCACTCCAGAGCTGGACACAGTACTCCAGATGAGTTCTTCCCAGAGTAGACTAAAGTGGCAGAATCTCTTCTCTCGACCTGCTGGCCACATTTGTTTTCATACAGGCCAGCTGTGGCTCAGTAGCCAATTGTCTTCAGTCCTAGTGGTACGGAGCATGGCTAGTGTGCTGAGTTGTAGTAAATGTAGATGATACCAACGTAGAGCTTTTTGATCCGTGTATACAGGGTTAGGTTTAAACAAGTAACATATGTATTTATGAGTCCTATAAACCTTCCCAAAGCTTTGTTGCAAATCCTGAGGAAGCTCTTATTTGTGTCTTGGCTTAAGGTATTAAGTCTTGGTAGTTTAAAACTGACTGTTTTTTTTCACTGACTGTTGAGGTGTCCATGAGTGAAGATGGTTAGCTGTGTACAAACGAGTGAGACTGCAGTTGTGCTGTGGGGACCAACAAGCATACTTAGAGTCAAATGGTGGGAGTGTGGGGTGTGTATTAAGAATATGTTTTGCATGTAGTGTTTTTGAAGTGGTTTATGAATGCAGATAACTTCCAGTGACTGAAAACAGCACTTCACTTAAGTCATTAAGATCTCAGACAATATGTTTTGCAATGGAAAGCTTTTCAGTGTGATGCTCAGCAGTGCTCTGAATTCATAGCATCTTATGTTATGTTGCTGTGCTTCCTGAACAGCCCCTTGTGTGCCTGGCATAAGGATAATGCTCTACTGAGCTGCTCAGATATGCTGGTGGAGGTCATACTTGTATTTGCTGTTTTCATATGAGGGGATGAACACTGTGTGTTTCTAAAGCTGTGCTTCCTATATGTGCCTGGAGTTGTTAAGGAATAGTTAATTCCACAAGACCCTAAAGAACCATGGAGCACAACGGCAAAGGCTCTAGTAAGCAGCTGTCCAGTGGAAGACTCAGTCTTGGTCTGCGGCATGTGATGGTGGGGAGGAATAGGTGGGTGAACTGGGGAAGTGCTTGAGGGAAGGTCTGGGTGTTCCCCAGAGAAAACCTGCAAGTTTGCCTCTAAAGAGCTGAAGGCAGGAAGAATGGCTGAAGTCTAGGGGGGAATATTTTCTATTCTATTTTCTATATTTTCTATTTTATCTCAGGAAAAACACTGAGATAAAATCAACCTGAACCTCCAGTGTACACCTCCTGTGCTAAGGCAGCGCAGGGTGCTGGGAAATCTATCCCAATTCAAGCAGTGCCAGGATACATCCACTGACATATTCAGTGGAGTATGACAAGGCCTCTGGGAGAGGGAGCAAACTGGTAATATCAGCAAGTGATTACCACAGAGGCAAAAAGGAACACAAATTCATTTCTTCTCTTGTTCTCACTGCCTAAATGGGAAAGCTGGGACACTGAGCAGATAAAGTGGGGGAATACTTGGTCTTTACTTATAACCTACCATGAAAAAGTCACTGTGTTGTAGGAGATTTTTAGAAGTTGTTTTTGTTTTGGGGGTTGTTTTTTTTTAAATTCTGAAAAGAGACTCTGAAAGAAACTGTGCCCAGGCATGACAGCTGTGTTTGATGATGAAGCAGTGTCCTCTCTCCACTCGTTGATGCCAAAATCTTTGTATTTTATGTAAGAAGTGTGTTCTCCTGAGTTTCCTCCTCCTCCTCCCCTTCCCCACTAGCTTACATGAATGACACTTTTGCCATGACAAATCCATGAGTGTCTTAAAAATTTACCATGAAAACCCTGGAGCTTTAATTATTGTGCATTTACATAATTAGTGCAAATACATGCAATTACCATGTGTACCTACACAATTACCAGCTACAATGATGTACTAACAATCCTTATTAAACTTTAGCAGCGGGGGGAGGGGGGAAGGATGCACTGATTGTATGCATAAGCATCATTTGTAGTTTTGTCTTTCTTCTTCTATCACTTATTTGAAATAGCTGTGAGTGTTTGGGGTGTGGGGTGTGGGTAAACATGCTGAAAGCAGTGACACACTAAAAGTAGGTCAATAAGCTGTCCAAATTAGACTTCTAGTGTGAGGAAAATGCAACAGATATTCCCAGCAATGCTACCAGTAGCCTCTGCAGTTAATGCAATACTGTCATTTCTTGATTACCCATAGGTTAATTATCCAAATTGTGAGGTAACAATACTGCATCAGTGTCTGCAGCCTCACTCATATCTGTAGGTCACTTGAGTAGAATCCTCAAATTTTTGTCACATCTGAACTCTTCCTCTAGCTTCAAATGTGCAACCGAAGCCCTCATGATGTGCCCCTGGGCTGCCATGTTTAGCTGAATGTCTACTATGGGGGGAAAACAAACCGTTTTCACAATATTTATGTATATAATTTAATTACTCTTTGAATTAAAACTGGGGCTGGGGGGATGGATAGTTTCAGCCCTTGAGAGCTCTCTTTTGTAAAATACATGTTTTCTTTCTTGTAGAAGAAAAATGAATGTAAAAATCCCAAGCCATGGGAAGCTTGCTAATTCAAAAGTTCCCTGGGCTCTTCTGTTCTCTAGGAATTTCAGCAGCCTCTCCTTGTCTTGGTTCACAGACAATAAAATGCAGCAAATGATGCATTAGGGACCACACCTCTTTCTATTGTCTTCGCTTTTGCACATATTCTCCCATTCAACTGTAAGGAATTTGTTGCCCGTGGTACTTTTGTGAGAGCACCTTACTGTGAAGTTCTTCACTGTTCTTCTGCCCTGCATAGCCCCCCAGAAAAACTGTCTGCTGGCTTTTGGTTGGTTGGTTTCCCACATCTCACAGATCACAGCTGATGGAGTTGATGGACTTCTGTGCCACTTGCACATATGCCTGTGGAGCATACAGCTGCACAAGAGCCTGGGCTTGGTTTGGTCTTTTACCTCTTATTGCAGAGTAGAAAATCATACTGTTTGTTAAGGCAGACTAAAAACTAGTCTAACTGTTGCCACTAAATGCATAAATATTTTGGGCTCTCAGGCACGTTTTATGACCACTCTGGTAATTAGTGAATGAAATCCCATGCCCCAGAACGTTTACTTGTGTAAATAACTTATGGTTGTTTATTCATATTTTATGACTTCTTTTTTTTTTTTAATGTATTAACCATCCCTTGTGATACAAAACAGAGTTGGTTAGAGAAGAAAATAAACTGTGTTGTGTGCTGAACAGGAAGACCCAGATAGTTCTCTCTGGGACAATAATGGGCCCTTGTGGCCAACAGGGCCAATAGTATCCAGGTGCATCCAATTCTGGGCTACTCTGTCCAGTTCTGGGCCCCTCAATTCAAGAGAGATGTTGAGGTGCTGGAACATGTCCAGAGAAGGGCAACAAAGCTGGTGAGGGGCCTGGAACACAAACCCTATGCGGAGAGACTGAGGGAGCCGGGGTTGTTTAGCCTGGAGAAGAAGAGGCTCAAGGGTGGCCTCACTGCTGTCTACAACTACCTGAAGGGAGGCTGTAGCCAGGTGGGGGGTGGCCTCTTCTCCAAGACAACCAGCAATAGGACAAGGGGACACAGTCTCAAGTTGTGCCGGGGTAAGTACAGGCTGGATGTTAGGAGGAAGTTCTTCACAGAGAGAGTGATTGGCATTGGAATGGGCTGCCCAGGGAGGTGGTGGAGTTGCTGTCCCTGGAGGTGTTCAAGAAAAGTCTGCATGAGGCACTTAGTGCCATGGTCTAGTTGACTGGCTAGGGCTGGGTGCTAGGTTGGACTGGATGATCTTGGAGGTCTCTTCCAACCTGGTTGATTCTGATTCTAAGAAAAGTGTGTCCAGCAGGTCTAGGTAGGTTCTTCTCCCCCTTTACTTCGCCCTGGTGAGACCACACATGGAATATACTGTGCTCAGTTTTGGGCGCCTCAGTTCAAGAGAGACAGGGACCTGCTAGAGAGAGTCCAGTGGAGAGCCACAAGGATGATTAGGGGACTTGAGCATCTCCCCCATGAAGAGAGACTGAGAGACCTGAGGCTGTTTAGTCTTGAGAATACTGAGAGAGGATCTGACCAATGCTTACAAATATCTGAAGCGTGGGTGTCAAGTGGATGGGACAAATCTTGTTTTGGTGGTGCATAGTAACAAGGACAAGGAACAATGGATACATATTTGAACATAGAAGGTTTCACCTCAACATGAGGAGAAACTTCTTTACAATGAGGGTAATGGAGCACTGGAACAGGCTTCCCAGAGAAGTTGGGGGGGGTCTCCTTCTCTGGAGACTTTCAAAATGCACCTAGATGCATTCTTCTGTGGACTACCCTAGGTGATCTTGCTTTTGGCAGGGGGCTGAACTCAGTGATCTCTGGACATCCCTTCCAAGCTCTAACATTCTGTGATTCTGTGACCCGCTGAGAATCTAGTAGTACACATGTTTAAGGCTACATTTTATTTAGCACAATTAGCTGTGTTTTGAACCATTATAATGTTCTGTCAAGCTCTGTCTGACACAAAGCAGCCCTCGTTGTCCTTACAATAACATCTTATTTTATTGTTGTTTGTTCTCCTTTCACATTGCCAGGCTGGCTACATTACACTAAAATCTGACACAGAAACTCAGTCCAGAGTTCAGCCTAAGAGTTCTCCATTTGATGCTGGTGTTATTTGTCATTTCTGTCTCCTGACTGCATCAGATAAGAGATGAAAACAAGGGGAGAAACAGAGTCAGACTTCAACATTCACGGTCCACACACGGCTGCATTTGTTGTGCTTTAAATCTCATTACCTCTCTCCATTAAATCTCAATAAGGCTAAAAGAAGTCCTGCTTACTATCAATATCTGGCAGTAGGAAGTCAAATGATTGAAAGATGGAGTAGTATTTCCTCTACCATCTATGACATGGGAATCCACACCATGGACATCTCTGCTAACATACCAAGTGAAATGCTTTCAAGGCAGTAACATGCATGTCTGGTTTTATGCAAAGTTACCTCGTTGCATTACTTGGAACAGATTAAAATAAGTTCCTGACATTTGTGGTCATGCAAAATCCTAGGGTATTTTTTTCTGTTAGAGCATGATGTTGCAAGTAACTCTCTGGTCATCTTCCAGCTTTGCTAATAATATTCTGCCTGAATATATTCAGAATATGTGTTTAAACTTGGATGAGGTTTTGTTTTTTTTCTCTTTTTCCACCTGAAACTTTATGGTAGCCAGAAAAAGAGTTTAATAGCAACAGGACTGACTAAAGTCCCTGTTTACAAACCTCACCTACAATGTTTGGAAGTTATTTGCTTTATGGGCAAGGTTTGCACAAGTCAAGTGGCTTCGCCCCAGACTGTATTTTGATTTGAGATGCTTCGTTCTTGAATTTGGACTTTTATTTGGCTCTGACAGGGCAATGTCTTTCTCTTCTTCAGAAGGAAAGACTGTATGCAGTTAGTATTGTTTATATCCTCATAAAAGTATACTTCTGGTGCTATATATATAACATGTTTACAATGCTGTGTTTCCTCAGCTAGCATATATTAAGTTCCTTTTTACAGTGTGAGCACATGACAGGCCTTCCAATCCATTCAGTTCTTCTTTGCCTTTGTTTTTAAGGTGTATCCTTCACTCTTGGAGGCATACATCCTGGATTTCTGTGTTTTAGATTTCTAAGTATGTGGAACAATTTGCAGATGGCCAGCATAAGTAGCTGTGTGGTTCAGAAAGAATGACTGTAAAAGGAGGCATGTGTGTAAAAACCCATAAAAGACAAGATGTGATGCTTCAGTGACTAAAAAATGCCTTGATGCTCCTTTCCTTCTCTGTTGCACTGAAGCTCCTTCTGAGGGATCTAGTCCCTCACTTTAGTCACAAATGACTAAGGCAGTATAAATTGAGGAGGACCAAAGAAGGATCAAATGTAAGACAATATGCAAATGTTTTCATGCCTCAAAAGGAAAAAGGAGAAAAAGCTAAAACTTCCAGCCACTTTTGTCTTAATGCCTCATAATTGTTTGCAATTTGTTTGTCTCAGTAAAATTGTTTACTTCTTCCTCGAGGACTCCAGTTGCGTAACTGCAAATTTCCTTAATGTCTTTACATCGCAGTTTCATCTCTAATTTAAGAATCCAAACAAACCCTGTTTTCTTTCCCATATGATTAACGACAAGATAAAATGGACATAGTTCTCAAGAAACCATACCAGTTTCTCACTGTGCAAAACAAAATGTGCACAGCCTGACTGCAACCTCTCTTAAGCTTTCACACTGGTGTAATTTAACTGCATCCGGTACTGTCACTTCTGGCATCCTAACGCTGTGGCTAAGAAAAAGTCTTGTTCTCTCTTTGAGGCAATATTAGCTAAACCTTAGCATAACTATTGATCTGAGTAAGCATTTGCATGAGATAAAGTCAGGGGTTATGACAAAAGAGTAGATCAGAGACCTGTGTTGATGGATGAACAGTTCTATGAGGGCACAGAAGACTTCAAAATGCGTGTATCTGGGGAGTACCAGGTGTGGTGGTGCCATGTGTGTGACTGCTACATGACTATTGCAGTTAGAAGAAAAGCAGTACTGATGTTAAACCCTACTAGGAAACTGAAGCTGATCACAGGTGGTCTTTTGTCCATGTTGTACACCTGCAGTCCATGTTGAGCTTACATGAATTAGCTCTTAGGCATCTTAGTTACTAATGGCTGTAGCAGCCAATAGCTCAGTGTGGACTTTGGGATCTAAGCACTTCTTTTGGTCTCCATGGTCTGAGCTAAACCCTACATGGCAAAAGCCTGCAGTGATAGCAGTTACCTGATAAAACTTGTCTAGACATACTCAGGTTACTTGTGTCTACATGCCATCTCAATCAATTCCATTTTCATTACAGTCCAGTATGAATTATGGTAGTAGTAAAACCTAGTTTAAACTACAGCTGAAGAGGGCTAGGGGGAGGTGATATTCTGATTTAACATACAATCCTCTGGAGAGGAGCTGCAGATCTGTCTTAGGTTATATAACAGAAATGAGGTTAGCAGATTTGGTCTAATCCCTTGCGAACAGGCCCACCACAGAGTGTGGAATAATGTGGGTAACCGTCTGTCTGCCTGCTCAGTAATGGCTTCGCTGCTAAGCCAGGAGCTGAGATCACATGCTGAAGCTTGCACAGCTTCTGCTTTAAGGCTAGTTACAACTATCCATATCCAAATTTGGGGGGGTGTTCATTTGCAAAAAGCAGCCTGGTCTCTTAAAATAAACAAAAAGGGCCTAATCCTTGATCATATTGCAAATAGTGCTTTTTGTTTTGCTCTGGCATTGCAACAGAGTTGGAAAGTTAGAGTGAGGAGCCCGAGCACTTTATTAGCAGAGATGTTCTTGGGACAGCAATGAATAACTTAAGTAAGCATTACCATACATCTTAAACTCCTAACCCCTTTTGCCAGCCACTTGCCTGCTGAGGCATAAAGAATGGACTGTCCACTTGGGCTGCTATGCAAGTGCTTTACTATTTGCTGTACATAGCCAAGTCTCTGACTGAAAGCACACCAAACATGGGTTAGAGGCAACTTTCTAACTTTATGAATCATATCAGCACAGGTCAGAGAAAGCTAAGGCACTCATAGTCCACAGGGAATTAAATTTAGTTTATAAATAAATGGATAAATATACAAGGCAAACTGACTATTGCAACCAGTTCAGGAGTAAAACCCTGTGGGTGACTAATGCAGCCTATAGAGGAAATAAGGAATGTCTCCTGCAACTGAGAACATGAAGGGCTGCAATAGCATTTGGGATCTGACCACTACACCTGTGAATCTTTGTTGTCATTCTAGTTGCTGTCTGATCTCTAATGACTGCAAGTGGCCAAGGCTGTTGCAGCTGTGCATCTTCTGTGGATACTTATTGCCTTCAGCCCCTCTGGTGCCCCTGAACAGTGTGTGACAATGCCCATTTAATAGAGACGGGCTCAGAGGGCATAACAGAACCTGCTATATCACCAGACTTAGTTCCTGTAAGACTTATTTTCCTAGCCATGTACTGATGAAACAGCTTAGTTTTTGAAAGATGGCAGGATGACACAGCTGGTAAATCCTGCAGGATGTGGTGATGTGGAAAGCATTCTGCAGTGAAATTACAAAAACTTTAAAAAGTAAATGTGTTATTATCTATCTGTTTGCTGCTGGCATAATGTCAGTGGAAGTTATGCTTGAATGCAGGGGACAGGCTATGCCCTTGTAACTGCTTTTCTGCACAGATTTATGTTTATTTTTGTAATCCTATATTTCTGTCAGATGCTTTGAAGCAATGTAACATCACACCTACTGCTTGTCTTTGCCTGTGTCCAGGACAGAAGTCTTGACATCATACCAAGATGATGACTTTAATCTAAAATACTAATTGCAGATTAATTTGCGATTAAGGTATGCAATGACATCTGACCATTGGGAAATTACTGTATTGCCACAGTGTTGTTATTTCTTGTAAGACTAGGCTTATTCAGTGCCTGTTTCAATAACGGACATCAAATGCTCTGCAGGATGGGAATGACTTACGGACTGCATTGACTAAACAGTATCCACTGTTTTAATCTATGGACTGCGGGCTAAAATCACCGGGGTTGGTACGGCTCTCAAAGGAGGGCAGCACACAAGAAAAACGAGAGGCGAAGAGGGTCACTGTCGGAGTGGCTGAGGGTGGCACCTTGCCAAATTCACTTAAGCGCTCAGGTCCTCGCTCCTAGGGCAGTGCTGCTCGGTAGTTACGCAGCCCCTGAGGGCCCAGAGCTAAGAGAATTCGCCTTCCTCGGGTAACACGACTCGTACGCGCGGCACCGGGAAGCACCGCCTGCGGGTCCCGCACCTGCCCTTGGACCTTAGGCCGAGTCGCTACGGCTGCTGCTCACGCTGCTCCCCGCGGTCCTAACGATTGCTGTCAATCTACCCTGCCCTCACGACCATGGCCTGTAACTCCGCCGGGGGATGGCGGGGGCTTGGCCGGGCGGCCACCGCGTCCTCCGGGTAACTGAAGGGAATGATTAGGGACAGTGGAGGCCAAGCCAGGCCGGGCCGCGCAAGGCGCGGCGCCGGAGGTAGCCGTGACACGGAGAACCGGAGCCGTTCCCCGCGCGGAGAGCAGTGTGTCGCAGGGACCTGCCGCCCAAGGGGGCAGGGAGGGAGCCCCGTACGCCAAGACCCCCCCTTTCCGAGCGGCGGGGAGCGGTGGGCTGGCCGTGCGCCTTTAAGGGGCGGCGGGCGGCGCGGGGCGGGCCGGCTGGCAGCAGCATTGTTCCCTGACGTCAGCGGCAGCCTGTGCGGCGGCGGCTGCTCTCAAACTTGTCTTTGTTATTCGGCGCTCCCCGGCTGACACCGCGGCCGCACGCAAAACGCGGAGCCGGAGCCGCGCCGGAGCGGCAGCACCCGCCGGCCGCCGCCGGCTGGCCGCCCGCGGGAGGCGGAGTGTGGGGATCACTGCCCTACAGATTGTCCCTGCAGCGGGAGTGGGATGGGAGGCTTCGCCTCGCCGCTCGAGGCGACTGCGGGTTGCAGGCTGTGGGGCGCCGCGCCTGCAGGGACCCCCCCTTCACCCCTAGAGGCAAGCGGAAGGCGCCTGGCAGGAGGAGGCGGAGCGATTGGACGAGCTGTGGTTTTGTGTGTTGGGTTTTTTCTTCCCCCTCCTCCCTCTCCCGCTTTGGGGAAGCCACGAAGGCGTAAATGAGCGGGGAGGAAGGCGCTGCCCTCGCGGGGCAGGGGGGCGCAGTAGCGAGCGGTGCGGCCTTCAGCTCGCCGCCGTCCCCGCGCCTGAACCGCCCCATGCAAATCAGCACGAAAATCGGCCGCAGCCGCGGAAAGGAGCGGAGCCGGGGGGCGGGAGCCAGGGGGGGGAGGAGAAGGCGGAAGCATGAGCACCCGTGGGGTTACCGGGTAGGAGAGCGGCGTTAACGTGCGATCCCACCTGCAAGCATTAACAAACGAGTAAAAAACCCTTGCCCAAGTAATCGACATCCCTTTAGAGTCCAGATTGTTCTCTTCCTCCAACAACAAGGCGAATGTGACCAGCGAGGAGCTGCACAGTGCTGTTTAAGTTGCTTATCTTAATTGCATAATCTAACAAGCCCCGTTGGAGCAAGGATGAATATATTAGGCTTATTAACAGCTCATCATAAAATATTGATTGTCCTGGAAATGTTTTATCAAGGGGGAGAGAAGTCGAGGGAGATGTTTTTTAGCAGATTGGTGCTCGTCAGACAAGGACGCTTTCTTGTTATTTTCTCCCTGGAAATCGGGCTGGATTTCCTGAGGCAGGGGGGGAAACCCCAAACCAACACGCCCTATTGTTAGCGCCGCTAGCCGTGCTCGGGGGGGAAGTGGGGGGGCCGGCCTCTCTAGCTCCGGCCCTGCCCCCCCGCCGGCGGGGCCGCCTCCGTGGACCGCCCCGCCGGGTACCGCCGCCCGCCAGCTCGGCTTCCCCAGCAGAGCCCCACTGGCGGGCGGGGACCCCCGGGAGAGCCCCGCGCCTACCTGGGTGGCGGGAGCTCCGGCTTCCGAAAATAACAGCGGCCCCGAGGCGGGTGCTGGCGGCATTAAATGGGGACATACACACACGCATAAAGTGAAATATAGGGACCAGCTGGATGTCTCGGCGTTCTTGTGCAATCCCCCTGCCCTCCCGGTAGTTCTTCCTATCCCCGTAAAAATCCTCCCGTGAAGACGATACGGTCGGAGGCACCGCATGCTTTAGAGTGTATTTGGTCCAGGGTGGTTTTCTCCTATTTAATAATACAAAAATACAGACAGGAGGACAGATCCCCTGCTGCTTTCAGTTTCCAGGCTGGAAGGGCTTCTGAGTGCCTGGTATTCGGGAAGACTAAACCGAGAATCCCCGCCTTATAACACACTGTAAGACGATATTCGTATTTTAACTCATATCTAAGATGTTTAACTTTGTGTGATTTGGGGAGGGGGTTTGGCGGAGGCAGAGGGAAAGGGAGAGGGCGAAGGAAAGAACATCCCTGTAGGAGGCAGCTCCCTTTCAGATAGGAATCTGGGACAGATTTTGCCAGCAGCCACAAAGCATGGCCCTTTGGTAATAGAATAGCCAATGTAATTTGACACTTCAACTTGCTGTGCTCTCTGCTAGTTGATTCACTTACTCACCCACTAACATTGAGCTCCTTTTCACTGTCTGTGGGCAAGAAAAAAAAAAAGGGGGGGGGGAGAAAAAAGAAAGCGAGGAGGAGAAGGAAGAAAGAAGGGAAATAAACAAAAATATATATTTAAAAATACTCGAGTAGAGCTGCAAATCAGTTGAGGAGAGAGGATTTTGCCTGCCTTCTTCCTTGTTTTGCTGCTGCAAGGCTGCTTTGCAATCTGTAGGTAAGTTTCGCGTCTATTTGCGCTCCCTGCTCGCACCTCCCCGTTCGCGGCCGGGCAGGGGTTGTGTCTCGGCAGAGGAGAAACAATGGAGCGGCCACGCTGGGGAAATAGGTGTACAGGGGGGAAAAAAAAAGGAGGAAAAAAACCAACCACAACAACCCCCCAAAACTAAACATATTTATTTTGCGAGTGGAGAAATTGTGCGGAGACTTCTTAAAGAGGCAGTGCTGTCCCCGCCGGGGGAGCGGAGCGAGGGCGTGCGAGGAGCCGCGGAGCTGGGCCCGGCAGCGGGTGGCAGCTCTGCCGGGAAAATGCCCTTCCCAGGCCAGCACCGGGGACGTGGCCCGGGTCTAACTTGTAGGAGCCGCGAGGCGGGCGGGCGTCGGAGCCTCGCAAAAAAAACCCAAAAACCAACAAAACAGGATTAGGGGGGCCGGGGCGGCGGCTCTGCCTGGCTGGGGCGAGCGTCGTCGGGGCGGGCGGGCTGGAGCCCTGTGGCGGGGACGGGGCCAGGGCTGCGGCTCGGTGCGTGCGTGGCCGGCCGGCTGGTTGTGCGTGCCCGGGCGCGCATGTTGGGCTTGGGAGACGCGTGGGGGAGCTTGCGCCTGTTCTGCGGGCTCCGGAAAGCTCGTCTGGGTGAAAATTCCTTGTGCCTGTGTTTTGAGAGCCTGTTCGGACCGGGGCCTCTCTCGCTAGGCAGGAGGAAGGAGCAGCACCCCCTCCCCTTCCCTCCCTCCCCCCGGTGCATCTGTCCAGGAAGCCGCCGGGGCGGAGGAGCGGGTGCGCGGGGGCAGAGGGCCGGGGGGGCCCGGGCCAGCCGCCGCGCGCTGCCCGCCCGCCTGTCTTTGTGCGAGGGGTGCGGGGAAGCGCTTGCAGGGGCGGCTGGCTGAGCTGCTCGCCGAGAGAGGGGGAATGGCAGTCAGTTAAAAGACACTTCAGGAATGTAAACATAAAAATAGGAGCCATCCAGTCGCGCTTTTACTCCCCGTGCCGCGCAGGGTAGCTCTCCGGGCCCGCTCGGTAGCGGGGAAGGAGTAAGGCAAGAGGATGAAGTTGTTACTATAATCGGATTTTTAGGCTGTAAACTTTGTTTTGCACGTGTAAAGTTTAATTTCGCTGCTCCCTTGGAGGCTACGATGACGGGCAGCAGAGAGGGGAGGCGTCGCTGTTTTTCTCCTCCAAGAGTAACCCCTATTACCTTATTTACTAAAGGTGAAATGTGCCCGGCGGTGCAAGCGTGACCCCCGCATCGCTGCGAAACGGCTTTTGTCTGGGTTTGTCGGGGTCCCGCTAACAGTTACGGCAGCTGCACAAATGATTACAAATTGCAGCCGTACAGGCAGTTCATTGAGACTGAAGCTAACTTAAGGAATAGCTTTGCGTTGCCGGCCGATTGTGCGCCGTGTATATTTTTGTGCTTCAGTTAATAATCTGCAAACGGCTTAATGGCTCTGTAGTGCCAGAGGAGCTGGTTTTCTCCATTTACTTCAGCAGGCCTGAGTGAAGCTGGTGTTCTGATGCTTTTTTTTCAATGCATTGACATGAGAGAAGAGGATTTAACTTGGCAGCCTGAACAAATGCTCTATCAAAGGTTTCCTAAGAGACAGTATGAGACCGGGAGAGATGAATGACCTGGGGTAGTTTTAGGGTGCTACCTATGCAAGCTTTCTTTTAAATATGAAATGGCCATTTAGGACTCTGAATAAAACTGCGTGCTTCAGAAAGGAGACAGGCTTATAAAATTTAAAAGGGCAAAAGCCCATTAATGCTGTGGCAAGGCTTTGGCTCCCAGCTCTGGCTGAGTAGTTCCAACTGCCTTGAAGTGCCAAAGCTTTTAAAAGAATCTGTGGCAACAGCTTCTGTCTAGCTGCAATATGGACCTTGGCCTTGTGCACTGGAAGGTTAATGGTGCAGCCTCTCTTCTCCAAGCAAGGGAGCAGAGGCGAGGGCGACAGGCGTGAAGGCACCAGGGATAACTGAGAGGTGAAGCAAAACCAGGAGGGGAGGAAAGGGGCGGGGGGAAGCTCTATGATGAGGTGTACAGGTAAAACCTCTTACTGGTGGGAACCTTTTCAGGTCACAATACTGTGGTGGTAATGCATCATGGTGGCAAAACTCTTAATTAAAAAGTATTATTAGCACTAGCAGAAAAGTTTCACAAAGGACTATAGCAAAACTAAATACCACTGGTGGTTTTTCGGGGAAGGATGCCTCTAACAAGCAGCTGGTCTTGGATTCAGACCTTCACTTCTTTCTCTTGACTGGGGGAAATGTACTAGTGTCTTGTCTTGGCAGGGCCTGGTGCAGGTCTGTGAATGCCAGAAGACTCACTCTGACCTTTTCTTTTCAAGTTGAGGATACTGAAACACCAGTTATCAAACAAAAGACACATTGAAAGCAAGATCTGCAATGGAGCACGTGTGACTTTGAGGCTAGTTGGGTGCATTTGATGACTGTTTTCCTTGGAGTTTGGGATAGGGGGAAAAAAAAACCTGCTTATCTTTAAAATGAAGTTATAGGAAGCATAACTTCAAATCCTTGAAATACCAGTCAAGGACCTTTCTTCTTTTTATTTTTACTTCTTAAATCATACATTAAAATGTTTTGATTGCTGCTTTTTTTGACATGTTTATCTGTAATTGCCACATAACAAGAGTGTTATTTTCCCCCATGAGTGCAAGGAGGATAAGGAATTTTGCAGAATCTCTGACATTAAGAAAAAAAAAGAAAAATCTCCAGGATTGTCTTAAAACAGTGAAAAATGTCCTGGGATTTAATTGTCAGATGATGGGGTTTATCTGCTCAAGATAATACTACTCAAATGGTTTCTGATTTGAAGATTATTCTGTAAATTGTAATTTAATTTTACTTGGGGCTTTCAGAATTTAAAAAGAACTCCCTCAGGAGCAGTCCATATAGGTATCTAACCTGTCAGTGACGCTAATGTCAACACGAGCAGAGGCTTCTGTTGTTTATGGGCCACAATACCTTAAATAAACATTGATCATGATTAGAAACATTAATTGAGTCTGTGGCAAGGGATCAATGAAAACTTTGTTTCAGGAAAGTGAGTTACTGTATATATACAGTGAGTGTTTTATGCTGTCTGAGGTGAAATGAAACTTCCACCCTAATCAGCCATGCAGTTCTGTTTTTAGATTGTTTTAGGGAACCCACAAAAGATAATAGATCAGTTTCTGCAACATCTAAAAGATTTGTCTTAATCAGCATCAGTTACAAGAGGTGGAAATGAGAGGTGTTGTAGCACATTTCCATTCATAACTTTTCTTGGGCATTGCTTACCCTTTACCTCAAATCTGTTCCACTTCTGATGGCCCCAAAGGGTTTGTGTCCAACCCAACAGACTCAACGGCAAAAAGGGTAAAACTTTACTCATGGATGACAGTTACAGCAGTAGTGTTATAGTTGAAGACAGTGTTGGCTGTTTTTTATGAACTTGATGTTTGTGCTAGCAGCCTGGAAAGCCTGGTTTCTCTCCTGAAAAGGAAGAAAAATAGATCCCAGAAAGGAAACAAAGTTGGAATTCCTTTTGTCTTCCACAGTGTTGTTGATAGGCTTCAGGACAATGGGCATCCAGCCTTTTTCCAGTCACACAGAAGATAATGTGACTGTGAGAAATGGATGGTAGTGGCTGGCAGGAGCTCGTAGTGCCTGACATGCTGCTGTAGTAACGTGGGTGATCAAATGCTGTGAAGAGAGGGAGCTGGGGTTGTTTTGGTTTTACCTGTGAAGCCTGTTCCTCATAAATAAGTAGGACTGCAGTTACTGCCTGTGGTAACAAATGTGGCCACTATGCAATTGGCTGATTTGTTCACTCCTAGTTAGGCCAATTTTTGTGAAATCCTATCCTATACTACAGCAAAGCAGCAAGAATATTGCTGAAGAATTTAGTGTTGGTTGGTGCTTATTCTTGTCAACTGTCGTGGAACAAGGAACACAAGCCCTCCTTATCCATGTACATGTGTTTTATGGGAAAGCAGGATAAACAGTGCATCAATACAGACGATTACAGATGGGCACTGAATCACCTCCTGCTCACATATTATATGTTTTCTTTTCACTGAATTTCGGTGTGTGTACATTTTCCAGCTGATTGTAGGTTGAGGCTGTCAGTGGTGTCAGAAATAATTTCTACTTTAAAATGGTGGGTTTGGGTTAAAAAGAAGAATTTGTAAATTGGAATGTTGCTTTGTCATATTAGTTTTTTTTTCCCCATCCACTTATTCTTCTAACAGCAAAAACTTCTTATGTAACATTTTTTTTCCACTTGGGCTCCATGTGATCATTAACATTTGGCTTGGTTGATGTTAGAATATATTAAAGGTGATAGAGGCTGCAAGGAAGATGTCCAGACTCTAGGTTGTAATGGATCTCCACAGCTTGACTGTTGGAGGCAGTAGTGTATTATAAGAGTAGGAGATGGTCTTACACTTAATTATGTGTTATTTTTGGTTCTAATAGTTTAAAAGGTACAATGAAGTTTACACTGCCGGCAAAGGTGAGGTTTGCTGCTTCAGTACAGTGCCTCTACCCTTTCCATTGCAGGGCATTTGCAAGGCAAATTTGTATGGGTATGATGCATTTGGTAGTAGTGTATTATAAGAGGAGGAGATGGTCTTACACTTAATATGTATTATTTTTGGTTCTAATAGTTTAAAAGATACAATGAAGTTTACACTGCCTGCAAAGGCAAGGTTTGCTGCTTCAGTGCAGTGCCTCTACCTTTTCTATTATGGAGCAGGGCAAATTTGTATGGGTATGATGCATTTGGTAGAAAAGATAGTGCTCTCAGGCAGACACAATCATTTCACATCTAATTTCTCCAAGCACCAGCAGAAATTAATTGACAGGAGAGGACTCATTGATAAAAGAACCTACCCTGCTGAAGTCCTACATAGATGATCATGTGAGCCAGGCCACCTATGCTTTGCTTCAGTTGCTTAGACTTGTAGCAGAGGGTAGACATAATTTGTGCTCCTGTACTGAGGTGTGGAGCAGCCAAACACAATCCCTTACAATGGGAAAGGGGTGATGGTTGATGCTTTTTAAAGTAAGATTTGGGGTCCAATGAAATACCTGTACTCAGAAAGAGACTTCTGCCCTTTCCACAGAGAATTCAGTACATGGAGCTGGTTTGTATTTTGTCTAATGTACTAATATTGAGGTGGTCACATGCAAGCTGTCATGTCAGCGTTCTGTTGTGTAAATGTGGGAAGCGTATCCACTGGTCGCTGATCCAACATTTGTTTTGACTCTACAAAGCAGCTCTGACTTTATTTCCAAAGTGAAGCAGGAAGGCCATTGACTCAACACTGGGCAGGAGGGAGGAAAAGAAATCATTCAAAAGCTGGTAGCATGCACAACACTGCAAACCTCTGGAAATTTCATAGAGCCATGGATTTGGATTTCCTCTGCTGCTTATTGCTTGTCTTTATAAGGAGTGGGTTATTTTTTTTTGTGACTTTGTGTGTCTGTGATTGAGAGATGATTTCTAAAATTAGTATCTTCATGCTAAGGCATTCTTCTTCAGACCTGTGAAACCCCCCCCAGGTGATCATCTGGCTGCCTGATCTGTAGGCAGTAGTGTCCTTTTGGTAGTCAGCACTGGCTGGGAGCACAGAGAGACTCTGGTTGCTCTAAACTTTTATTTTTCTTTTTCCTGGAAAAAAAGAGCACTGCTGTGGGTCTTTGGAAAGGTAAACAACTCAAACCCATAGAAAATAGATATATGTCATGAAAGATAACATGAGCATGAAAGCCACAGACTTTGTGCGTCTGGTAGCATCATGCAAAACCAGTATAGGATTTTTTTGTTTTCTTTATTTTATCTTTTCAAATCTTTCTTGTTCTGGTGTTCTCAAGTCTTTGTCTGGTGACTGGTAAATTCTTCTGGTGATTTATTTTAGTAGTCAGCATCAAGTAGAGAATACTGAATGGTTGTTCTAATGCACATACGTGGATAAACTGCCCCATTCATACTGCAGCACTTTGTATCCTGTGAAATATCATTTGGGATCTTCACTGATTAGTTGAAAATCGACGTGTTTGAGAAGTAAGAGTAAAAGCAGTATATTGCCTGTATTGGAGAGTAAGTTTGTGTTATGTTTTGGATTTTTTTTTTCAGTTGCTTTTGATACTCCAGGGCTGCAATGACTGACTGGCTGGTGAAGCAAATGATATCCATTTCTCAGAGGTTTCTGGATAGTCTCATAACTGATCAGAAGAGTTTATTTGTTTGGGCTGCAGTGACGCAAATGCATGGCAGAGTAGTAAGAGCTTCAATTGGCTGTTTAATAACAAAAACACTTCTTTTGATGAGTAGCTCCTTGTTTCTTGGCTGTATTCCTTATTCCCTCCAATAACAGCAGAGTCTTTTAGGCTGAAAAAGACACCACCTGTATCTCCATCAGTAATTTCTGAAGTGCAGGTTTCTCTTCCTCTCTTGTTTTTCAACATTCATTCCAAAACCAGCTTAACTGATCAAATGCAAACTTATTGTGTCAATAAGGGCATTGTGGGATAGAGGAGCAGTGCAAGATAAAGCTAAGGCTAACCTAGTGCTGGGCTTCCTGAAGAGGTTTGAAATGGGACTTTGCTGGAAACTGGCTGGCCTCCTGCTGATGCTGAGAAGGGGAGTTTTCACTAGTGCCTTATCAAAGGTAGAAACCATCTTGAGCTTGTAAGGCGTTTTTACAACTTGTCTGTTGTGTATCACTGAAGCCTAGACCCTGCCTCTATGCTGTTCTCCTGGGCATGGTTGTTGTCCAACACCCACTGGCTATATGGGTGTCCTCCAGCTCAGAGGTTACCATCTGCTTTTGGTTATGTTAGAGGTGTGAGAGAAAAAAAACAACAACAAAAAGCCCAACAACAAAAAAACAACCCACCAAAAATGGCACCATGAAAGAGTTGAGTGACAGTGAGGAAAGGTTCATGATTTGGCTGAAGGACCTCTACCCACCCAACTACAGCCACTTTATCAAGGAACCAAGAAAGACTTGCTATCCTGCTGCCCTCATGCCCTGTTTGTGCAGCCAGAAAGCGAAGTGCCCCCAGAGATTGTTTGAAAATAAGAACTACCTTCTATATCATTGATTTAACACTGACCTTAGTCTTCCTTAGCATTATATCTCTAAGATTTTGGCTGTCGTAAATCACAAAAAAAACTTAAACAGGAACATTTACTTAGTGTTTTTTACTTCATTAAACTTCATTGCAAAAAAACCCTATGTGTCTGCAGCATGAGTAGTTCAACAAGAAGAAGCATTGGGTTTTTTTATTTAAAAATAATAATGTATTCATAGGTCAATGAGAACCCATTTGGTTATCTCTCTAGCCCCCCCCAAAGCTTTAAAAAGTGTTTTTAGAGATTTTGTTGACATTGAATTCTCAGAAGAGCAGTTTATTTATCTACCTACCTATCTGTATACAAGAGAAGGATTTATTATCCTTCAGGTTTGCAGAGCGGAAGAAGAATGATATGGTTGTCAGGCAGTCTACCCTATCACTTGGTGTCCTTCTTGTAAATGTTTTGCTTGTTTAGTGCTCTTATAACCCTTTTCCCAGCAGTGGGATCCCAGAAGTTAACCTGCTTACCGCTGGTATACAGCATATGTTGGCTTCCCTTCCACCAACCCATCATCCCTCCTCCGCTTAGCACAGGTTGATGCTCTTCCACTTAGCACAGGTTGATGCACTTTACATTTGATAAAACCATTAAAATATTCTGGGATGCTTGCTCCATAAAGACTCTAGGCCAGTGAACAGTGGTCTTGGACATGCTCTTGGGATCCTGACTACCTGCAGACTGGGTTCACCATCTTTTGTCCCACCTTGCCATTGAGATACTGCTCTTCTCTCTATTTCATGGAAAATGAAGACACCCAGTTGCATTGGACATGTATGTCCAAGTGTAAGTAGCAGTTCTGTGGCTGGAAACATGAACTCAACATGAACTGTGGTAACAAGGCTGTTTTTCTACCAACAAGTGTTCCACTTCATTCCATTCACAAGTTCCTTCTGTCTTGCTTCTGAGAGATATCAGATGTATTTCACCTGTCAAGACTTAAAGGAGCTACTAGTGGTTTAAGAAATTTGTTTCAAGAACTATACTTAAGTCTTTTCCTATCCTCTCAAGTATGAGATTTCTCCCAAAATTTACATCACTGTTTTAAAAAGTCAGTCCAGCTGGAGTTTGATACCGTTAGACATTGGGCTCTAGTAGCTTTCCAACTGAATGCGTAGCTTTGGCTTATGGCACTGTAAAACTCTTGACATCTCACACATTAAAATCATAACAGTGTTACATAAGGAGAAGTTATTTTGGGTCACTAGTGGAGCCTTTTAAGACTTGGTTAAAGCAGCCTTTGCAAGTAAAAACACTTGATCTCATGTCCTCTTCCTGCAGCTTTTCAGTAGTGAGTTGTGTGTCCTTTCCCAGTCATCTGCCCTTCATTTTGCTCAGGCTATGGCACTGGATCTGAACCTGCTTCTGCTGCCGCAATTTACACTGCTGTGGGGGACCCTCAGCAGGAAAGGCTAAGCGCTGGCTTTCACCTCCTGCGGCTGCTTTGGGGAGGGATTGGAAGGGGAAACCATGGGGGCTCTGACCCAGCTGCTCTGGGCTCAGCAGCAGCTCCTGTGACAGTGTAGGAGCAGGAGTTGTGTGGGAAGGTGGATACCCAGAAGGGCTTCAAAACCCAGATAAACAAAGTCCCACCTAGGCAGCAAGCACCTGCTTGTTTATGTGTAACTTAGGAGTCACCATTGGCTTTATTATCCTCTACCAAAGGACAAGTACAACTATGATTGCAGCTGTTAGTGACCAGCAAGAGGCACAGTGCAGAATAAATCCAGGGGAACCTTTCAAATGTTTGTTAATAACAAACAACTCAATTCTGGCATTTAACAAAGATACAGCTTATGCGTGAAGATACCACTTCTGAGTGGTATAAATGCTTCCCTTCAGGACCAGGCCTTGCATACTGAGTGATCCTCAGGTAGGAACTGTAAATAAGGGGAATCTGCAACAGGACAGGAGATAAGTGTTTCAGAACATTCACATCACGTTGCTCTGTTCTCCAGTGCCTGTGTGGTAGGGCACTGCTGCTGGTGGCATTGACTGGAGCAGTGCAAGTGCAGCCAGCAGAAAGGACCCTTGCCCTGAAGTGCGTACCAGAGGGTGCTCAGCGCAGCACAGGCTTGGGTGATGGGGCAGTTGTTTTTGTGAAGGCTTTGCAAAGGGACGTGCTTTAGATAGTTAGCAGTTCAGAGCCTTCTTTGTTAAAATGAGTTCTGAAAATATTTGCAATAATTTTTATTTTACCTGTATTCCTGGCAGTTTCTTCCTGGTGAAATAACTGGTTGACAAGTGCATGAGATATGTGAGGTCTGCAGAGGAATGGAGGAGGAGTAGTGGTTGCTGGAGGGTTCAAAACCTGACTTAGAGGATTTGCTTGAAGAGAAGTGGATAGACACCTTAAATTCAGAACTGTGCTTGCCTTACTCTTAATCAAAAGATCAGGGTTGAAAAAAAATGTGAAATTTAGGGTTAATTATTTGAAGTTCCTTTTGTTAACTGATTTATACATTGAACATCCATTTTGAAGAGTTTGGCACGTCCCTCATTAGTAACTCAAAGCATAAATTCTCTCAGTGGTGATTAGTATGCTGGTTTAGTGTACTGGTTGGTAACCTTTGGGTATGTGTCTTTAGTAAGAACCTGTGGTGGGTCTTCACAAGTGACACTGAACTGGCAAACACCTAAGACAGCTCTTGCGTCTCTTTGCCAGCTGGGAGCACTGGACATATGCAGGTAAACTTAGTAACAAGCAGAAACGAGGAGTAAAGTAGGCAATAGTCAGGCTGCTGTTGTGTGGTGCCCAGGCTCTGCCATGGTGACTAAGACAGTGTGATAGTTTCCTTATTGGCCACCATCTGTCTGCTCCTGGCTGGCGCCTCTTGGCTGGCGCTCAGCTTTTGGGAGTGGGAACCAGCACCACCTCTGCGCAGCACCCAGCACAGGGAGCCCTGAGTCAGGAGGGCTGAGAGGATGATGTGCAGTAGGTTTCTGATCACAATCACGTGGTAGTTCTGTCACTAGATTTGTCTAATCACTTAAAAAAAAATCTGAGCCAGCATTTTCACTGTATCTAAAAGGTTTTGCATCCTAAATGCATGTACAAATTATGTATTCAACGCATGAACTTCTTGCAAAACCTTTTTGTGAGAAAATCTTGTACTAGTGCCTATTTTTAGGATAGTTGTGTTTTGAAAAAATTCCATGAAACATCTAGTGCTTCTGGCAATTGTATGGTATCACATGGTTTGAAATTCAGATGAAAACCTACAAATTTGGTCACCCAAAAAGGAAAGAAACAGCGTGTAAGTGTAGAGTCTCAGGCCTTTGTCTGAAATTGCAGCTATGGCACTCAATGCCTCTTTTTCAATAAAGAGAAATGTAAATCAAAAACACTTGTAATGCTGCCAGCATCCTGCCCTAGCAATATCCCAGCATATTAAATCATAAAATGAAGAAACATAGTGCATATCTCCTGCTCTATGAAAAGCATCTTTTTATATGTAACTTTGCTTTCTTTGTGCTTCTTGGTGTTTATGAACTTAGGCTTTGTTTTGCTGTAGAAACCGGTGGCAAACTTTACCTGATAAACTGTTAAGAGAAGGAATTAAAAACTGGGCAGTCAGGTTTCCCTTTTCACTATTATGTCCTGCTTAAAGATAATTTGTAGCAAATAAAAGATGAATTCACATATGCTAACCTCTCTTAAAGGTTGCCTGGCCCCATTGTTTAATAAGGACAAAGACCTCCAAAAGAAATACTGCAGAGGCAGGAATCCTGGGGTAGTTTGTGTTTTTAATGTAGAATATTTTTAGCCCGAGATACAAAAATATCTACTTGTGTATCCAAAGAGACTGCTGCTTTTATTTATTTTAAAACTCTGGATGGGAAACAAGATGTTAGACCTATTATAATGCAACCCGGTAATTAACATATGTTGGCCTGCGCCTGCCAAGGGTTTCTTATGAGTAATGCAAGTTGCACAAGTAGAGGAGTCAGGTTGTTTGCAAGTGAAGAACCATACAATACATATATGCATGGCTGATCATATCCTAAACGCATCATCTGAGGATAGGATGCGAATCTGGGTTTGAATATAAGAGCAATTACAGTGTAAGCGTCCTCTCAACTGTGTTAGTTTTGGGGGGGGGGGGGGAAGAGTTCTCCTTATCCTTATTGCCAGTAAATGTTTAATTTTTTGTCCAGTATTAAGAAGTGATTGATGGGGGAAGCTCTATCGGTTTGGTTATGTGGTGCTTTTGTGTGTCTTGGCTGTGAGGTTTTTTTGTTTGTTTGCTTTTGTGGTTGTTTGTTGGTTTTAATTCCCCAGTTCCTGTGTGGCTGAAGTGAGGAATCTCAGGGCTGCTTTCAACAGTAAGGATTCTCTGTCTCTGATTTTCAGAAACATCTTTACATTGGAGTAACGTTAGATAGGCAAATGTGGTTGGATCCAGGTTTTGCTTTTGGGTGGACTTTTCGTGGCAGAGGAGTGGGATGACTTCGTTAAATTGAAGGTGTTTCTGTGTGATCAAAGCTGCCATATGTAAAGCATACTGCATACACGCTATAGATATTTCTACCTGAATATATACATTCTGTGGTGAAACACAAGAGGGGAGCCAGGAGGTAGAGTAAATGCTGAAATAAATTATTGTTTTAAAAAGATAAAAACACAGATGAGCTGAGCTTTTGCATGGTGGTTTTTTTTTTCCTAATGAAGTGTTTGTGACCAATTCAGACCTATTTTACTAATAGATGTTAGGGGTAGACTAATGATATATTGTGGATTTAAATGGCTGAAATGCATCCTCCGACTAGTTTGAAGGTTGTATGTTCTTTAACTGCGAACAAGCTCCAATTAGTGTTCTATTTAAAAGCAAATTTTCGTTATTAACATGAAAACAGGCTGTTGCACACCAACTGAAGTTTTAATGTGGGCTCACAATTAGTGAGGGCTTACTTCTTTGCACTTCTGTCAGTGTTAACCCATCATCTTGGATGAAGGGACTGGAAGGTGGAGAGATAATAGGATCAATATCTGTATGCATTGCAATGATTAACAACTGCCAAAATACCAGAGGTTCTTTGGTACTTTATCATGATAAAGTAAAACACATCATCTTTTTTTTTTCTACATAGAGAATTAAGTGTTTACTTTGTAGTTTATATTTTGACACTATCTGTTCACATATAAATAAAGATCAACTATGACAGTGATGGCCTTGAGGCTACCTTTTGATTGTAAATTCACAATTCTTATGTTTGCCTTGAGTGTCATTTTCAAGCTGTGCAGTGTGGATGACGTTGAAGATGAACTTAAAATGCAGAAAGTGGATTTTAGTGCTTAGAGTACTGAGTAGACTAAGATTGCTGGCCATAAAATATTTGGCCATCAGAAGCCAGGCCTTTAGAATAATTCTAACAAATGATAATTTTACATTGTTTTGAAAAATCTGCCTTTTGGGGTTTGTTTAGGGTTCATATTTTCCAGTTTCCTCCTGAATTACAGGCACTAGAAGCTAATTAAATAAACAGAGATCTGTTACAATTAGTTGACTTAAGGAGTTGATCTTTAGAATGCATGTGGAAGGAGCATTAGGCTTAGCTGGAGGACTTCGTTATTTTACTTTCTGTTGCACTTTCAAGCTGTGTTCAGTAGTGGTAGGTCCACTTCACACCCAGAGGTTAACTCTTACCCTCTCTCCAAGCAGGGTGCTGCACTGGATAATCATGCTTGATAATACTGCTTATTTGTTTTTCAAATCATTGAGCATCTTGTGGCCTCCAGAAAGTTAAGCAAGGACTGCAGTGGGTCAGAATGTTTTCATTTCCAAATTTTTAATGCCTAAAAACCACACTGAGATCTTCTAAATTGTTTGATATAAAATCTGTTTCCTCTTCCAGTGCTATTAGTCTAAAATGGGCAGCTTGAGCAGGTTTTCAGGAGATGCTGGAAAACCTGGCCAGCCTAAGACAAAAATAGCTGTCTGGGGAAAATGTGGCAAGAGAGATATTGCTGGGTTTGCCACCTTATTGACATTTTGGCACTAGAAAGTGAAATTAGTGGATTTGTGTTAATATAGTTATTGTACATTCAAATCGCTGTCAGAAGCCTTTGTGATCTGTGGGTACTATTTTTATCTTCATTTACAAATCAGCAGGTGTTCCCAGGCTTGTTGGACATCCATCCTTTGGAGGTGTTTCTGAGTAAGCATTTCTGGCTGTCACAATTTTGGTTGGCCAAGTCCGCATTAATTGCTGCATTCTGTGCAGTTGTTCTAACATTTACATACTGCCTGTGAGTAGGTCTGATTAAAATTACATCTCTAGGTGCACACTAAATATCTTTGATACCTCACCTACAAACAACTGTAGAATTGTTGGTGAGAATGACAGCTGCAGGCAATAAACGAGGACAGTAATAGAAGCCTCAGTGCTGGAGAGAGCACCATAAATCACGAAGCAAGAGCAGTGTGTGTGCTGACAAATCGGTGAGCAGCTGCAAACAGCGTTTTCAAGGTAAGAATTATTGTGCTCACTTCTGATAACTGCTCAGAAACCACCTTTTCCTTGTATGGGGTGACTTCACCCCTACATGGGCAGTCACTGTGGTGTAAGACATTGAGCTCTAGTATTTTATCTGGAAATAGTTAAGTGGTTTTGTGTGGTGTAAGCTACATTCTGTACATTATGCCTTGGTTTACATCCAAGGTGTATTGAATATGATTTTTCTCCTTCTAGGAGGAGAATGCCTGTGCTTTTTGCAGCTCATGAGATATTGGTTTTCTCAGAGACTTTGGAGGAGTGTTCTTGGCAGGTAGAGAGGAGGAGATATAGGTGCCTGGTTTTAAATTAGCTTGCTTTTGTAGCCATGCTGGGGCAGCTGGGAGGAGGTGCACATGCTTCTTCGAAGAATAATGCTTTTTGAACATCTGCAGTGATGTTGTTTAAGTAAAGTCACCTAGAAGACAATCTCATTTTTCTTCTGGGAGAGAAATGAGAACTATTGTTGTGAATAATGATAGAAAGCAGGTGGCAAAGAGCTAGCAACTGAAGTATTTTTTGAACACTAAAACATGTGTCAAACACAGAGAATCATAGAATCAACCAGGTTGGAAGAGACCTCCAAGATCATCCAGTCCAACCTATCCCCCTGCCCTGTCATGTCCCATATTGTAATTATAGCTACAAGTATATTATCACAGATTATGTTTTAGAATGTCCAAGTCCTTTTAATATGTAATTCAAGCTGCATATATATGTATTTATTTTCTGGTTAATTGACTTGAATCTCGATAGACTAAAGGCTTAGAAGTTTTGATGACCAGAAGTTACTGCCACTTTCCGTGGGGACGTGAGTGTGAGATCAGTATCGGACTCTGGCTGACAGTACTGCAGCTGGCTGACATTCATGCTTTAGTGTGTGTTCTTGGAAGACTACCTGTTTGATTTCACACACTTCAGTTCGTCTGTGAAAGGAGAAAAGTTACTAAGGGTGGTGAGTTCGTGATTGCAGTGTGGGCAGGGCAGCTGCAGCCGTAAGCAGCTGGGTGGCTGGTGGAGGCGTGAGGCTCCACCTACCTCTCTGCCTTGAGGAACGCACAAGTTGGAAATGCAGCAGTCCTGTATACACCAGCAGCTGTAACGAGCACTGTCACCTCTGCTGCTGTGGATAAGATGGCAGTGAAGCGTGCCTGGCAGTGATGTCCTGTCCTTGCTCTAAGAGCTGTGGCTTGAGATGTCTACAAGGAGTTGAGATGATGCTTTCTGTTTTGCTGTACTGTGTTTATGGTTAGACTGCAGTTTCCTTTCTCTGGTACTTGAAGCTGTTTACTTAAATCACACAAATGACATTCTTAAGACATGGTCTTGTAAAAGGAATGATTTAAAGTGTGGGATAATTCTGTGTCCCAACTGACAAAACCTTTTCCCCTTCCCACTTCCCCTTCACAGGCAGCAGGATCAGGTGACGGAGGAAAGGCTTTGAGGGGTTTGGAGATATTTTTAGTTTTCTTTTGTGTGAATGGATTTTTATGTTGTTTGTTTTCTTGTTAAGCTTAATTTTCATCTGCATTAACTATGAATGATTTCACTGCCTGCATGACTGCGCTGTCTCTCTATCAATGAAAGACACCATTGGGAATACACCAGCCAGGCTGGTGGAAAGGCCAGGACCTCTCTTAAGGCTCAGCTCAACAGGCTGCAGGCTGTGATGTGTTCCCCTGAATTTCCTGCCATCTTGTAGTCACCACAAACAGCAGTAAGCATTTGCACCACCTCAGAACAGTGGAGTAGCCTGGTTTACCAGGGACACCTTTGAAGCATTTGCACCACCTCAGAACAATGGAGTAGCCTGGTTTGCCAGGAGCACCTTTCTTTTTTTCTTTTCTTCTATGGAATATTCTTTTTGAGTTGACAAGTGTCTCAGATAAGGGCTTTTTTTGTATTTTTATGGTATTTATGTAACATAAATAATGTGTTGAAACATACATTCGTGTACACTTTTGTCTAAGTCTAGTTGAACTAAATACCTGTTCCCAGCCTCACTTGATTTAGTACTGAAGTTGCTGAAGGATACCATTCATTGGCTGGTGGCATGGTGATTTTTAGAAAACAAGCTGGAGTATGTGCAGCTGCTCAAGCTTTGCTGCTAGCAGCACACGGCTCTGGCTATGTTGTCCCTAGCATGAGACCCAAAGTCCTGCCTCTACGCCATCCCCTCTGCCAACAGGAGCTGCAGAGGAAAGGTGCATGGGTGTGCCAGGTCCCATCTGTGCCACTTGTTTCTTCCTCTGGAAGATGGTGAGAAGTTACATTTCTTGGAGGTGGTGGTGCTGGCTGTGCCACTGGGACAAGGTTGATGGGCACTGAAAGCAAGGGGCCATCACTATGTCTGGGTGGGTGGTTTGACTATGGGTAGCATCTTCCATGGTTTTCCTCATTCACTTCCTCTGGCCTGGAATAAACAATACCATTAATACTGTGGGATATCCTGTATGAACTTGTTAGTCTGTGAGAGAAATGGACAATCCCTGTTTCCATCCTCAAGCTATGGTTTGGTGCTGTTAGGAGTACTTCAGCCTTTCGGTTCCCTGTTTTGTTAATTCCACCCTTATGCTGTGTTAGCATTAATGTTTGTGCAGGTGCATGATGAATGAGACTAGTGACTGATAAAGATGAAAACAAAAACCCCTTTTATATTTCTGTATTGGTTCTTCCTTCTTGCCTCCATCCCCCTGGATCAGTTCCCCAGTCTGCTTCCCTGTGTGGCCACACAAACTGTATTGCAGGCACCATGTGGGCAGCAGCAGAGGACTGAGAAGCTGAGATTTGTGGCAGGCTCACAATTAGTAAAAAATAATAAACTCAGCTGGTAAATGTGTTGGGTATGATGATTAGGAGGTCAATATTTTGATGTGCAGAAACTTGTTTTCTTGTTAGCACCAGAGCATCTGTTGCTGGGGCAGGTAGAATCTCACTAAATTAAAACATAAATTGCATGTAACTCTCCTGACTTCAAACACCACTTGTCTGTTAGTACAGCCCCCTGAACTGGTCAGAAGGAAGTAAATAGAGCTTAGGTCTGCAGGACCATGCCCATGCCTGACTTCTCCTTGTTCTTGCTCTTCATTAAGTGCACGAGGTTGGGAAACTGGAGGCCTCTGCCATCTTCAGTGACACAGCATGGAGAAGCGATGCTGGAACCACTCAGTGTTCGCCTGTATCGTTGGTCTGTGCTATCTACCACAGAGTAGTCCTCCAGTATCCTTCTGCCTTCCTATGCCCAACTGGACTAGGTGGGAGCGTCCTTGTTTCAGTGCTGCCCAGAGTCCTTCTGGAGTTAGGCAGGTAGTTTGGACCAATGGAGAACCTGAGCTTTTTAAAACTCCCTTGTTACCTTCTTTGAGTTGGGAAGTATGTGTGAGCCGGTAATGAAACCACCTGTGGTGCATCCTGCTGGTTAATTCTTCCAGTTCAAAGTCCATCCACCACGCAGCTCTTAGAAGTGTTTGCAGAAGGTGGCTCTCCTTTCCACAGAGGAAAGCCCCACTGTGATCTGTGAGATGTGTGATATTCTGGGTTTTGTGATTTGGGTTTTTTTTTCTTTTGAACAAGCTATATTTCAACTAAAATGAATTATTTTCTTTCCTGTCAAACTACATCATGGGAACTTTACTCTGTCCAGTCTGGTGGGAGATAGCACTAAGCTTGAAACCCATCCTCCTGTATGATTGGTGTGGCTGGAGAATACCTTGCTAGCACACCCATCCATGGTGGAAAAAAGCCAGAGTGTATTTGTGTTCATAACCAAGTGTACAGTTAGAATCGAAGGCTAAAGCCTGAGAAGGTGGAGCCAGGCTGCCTTTTGCAGTGCTGAAGTATTCCTGCTAGCATCTGCTCTTCCACCCTTCCTGCAGGGAGCCAGCGGCTGGTGGGTGACCTCCTCTTGGTGCCTGCACTGGGCAGGCAGAGCAATGCAGGCAGCTCCTTTCCGGGAGCTCTGGCCTCTGCTGAGGCTAGCTGGCAGCAGCCCCTGGCTCCGTGCCTCTCCTCAGTTTTTGCAGCTTCAGAGCCTCATCTGGGGAGTGAAGCACTGCTGAAGCAACTGCCAAAACGGTGCCTTTCATATGTTGCGTGGTGCCTGCCACGGTGGGAGCCCTGGTTGGTGGCTCGAGTTCCTGAGCACCATTACAAAATACCCTTTTCATTACATTAAGTGTGTTATAGAAATGCCAGTTATGATTTGAAATATTTTTCCTGATGTTCCCAAAGACCTATGGTGTGCCATGCCTTTTTGCTCTCTGGTTCCAGTGCTATTCAGTTGCTCTGAGCATGAGGGCTTGGCAGATCAGCCCATAAGTGGCCATATTGCCCTGAGGACTGTAGAGTACGTCGTTCTGGCTGGCTTGTTGGGTGTAGATGGGTTATATCTGTGAGCTGTTTTATGCTCCTATGAAATGAAGTGTTTTTCCTGATTTTTTGGCGCATGTTAGTTATGGAAGGACATGCTCTCTCGTTATACCTTACATGAATGAGGTGCCACAGACCTGTTGAATAGAAATGTGTAAAACAGTGATCTTTAGCTTTTGGAGAAGGTGTCCCCAGTGGCCAGTATTTGTGTGCTTTTAACTGTGGACACTTAAAAAAATCTCAGTGAAGTATTCTTATGCAGTTTTAATACATGAAGTTAACAAGTACATACTTGGGTCTAGGCTTGTGATGGTTTGGGTGTTACCCACCCCCCACACACTTTGGAAATCACCTAGACTAGACTCAGCTGGCTCTGGAAATTGAATGAAGCTTATTGTTTACAGCTTAGCAGAATATGCAACTAGATATTTACAATAGATATAACTATATGCAGAAATAGACAAGGTAAAAGGTAATACAGAAACACGACATCTCTCCCAGAAACCTGAGTCCCCAGGAGGAGCTCCCAACTGCCCTTCCATCTTCTCCCACCCCTCTACCTTACCCCAGACGTTGCCTTGTGCCTCAAGAAGAATGGAGGCTCAGCCAGGGTATTAGGAAGCAAAGTGGATTAATCAGAGAGACAGAAGGTGAGGTTAGAGAGAAATGCAGCCCAAATCTGTGTTTGGATTCTTGCTCTTAAACCTCTCAGCAAGTCTATGAGGGAAGCAGACATCACCATTGTTTCCTTTTCACAGCCTGTAATCTAGTTCTTCTCACCAAAACATTCTAGCTAGCTTCAAACTAGTACAAGGCTTTATCCCTGTGTCGTGAACAGACTTTGGGTAGATTGCTGTACTAAACTTTTATTGGGGTGCCAACCTTTATTGTAAGATGGTTTTTAATAGCTCAAATTAGGTTTTTGCTTTATTTTGGAAAAAAATATTTCTCTGACCTCAGCAAATAATAAAATTGAGTTACAGGTGAAAACAGAACGGATCCTGATGTCCTTTTCTGTCAAAATCTTGGTTTTACCTAAAGAAATCTAATTTCTGGAAAAAGTTAATTTTTATAAAGCAACTGGTTCTCAAAACTGCCTGGCACAGGCTCCTAACTCCATTAAGTGCAATGTATTCTGTTTCTGAAAATCTGTTATTTTCAAATAATAAGAAGTGAGGCATTCAAACATCTGAAAATGCCTTGAAGTTTTTCAGGTTTGTAGACCATTTCTAAAAGACCATTTTTACAGAGTTTTTCCTTCTTCCTTTTGTGATTGCCATTATAATTACATTCTGAACAAATCACTATACAGAGATCCTTGTGTCAAGATATTAACAGTAACATAGCATAAGCCTCTTCTATGAATATTCATCGTGATATTTTGTAACTGTATCTGTTGATCAGCACTGATTGAATTTAGTTATACTGTATTGTTTAAAGTCCTTTTCATTAATGCATTACACTGCCATAACATTATTGAAATCAATTTGTATAGGGGCACTTGATTTTCCTTCACCGGCCTTATCCAAGGTAAAAGAGTGTTTGTGTCCATTAATGTCATGTTAAGGGAATTTGGGCAAGAATTTGGTGGGATGTGATAGTCTGGTAGCTGCAAAAACTGTAGATTTCAGAAATTAGTGGTGAGACTTCAGCATATTACAAATCAATAAAAAGTTATAGAAGACATTACTTATATTGAAGCACAAATATTGAATTATCTTCTAAATAGAGGAATGTTTAGGGGATTTTGACTGTTGGTGAGTCACTCTGCCAGGCTTTGTGGTTTTTAAAGTCAGAATACACACACTTTAAAGTATTCAACTTTTTTCTGTCCTATTTTGCTATCAAAGGCCTACAGAAACAGAGGAAACTGGCAGATGAGCTGATCTGTGGGAGGAAATAAAGTAGCTAAGCACAAGTGCTATCAAACACATAAACAAACCTCTGGAAGTAATGTTTGTATTAACATCGTTAACTACTACTTTTAAATGTTTTCACTGATTTGGAAGAATGAAGAAGCTCAAAAATATGTTTAAAGTGATCAAACTTTTTTTGATACTGGAAAATTGATCTGCATATGGGAATTTCTTTTTCCCCTCTGTGTTCTCTTACTTGGTAGGGAAGGCAAAGAATAGTCTCGGCTCTGCTTCCTGGGAGAAGTTCTGTGCCCAGTTCTTGGGATCTGGGAAGAGAATGATTTTTCTCATGCTCCCAAAACTCCTTTGTATCTTTCCAAGCTTTAATCACTGTGAATAAAACTCAGATTAGGCTGTTAAGAAGCTTTAGGTTGGGTTTTTTTGGTTTTTTGGTGGTTGTGGTTTTCACGTTGTTGTTTTATTTTTTTGTTTGTTTGGTTTTTTAATCTGGACACTTATTTAAACCACCTCCTGCCTGTAGAGGTCAACGGTTTATCCATGTACACACCAAAGAGGTCTATCAACTGCCCTGTTGCTAACTTCTATGTAAGTTTTTGTAGGGAGAGTAAAATGAGTTTATGGTAACCATTTAGTAGGTTGCTCAGATTAATCTGTGTGAGATATTCAAAATGCATACAGTTGTTTCAGTCTGGTTCTTTTGACAGCGTTTTGCACAATGCTAAGCACTTAAAAGCAGCTTGAGATTGTAGTTTTCTTATTTCCATGTTCCTTCTCTGTATGCAAGCCAGGCAATGTAAGATAGGGATAGTGTGTGAAACGAAGACAGTGGCTTGCTGTATTGACCCCGGCCACTCGAGGAGCAGACGATGCCCTGAGTACAAGGGAGGAAGGTCAGTGGCAATTGTGTAAATATTTATGTACACAGTTAAGGTTAGACATGAAAACAGTTTTTGAAACTTGGTTGAACACCTTGCACATGAAATGAAGCACGTGTGTAAATATTTGCAGTGTGTAGCCTGTTTCAGCTTTTAAAAACATTTAAAGTGCTTTGAAAAATACTGCCAGGCCCTATGCTACACCAAGGTGCGTTCAGAGAATGCAAAAGTGGCTTCGTGGGTAACCCTTCCTGACAGTAGCAGGCAAGGTAGCAGCTGGCTTACCGACCCATGGGAGTCTTTTGTCTACATGTTCGGGGGCTCCCCGGCAAGAGTTAAGTGTTCAGTTGCAGGGCAGGAGGCTTGGTTTTGGGTCACTGAACTCGGGACTGCGGTTGTCTGATTCAGCTAATTCTTCCCCTTCAGACTTCTCAAGTAACTGAACAGATTGCTTAGACTCTGAGTGTCTGTGCATCCTAGTAGTAAAATGGGTTAATTATGCAATCTTCATCTCTTGCCTTGGACTTACTCAGTTTTTGTGCTGAAGTTAGTTTCACAGTGCTACTGTTAGATAAGTTGTGAGGTCCCTGGAAATACAGATGTTAGGGTACTTGCAGTTCAGAAGAGTTGCAGATTTTTAGGGTCTCAAAAGCTCAACGTGTATTAGTCTTTGTTTTGGCAGCTGGAGTTTTCGCTTATTAGCTCCCGATGTGAGGCAAGTGATGTTATCCTACAAACCTGCTGTATTTTTTTCAGGCTTTCAGTGTATTTTGTGTGTATGTATGTATTTTCTTTGTGGTGAGCAACTGGAAATGTGCGAGCCAGCCATGTGCTGATGTTGTGCCGACTCCAGCTTTCACCCACCCTCCCACTTTTCCTTCCTTCCTTCCTTCCTTGGAGAGCTGGGAAACAAATTACAGCCTCCGCACGTGTGCTGCTGAGGCAACTGCCCGCTGGCAAAATGGATGGGGGGAGAACTTTTGGATGCCGCATCAGTGTCTCATTAGGCATTTCTTAGTGTATTTTACAAGTCTGTGGACAAACAGTAGTTAAGGTTAGATGGAAAAAAAAAATCTCCTTGTGCTCCCTGCGGGAAGGGGAGGGGTGAAGAGTCTGCTGGGGACAGGCAAGGGACTTGCTGCTGTACCCAGAGCTGTTTGGAGATGCAGTAATGTGCCCTAAACTCTGATGTGTGGAGTGGTGGCTCAGTCCGATGAAAATTTTCAAAATGCCAGATAAATTCCCTGTTTTCTGCTTAAGAGACATGGTTTAACAACAGAGCGTTGAGCTACATGTGTGGCAGAAGTTTGAAATTGGCCTGAATCTTCCCAAAACCTTCATGAGTGATAATTTTCAAGGTCATCAAATGTGTTCTTAAGCAGGGGTGAAAGGAAACATTATGAGTGTGCTTCCTTGTTGCTGTCATTGCTATTTTGCTGTATTAGAGTCTTAATGGCAATGTTTTCCTTTCTTTTTTTCACAAACAAGATGACCTTGGTGGTTAATGACCTGCTTACAGTCTTGGGCATGGCTTTGGTGGGGAGAGAGCATTCATCATGTTTATTCAGTAATTTCACGTTGTGGAAAGAGACGCTTGACACTGGCTGCAAGGAGGCAGCAAGCGAAGTGGTATAAAGGGACCTGGCATCCGGGAGGAAGAGCGTGCCTCCATTTCAAGGGGGGCTTCCCCATTCAGTGCACACAATGCTGAAACCAGGTGGGGGGAGGGGCTGGAGAGCATGAGGTGGACTGATTGCAGGAGGGTCTGTGCATGGGGGTGGAGGTAGTGTCGCTGCTTGGCACTGTGGAGGTAAAGAGCACCACCTGGTCCCTTCCCAGCGTGCCCTGCTTTTGGCTGCACAGCTGAAGCTAAGTGGCTTTGCTTTACCGAGGCTCACCTGCTCTGTGCAGACTACCATTCCGCAGAGAGCGGCCTGAAGAGACGGGGAGAGACGTTCAGCCAGCCGCCCTGCTGCTGCCCCCACTGACCTTCAGCGAAGAAACTGTTACATGTAGCTGTGCATCTTCTGTGCACCAAAAAAGCAATGAGTAAGTAGCACCAGGCCTTCCTGCCCCGCGTTGCGCGTAAGGGCCGGAGCAGGGTTTGGCGTGCGTGGTCTGCAAATACTTGGCGCTGTGCTCGGGCTCGAGTGCTGCAGCTGTGCTGCTGCCGCCGGCAGCCCCAGCTTCGGAGCTGTTTGGTCGAAGTTGTTTCTGTTGTTGCCGTTGCTTTTGTGGAGGGAGAGTGGGGTAATAAGTTGTCTCTTTTAGTTCTGAGGTTGCTGTATAAAGAGGTGTTAGGTGTGAATTGCTGTGTTGTAACTAATAACCTGCTGCCCTGGGAAAAAAATTCTGGCTTTGGAGCGAGTTTGCTTGGTTGTTTTTTCCTCAACCTGGGGTTTGAGGGAGACCTGGATCGGTGGAACGAAATTTCGAGTGAGTTGGTGTAAGGGTCCTGTCGTTGGTGCTGTCTGCCACTCGAGGGGATGGCGGAGAGGCTGCGACCCTGTGGGCTGCGAATTTATTTACGTTTGCCCCAGTAAATCTGTTTTCATTGTTACTTTGTAAATCGTTACACAGGGTCAGGCCTTTTCCCGGCATTGAAAAGTTGGGCAGTCACTTTAAGGGCTTTTCACTCTCCCTGGCTGAGGCAAGTGGTTCCTCTTCTTGCTGGTATTCCTTGCTGCTTAAATAACGCTGGGCTTGACGAGGAGGAAATGGTCTCTGGAAGGCAACCGACATTTTCAAAAGCACTCTTCCACAAAGGAGACTTTGAACTGTGCTAAGACTTGAAAAGTTAAATAATATTTTGAATGTTAGAGTTCTAATGTTTTCCTATTGTCATGGGAGACTTGGATCGCGTCCCAGGATTGTGGTTGACTTTGCACCACACTAAGGCCTTATTTATTACCGCTGTGGAGATGAACTTAAAGCTACTTCACCCTTTTTTTTTTTTTTTTGGTTGGGTTAACTCTTAAAATTCATGCCTCTTTTTAAAGGCGAATTTAAAGTTTGCTTATTTTTTTAACAGAGCAGTGATGAGGAGAGCCATTTCTTGAGGGCAGTATCTGTGGAAGGCTTCTGGTTCCTCAGGGCCCCTCACACCCTGCGAGCCGTGTGCAGAGGGTGTGAGGCTCTCCGCGGCCACCTGCGCAGTGAGAGCTGTGGCGGTAATTAAGCTGTGTGGGAGAGTGGAATGCTGCACGTGGAGGGGGGATTTAGTCCCATGAACGTAAGAGAGCAGTGGAGGCAATTGACAAAGTGGCGTGGAAGAGTGGAACGCTGCACGTGGCGGTGGGATTTAGTCCATGGCCGTAGCGGAGCCAGGAGCTGTGCCCGCTCTGTGCCCGCTCGCGCTCCTGCAGCAAGGCTTTGCGCTTGGCCCGGCCCAGGCTTTGCGCTTGGCGCGGCCCGGGCCTTGCTCGCGCACGCGGCTGCCCGAGCTGCGCGCCTCGGGGGTTCTGCCTGTGCCTCTCTGAATGCCTTCACCTGTGAAATGGCAGAGCTCAGACCTTCGCAGTTGCAGCGGGGGAGAAGGCCTGGAGGGTCTTCAGAAGGGTTTGCCCGGGGTGGTGCAGCCCGGCTTTGTGGCGTTCGCAGCTGAGTTGGTTTTCACCTGGGGGCCTACTTGAGGAGCAGTTTGGATGGAACAAGAGTTTTTAGGAAATGTAGTTAATACTTCAAGGACATGTATGCATTTACTAAGGTCTCAGAAAGCTCCAGGAACTGTGGTAACAAAGTTCACTGTGCTGTTATGTGCTGGTCAAACCCCGGCCTTCATTGTTAGTTTTTTCCTGTCATCATCCCTCCCCCCTGCCCCCAGGATTCACTTGACATAAAGCGTGGTTTATTTGGCATCACATAATCTGCATGTGGTAGTCATGAACCCTTGCTTTGAGGACATGAGGTCTAGGGCTGCTTGTGGCTGTTCCGTCTCCAGGGCCTATCTTCTATTAGTGTGTACTTCCTGCCTGTTCCCAGGAGCCTAATTATTAATATAATAATATGTAATAATGGCATATCAGACCAGATTATGTTAGTGTAACTTGCTTTTACAATAAGCCAGTGTGTTTGCTGGTTTAAGTTGAAAGGTAGGTGTGTTTCTCTGCTAAGCAAAAGTTCCTTTCCAGCTTCTAAAAGGACAGAGATCCCTTTGAGTTTAACAGGGTTCTATGTCTGCTAAATGCAAAATGAAGATGGTTTCATAACTGCATTTTTGGCCCAGGTAAAAATGTAATAAATGAAGCATGAGGCAGAGGAAAGGGAAGAACCTAATCAGATGCTGAAAGGACTTTATGAATATTAAGTACTTTCCACTTAAGCAGTCTTTTTAATAATCTGAAACATTAATAGGTGTATGACTGCCTGCATCTACACCAGCTGTATCAGAGAGATAAAAGTCCCCATTTAACATGTTTTTATGAGCTTGCTTATGCTAATGTTTGACCTACAGAAGTTGTCATGTTGCAAACAGCTTTCTAGGAAACAGAATGTATGTGGAAATAAACAGTGTAAGTGTCACTTGGTTCTTTATCTAGGGAATAATGGAGTAACTGACGGTAGTTTCAATAGTTTGGCTTTTGGTGGTTGTTGTTCTCCCCATACCTGCACTCCTCACCCTCCGAAGGTGTTCGGCCTAGAGTTGTACTTGGTGATTCAAGAATAAACCTCTAAATGCATGTTGAATATTTTCTGATAACTACTTATAGGAGCCAATTGTAGTGAAGTTATTGAATTCCCTACTGGAGTTGCCTGCATTCAGTCTGTTATGTGTACTGCCAAGTAGTGATTGTGATGTTTTGGTTTTTTTTACTGTATGTGTTATGAATGCAAGCTGTGCCAGTAAAGTAAAAAAGGTGTGGTTGTGACTGGTCTCTAAACAGTCTGTGGATATCAAATTTAAGCTCTTTGCCATCAGAAAGATAATTGGGAAAATTGGCTTCCTCGAACCTGTTCTGTTTTCCTGATCAGTTTGCTTGTTCTTTTGGATGTCCCAAAAGGCAATGCTGATGAAGTACCCGTTACATTTTATGCCAGATAAAAGCATGGGTGAATGTTCTACACAAGTTTGAGTGGATAATTAGGTAGTGTTTAAAAACAAACTCCCTGTAACAGGAACAACAAAAACCCAACTCATACTAAACCTCTTACTTTGGGCTTGTCTGTTCAGTTTCCTGCTCAGAAGGGCTGGTCTGCTCTGCCTCTTCCTCCAGCATTTTTGCTCCTGTTCTGGAGCTGCTGTATTGAAGTGAACCAGGACCTGGTTTATTTGCCCTTGGTGTTTGCGGGCTGTGATCTGAAAGGGATTAGTATCAGCTGAACTGTCCCTCAGGCATGTGTCAGGTGGGCTGTCTGGAGCAGGATTTTACCTCTAAACTTGTGGATCAGAGCATATTTCATACTGGGATCAGACTGTAATCAATACAGGTAATTCTTCTGTGCATGTATGTTCACTCGTTGCTTGGAGAGCAGAGCTTGGGAGTAGCATACTTGCATTTAAAGCCCACTTTATGTATGTTCCTCAAAGGTGAATATGTTGCATGCCTCTGAATTAGTCGACTACAGAAAAACAAGAAGGGAAAACAGAGCAGCATTTCCTGCCACTTATTTGTGCAAGATCTGGGCTGTATTGCACATCTGGAAGCAGCTTGCTACTCTCAGTGCGTTCGTCGGTGATTAGCTTTTTTTCCTCTGGTGCATGTAATTTGAGATCTTGCTGTGGAGCTAGGGAGGAGTTCTTATAGAAGGAGATAAAGAACTTTCTTGTTTAAAGCGTTCATACTGATCCATTTGAAAATCTGTTTAATAACTCAAATTAATTTCTTAGAAAACTCAAAATCGCTAAGTTGCTGTTGTCAAGTAAACAAGAAGTAGTAAAAGGAAAATTATTTCTTGCTACTCCTGCAACAGTTTTTTCTGTTTATCCTCTTGTCGCTATGTTGCAGACCTTGTGTGTCAAAATAAGTGAGTAAACAATGGCTAATACAAGTGCTTGAAAACACTTTGCTTATGACCTTTGGAAAAGTTGAAGTTAAGAGATTAAAAATAAAGAATCATATTTTTCTCTCTTGCTTTTTTTGTGGAGGAGATACAGAGCCTGAGTGTGTGAAGCATTTGGGTTTTTTCACTGCAAGGAAAAACAAAAAGACCTAGTAATTTTGGGGACTTCTGGGAACAGTTGCTGGATATTTAATAGAGCTCTTTTCCAAACTGATATGTCATCTTAACCAAGTATTTATGATTCAAAGATTTATTGTATTGCATTATTACATCTTTTTAGTAGCTGTGATAGTAGTTTGTTTTTTCTTAAAGGCTGGGATGAAAAGGACAGACTGAAGTGGGCTATTTGCTGCAAAGAAAATGTGTGCTCTTTCTTTATGGTACTTGTGGAAATAATTTCAGTCTGTATGACAATGTATTTCAAAGTTACCTTCTCCCTTCTTCCCAGGTGATTCTTAGTTGATGTCAATAGCAGAGATTTATATGACCTTGGGAAAATGGCCTTTTTTAGGGGAGCTGAAGACATCATGTCTGTTGTTTTCTTGAGCAAATTAGTGAATATTGGTGGTGCACTGTTTATTGCACCACAATATGTAAGCCTTTTTTAGTTATGGACCAATAACTCATGGGTTATGCAGTGGTGTCTGAGTAATTTGGAGCTCTCTTGGAGTCAGGATATAGTGGCATGGTGCTGTGGTAACCATATTTTGCCCTAGCTTTTTGTGCAGCAGCTGGATAGTGTTTTTAGTTATTGCTAAAATTTGTGATAGGAAGATGCCTGAAATAAAATGTGAAGAACTCTGTATAATAATAAAATCAATTGCACTGTTTCCCCGGTAATTCTAGAGACTGATGCATCATTAATGTCGGTAATACAGTGGCTGTCAGATCACAAACTTCTCAATAAATGTGCAGCTGGCAGGCTTTGATGGAAATTGGAGGCAAGCAGAGAATGAGATTTAGGGCTTTGATATATGGGGTGTCAGCCATGTGATGAAGTTTTTATCAATTTCTGTCACTTCTGTCTCTTACGCTCACTACATATGTGGTCTTCCTTGCAGTTTTTGGTGGCGGCTGAAATGAGAACTGCACCTTTTTACTGTTCTGTTGATAGCCACAGAGCTTAGAACAAAAGCTGATTTCGCTCTTAAACACATTGTTCTGTGTTATGGTAGCTTCACATCAGAAATGTAATACAGTGATTGACTGTTATGCAGCTAGCGATTTATTATCTGTGATAATAATTGATGGAAACTGGAAGTAGAATTAGCCATCAAGGAACTTGCACAAGTACAGCAGCAAGCCTATTGTTGAATATCCTCATGAAAACCTGTACTGGGAAGGTATTGACTTTTGCACTCCTCCTGACTCTGTTTTTCATGTTTGCATTTTAAACTGCAGACTAAATCGGGACTTTTCCATATCTTTAGATTAACCCATCTGAAAGACTTCCTAGACCTAGAGCAGATACTCAGATCATCAAATGTATATGTTGCAAATCCCTGACAATGTTTATTTAGGTCAGAATTATGTAAACAGTTGGAAAGTGGCACAAATATCTTCATCATGAAGGAAAAATAAACTAGTCTGATAAGAGTGAATACTGGTAAGTACATTTGAATTTGAACACCATCCACTTCTGTGTTCTGAGGAACGTAAGCTTTTGTGATGGTCCACACTGGTTTACATGGTCAGTAAGTTGGAATGTGAGGATTTTCTCTCTTCACACTCTTGCAGCAAAATGAGGTCTCTAGAAACACAAAAGAAGCCCTTGCCCATTGTAGGGGTAAGTTTGTGACTTTGTCACATTAGCAATAGCTTTGCATGGCTCTGGGCCAGACTTGGCTGGAATAGTTTCCCAGTTGTAACGCCTTGCTAGCAGTGTAGAACAAGTGTGTGCACTTTGAGCTGTGCTGTTGCTGGGGAGGGCATGCCCTCTTGCACAGAGATGTTGGGTTTTGATCTCAGCAAACTTTGGGAGAAAATGGTTTTCTTCTTTGCATTTCTGATGTGAAAAGAAGTGAGCATGCAGATGTTTTATACATAAATCTCTAAAGCCTAATTATTTGTCACTTGTCTTACCTCCACGTGTTCTTCCAGGGAGAGTCTAACTGGTACTTCTCATGCCTGAAATCCCATGGAAATTATTAGTAATGTAATCCTGCATAAAATATTTTACAGGAGTTTAGTTAAAAGAAATGCCATTTAAAAAACAGATATGCTGATTCTCTATGGGTGGATATTAGACTTAAAGAGGAAATTTTGTTCAGTGTAACCCATCTCTCTTTCAGTAGTTCAGAGATGCTTAATGCCTTATCCACATGCCTGGATTTGCTGCCTAAATTCTTAGCTGCAATGATATTTTGAGCTCTGGTCAACTGGGAAAAGTTTGGGGAAAAAAATTTGTAGCCCATTGTGCCCCCTTGGGCTTGCTTGCATTTGTACACAATCAGTTGTTGGTTCTGAACACCTACAGATTAGGTAATACAACATGTCTGCTGATGCACTGATGCCCGGTATAGCTTAGTTGTGTTCATGTAGGTTGTGAATACTTAAGAACGTTTGGACACGCTAGCAGTTTTGGGCAAAGTGAACACAGAGTTAGATTCTGAGTGGTGAAAGGAGTTGGTGCATCGGTGAGTTGTGAGTTGAATGACTCAAATGATGTTGTAATTTATCTGTCCCAGGAATTTGCAGTGCATATAAGCACTAGGCACCCACGACAGTGTAAATTGAAGGATTGTGGTCCACGGACCACAAAAAAACTCCCTATTCCCATGAACAAGATGGTTTTAATTTTTTTCCCTAACTACTTTATGAAGGCAGTAATATTTGGCAAATAAAGTTGTTTGTTTCCTTGATTACAGGCTAAGTGCACAAGAATCAGCAAATTTCCTGGGAAGATTTTAATTCTTGTGTGTCTTTAACTCCTTCTGTGGTCCTATACCTATCTGTTTGCTTCTCATCTGTCCTCGCTTTTCTTGATGCCCTAAAACAGGAAGCTGTGTTTAGAAAGAGAACTGCAATTTCTTGCAAATACATGCATGTAGCTGATTTGCTACTTGTTTTTTAGACACCACTGCTGCTTTAAATGTAGATGACTCCCGTTTTCTACTAATTGATAACTATCTTTTTCCCTAATTTAGGGAAATTGGACACATACAGATGTATGTATATATATTTAGTACTTACGGTACTTTTTGGTATGGTGAGATTTTAAATTCTTTCCCCCTTTATCTCTAATCTTTCATGTTCTCTATATACTCTTCCTTACAGAGACTCAGCATTTAAGGTTTTGTTTCTGTGCATTTCCCTAAAGGTCTGTAAGTACACGTTTTATATTTTAATGTGAGTGGAATTGCCTAAGTAGATCTCACTGCACATTAGCCCTTTGGAAATTAGCATATACAGCTAGTTCAAAGCAGCTCTTCTAAAGCTGGAGGCTTTTCTGTTTTGTTTTTGTTGGAGGAGGGCTACAGAAAGCCAAACTTGCCTTTTATGGGTTAAACAGTGGTATTTGTGTATGGGTAGGCAATATTAATTTTACTGAAAAGGCTCTGCATCTGGCCCATAGTTTCTCACAGGCAGATGAAATCACAAGGAATAGCTGGTAATGTCAAGTACAATAGATGATACAATTATTAAATTATGTAGCATTGTCTAATCTGCTCACACAGCTTTGCCTGTTACCAGTGACAAACTAATATGCCATCTGACTTGACAGCCCTCTTCATTTATTGTAGAAACTTGACACAAACTGTCATTCATGTGCTCCAGAAGTGATGTGTTTCGGATAACAGGAAATGCATTCCTCTGACACCTTATAAAACTCTACATCTGGCTGAGTGTTACGTGAAAGAAACCATGGAGTCCAGTTCATAATAACAAATTCAGCTTAAACTGAATACATGTACCTGTCCTCTTAGTTTTCATTTCATGGAAGCTTGTGGAACCATTTAGGTCCTCGTATGCACTCTGTTGTAGAGGTTTAGACCCAGAGCATGTGAAGTTATGCTTCAGCATGGTGCAGTAGTTTCAGGTCAAATTTCTGACCTTTACAGTACTTGAAGTGAATATTTTCAGGAGGTTCAAGGTGTGCTGGAACAGAGCACCAAAGAGGAGACCAGGTTTCAACCCTCACTTGCAATGATTATGTACAAGTTTTGGTTTCTTATTGTATGATAGGAAGAATGGGATGAACATCATTCCTCTGAGATAGGTCTAATGAGAAGTGATGCAGAGCATGTATCTCTCTTGCCTTGGCCTGTATTCCTTCATCTGGTTACTTCTGTCCATATTAATATGTCTGGCATACTTCCTGGAAATACTGCTTGTGGTGCCAAGCCTTTCAGTAGTTTTGTAATGGGCCTGACGAACATGTGGTTGTTCATCTGTCTTCCACCAGCCACGTCTTGGAAAGAAACTTTTCTTCAGAGGCAAAGTGGCCTGCCTGTGCACTGACCCACTGCTACACTGAGATAATACCAATCAATTGAGAACATTCTTATATCTTAAAATGCATCCAATTCAAATTGCTCAGACTGCAGCAAATTTGAAGCTGCTTTTCATGTAATTGTTGATCGTAGAAGCAGAGAGTATATGTGAGTACAAAATTTTGCATCTCAGGGGCTTGAATGTGTTCTCAGCCAGTGAAATAGCTGTGATGGCTGAAATGTCAAGAAAACCAAACTTGCTCCAATAGGACATCAATCTGTTGCTCTCTTAATCTGCCTGTGCTATTCTGTAAACTGCAGTTGATTAGAAACCAGATACAAGAGTGAAGAGGGTCCATGTTCTGTTTGTGTAGTGCTTGAGTACATCATTTAAGAGAAAACTATTAAACACTTTTGTACTCCTCTCCTGAGGTTAAAAGCCAACCTATGTGCAGAGCTCTGAAAGGACTTCTCTTCTGGGAAGAAGGCTTCAGTCTGTTGATCTGACTCAGCTGTTTTACATCCATCTATTTGCTCTTGGGTGCATTGTCACAAGATGATCTGATATTTGAAATTACTTGCCCCCATACTACTTGCAGTAATTTTTTTTCTAGATGTGCTGGTTCAGATTAGCAAGAACATGATACATCCATGAAGTATCAAACACAATAGAAATTAGTTTTAACATGCAGGATCAAGGCCATTAAGTTTCTGAAATAATTAGCGGCTGAATTAGCCTTGAATTAGAACTGATTCTCTTATCTTTTTGAGATGGGAAGACAAAGTAGTAAAAAAGCTAAGAGATAGAGCTTTTAAAACTTCAGTTTTTGTGGAGAAATGGCTGGAATATTAGGAAATTGCATTTGTCTTCCTTCTCTTTTGAAAATACATAATTTAATCATTGCTCTTATAACCTAGCTTTAGTGTTCTCTGGATGTTTCAGGGATGAGAAATGCTGCTAAATGATCATTCTTGAAAAGCAGGATATAAACCTAGGTGTCTAAATTGTTTCACTGAGCTTACTGGCACTGCAAAATCATGCTGTTGTCATCCAGCCACTGCATGCTTTCATATACAGTGTTTAAAAAGAGCTTCTATGTGCATGTGTCTGTACTGTATTCCCAGATGTTTTGAAGGAGAGCGTTAAGGGCATTTCAGCAACAGGCATCAGAAAATATATTGGGTGAGACTTGGCATTTATTTCTTCGGTAAGGTTTACTGTGATTATTAAACCAGTGAAGCTTGCCTAGCTTCTCTTAAAACTGCTTGGAACTTGATTGGTTGAATTTGTTTTTTGTGGAAGCCTTTTTGTTGGGTGGGAAGAACAAAGTGAGTATGGTTGCCTTTGAGCTATGTGCTTGGAGATAAATCCTCAGTAGTGGATCGTCTAGGGGGTGTGTGCATTGCTTCAAAAATAATTTGTCATTAAATCAGGGGAAGTTGTTGAGTGGAGATGGTTACCTATAAAAAGACAGGAGAAGGTGCTTTGCTTAGTCTAAAAACTGAGTAGATAGAAAGAGCTAGAGTATATTCAAATCTAGTTTGTGTGACTATTAAGTCATCCAGTTTTGAGTCAATTTTTAAGTCTGTTAGAGCTCAAGTTAAATCAAGCACGTGTTAATTTTGTCCTTATTGAGAAAAGGGCTTACATGGACCATATTCTTACACATCATCAGCTTCTGAATGAAACTCCAGTATCCCTCAGGTGTTCTGCTGGCTTGCTTTTATTTCAGTGTCTGTACCTCCTAACAGGAAGTTGGTGTACAAGTATATTCAGTGGTGTAAGGATTTCAGCAGCAGATCAGAAAAGCACCCTCAGCAAGTTTGCCAGTGCCAACAATCTGTGTGGTGTGGTCAGCGTGCTGGAGGGTGGGGGTGCCATCCAGCAGGACCTGGGCCAGTGCCAACTTCATGAAATTCAACAAAGCCAAGTGCGTGGTCCTGCACCTGGATCAGTGCTATCCTAAGTACAAACACAGGCTGAGTGGAGAATGGATAGAGGGCTGGATTTGGGTGTGCTGGTTGATCAGAAGCTCAACATTAGCCAGCAATGTGCTCTGGCAGCCTCGAAAGCCAATTCTATCCTGAGATGAATTGAAAGATGTGTGATGAGCAGCATGAGGAACCCACCTGGTGGGTGTTGGAAAGGCTGTGGATGTAGTCTACCTGAACTTGAGCAAGACCTTTGACACTGTCTGCCATAGCAGACTCTTGGCAAAGCTGGCTGCCCATGACTTGGACAGGTGCACTCTGAGCTGGGTTAAGAACTGTCTGGCTCGGCCCAGAGAGTGGTGGTGAATGGCGCCACATCCAGTTGGTGGCCAGTCTCTAGTGGTGTGCCTCAGGGATCAGTGCTGGGCCCAGTCCTGTTTAATATCTCCTCTGGATGAGGGGCTTGAGTCCACTCTCAGTGAGTTTGCAGATGACACCAAGTTGGGAGTATGTGTCAATCTGTTAGAGGGTGCAGAGGAACCTGGACATGCTGGATGAACGGCCACAGTCCAGTGCTATGAGATTTAACAAATGCCAGGTTCTGCACTTTGGCCACAACAACCCCAGCAGCACTACAGGCTGATGACATAGTGGCTGGAGAGCAGCCAGGCAGAGAGGGACCTGGGGGTACTGGTCGACAGCTGAACATGAACCAGCAGGGTGGCCAAGAAGGCTAATGGCATCCTGGCCTGTATCAGGACTGGTGTGGCTAGCAGGACCAGGGAAGTCATTCTGCCCCTGTACTCAGCAGTGCTTAGGCCATACCTTGAGTACTGTGTCCAGTTCTGGGCACCTCAATTTAAGAAAAATGTTGAGATGCTCGAATGTGTGCAGAGAAGGGCAGCAAGGCTGATGAGGGGGCTGGAGCACAGCCCTACGAGGAGCAGCTGAGGGAGCTGGGGCTGTTTAGCCTGGAGAAGAGGATGCTCAGGGGAAACCTCATTGCTGTCTACATCTACCTGAAAGGAGGTTGTAGCCAGGTGGGGTTGGTCTCTTCTCCCAGGCACTCAGTGACAGAACAAGAGGACACAGTTTGAAACTACACCAGGGCAGGTTTAGGCTGGATATTAGGAAAAAATTCTTCATGGAAAGAGTGATTGGCATTGGAATGTGCTGCCCAGGGAGGTGGTGGAGTCACCATCCCTGGAGGTGTTTAAGAGGAGATTGGATGAGGCACTTAGTGCCATGGTTTAGTTAATTAGATGATGTTAGATGATAGGTTGGACTCAATCTCAAAGATATTTTCCAGCCTGGTTAATACTCTGCGTGTGCGATTCTCCCTCTGTGCAGAGCAGAGCTCTGCTCTTGTGAGACCCCACCTGGAATACTGTGTCCAGCTCTGGAATCCTCAATACAAGAAGGGCATGGAACTATTGGAGCAGGTCCAGAAGAGGACCATGAAGATGATCAGAGGTGCTGGAGCACTTCTGTGAAGACAGGGTGAGAGAATTGGTGTTTCATCTGGAGAAGAGAAGGTTCCAGAGAGACCTTATAGTGGCCTTCCAGTATTTGAAAGGGGCCATCGGGATAATTGTTACAAAAGTAATGATGGGATGAGGGATAATGACTTCAAAATGGAAAAAGCTAGGTCTAGGTCAGACACTAGGAGTATTTTTTCCCTCAGGAAGGTGATGAGGCATTGGCAGAGGCTGCCCAGAGATATTGTGGGGACTCCAACCCTGGAATTTTTCAAGACCAGGTTGAATGGGGCCTTGAGAACCAGGTCTTGTAGAAGATGTCCCCTGACTATGGCAGGAGGCTTGGAACTAGATAGTCTTTAAGGTCTGTTTCAACCCAAACCATTCTGTGAATCTGTGATATCATGCTGTCTTGTTCTGGACTTAAGGGAAGTTAGGGAATTTGGTCTGCATCTCTGCATTCTTCATGTAGTGACTTAACTACTGATGAAAATACCAGATCACTGTATAGTTCAGTGTTGAAGTTTTAAAGAGCACTACACAAATCTATTCCTTCTTTCTAAAGACACCACTTGCTACACTTTTTGTCAACTATGTGCATAGCTTTTCTTTGCAACATCCAAAGGTTTGAAATTGTGATTGAAAAGTCTTTCCAAAATTCTCCCCCTCCCCCCAGTTTTAAAAATGATCCAGTGTGTTTTACGCTGCAGATGCTTTGTTTTCCTCTCATTCATTCAAGTCCTACATGTTCCTAATTGTTATTTATATTTTTTAGCTTGACACCATTTTGCCTTGGAGCTTAACTATGAGAAGAGAAAAGAAGCTAGAATATTAATTTTGTTAGCTTCGCCAAATGTAGGATTAAGGTGCAAAAAGCTAAGTGCAAACAGCTGCTCAGTATGACAAGGGGTACTTGGTGAATGCTGTTTTAATGATGTTCAAGTTAGAAAATATGTTGATGAGTATCTTGAACAAGATTAATTTATATAACTTGTAACTTGCAAGAGGGCTTGAGATTTATATCTAATAAATATTGATGGTTTGTAACTGAGTTTGTTGTGCAGATAAATGCCAACTGACAATTATTGCCAAGCTAGTTTTAACCTTCTGAGGCAACTTTTTAGGAAAGAAACATACAGTAAAAGGTCTCTGGCAGAAAGTCAAGAACTGGAGTTAGGTGGTCTACTTAAAAATGCTTCTTGTAGTGAAAAAGATTGGCACTGTGGGGTGACTTTTGTTTGTTTAAGGTTTTTTTGTTTGATTTAACATCTCTAATCTTTTAGCTGTTCATCCACCCCGCAAAGCTTTCCAGTGAATGCTGAATTCTGCAGCTATCCCTTAATTTCAGGGAATGCCAATGTAGAAAAACATATATATATACATATATATATATATCTCCAGAGTCATCTGAAGCAGTATGTAGTCCTATTTAGATGAACTTGCTTTTCTTTGGAACTCTGGACCTGTTTATTGGTGCTGTAGTGCTGTGAGATAACATTTGTGGAAGTTTTTGAGCAGGCTTAAAAATAGTCTTTTGAAAAGTATGTTCTTTTAATATACTGCAGTGCTTTCTTGAGTGTAGGGTAGCGATACAGGTCTGTATTAAAAAGTGTGTGGAGAGCACACAGGCGGTACAAAATGAGTTTTACCCTGGAGCACCCTTCTTGTTTCTGCAAGATACGCTGCCACTGTTTTCTGCCCTTCTCCCTAGTCTGATTCAGTTATGGTTATCTGAGAATCTGCTTTCAGGAAAATCTGAAAAGCAGTAAAGGTTACCTGAAACGTGGGTCATGTGCACCAAAATGCTGTGTTTATATCCAAGAGATGATTGCCTTCTGTCTGGGAGAATATGAAATACAGCACTGACAGCCATTAATATGTATGGTACCATTAACATTGCACACATGAGTGCAATATGAAGGGAAGCAGCGTAGGCAGGACAATAAGGTGTGTGCTTGATTACACTACTGACCTCTGGGGTGGCTGTTGCAAATCACGGTGATTAGGTCTCTGCATCTTCCTGTGCCTCCCTTTCAGATGAACACTCTTCAAGGAAGACGCAGTCACTTGATGGATTGTAGAATACTATGTATTAAGGCCTTTATAGAATTACAGTCTAACCCACTCTCATCAATTGTAATTCACACAGACTCATGATTAGACTTTTCAGAAAGTATTTGCAGGTTTGACCTTTAGATGAACATTTTCATTGTTAGAATTAACAGTTTGTGTTTTTTCTTAAAGTCATGAATGTCAGAGCATCTTACTTGTGCTTTAGATAAGTAGTATAAGAAAGCAAACAAAAAAACAGTGCCCTGAAAACTATCAATCTAATGCTGCCAAAACTTGCAGTCTGGGTTCTAGTGAAGTCAGTGCCAAAAATGTGATTTGCTCCATTACAGCAGGGAATTTGCCTGTGATCTGATATGTTAATTTAAGTGCCTGTGTATTCAACAATGTCAACAGAGTTTCTTTGCAAGGAAAGTAAAGCCTCTTTGCATCATCAGTTGCTAAATTGTATTTTTCATTAAAGCTTTTCTCAGGAACGTAAAATCTTAATCATTTAAAAGCAAAATCTCATAGACTTGGGAAAGCATCATAAAAGCTTCAAGTTGATCATTAGGCTCACATTTTCAAAATTACAAATTCTGAAATTGTTTTATTTAGTTTTTTTTAGTCTAGTTACCTTATGTCCATTGAGCAAAGCTTACTTTGCTTACCTTTGTGGATGTGCAGCTACGAGTTTTAGCTTCTCTATTGACACTGTGCTTTGACTTTAGCTTTCTTGCAGTAAGATGCTGTGTTAGAGTTGTGAGCTTGGTGTTTTTTTTTTACATACATGAGGTTTTTAGGTTGGAAACGTCCTAGACTGAACACCCAATCTACTAATTCTTAACGTTTTAAAATTTCTTTTTGAAAGCATGGTTGTGAAATCAGTTTTTATATTTTAAGCATGGAATAGGAAGGAAGAACTTAGGAGTTGTGAGAAAGAATACAGTTCCTTAAATCGTCTCTATTTTAACCAGCCTAATGCTTGGAGGATCTGGTTAGGAACTCTTGATTACTGTAATTACATATAATAATAAAACTGAAGGCCTTTGGAGGAACCCAGGGCAATTTCCAGTGGTGTTTGTGGATGAACTAATTATTTTAATACATTTGGAGTAATGACTCTTAGATTTTCTTTTGTTTTTCTTCAGCATTGCTGTAAACAAAAACTTTCCTTGCAAAAGACTTAATTGGTTGCAATTTGTTGGATAGATAGAAGCTGGGAAACAGACAACAGAGTTCTGTTGGATACAAGTTACATGTGGTTTTGACTTAATTAGGTGTTTCAGGCTTTCTCCCAGGGTGTTGCTGAAGTTTCAGCTTCTGAAATTTTGATAAAGGGAACAGTCCTGTAACTGGGTTTAAAATAATAATAATAACAATTTAAAAAGCTGGAGCAAGACCATTTCTCCCAGGAGACTGAAAAGAGTTTTGGAGATGTGAATGCTTCAGAGAGGTGCTGATGCCTACTCCATCTGTGCAGTCAGAGTTGCAAGGAGTGGAGATAGCTTGTGAAGCCTTAGGACTGATGGATTCATGGACAGCTGTTAGCATTTGAGGTGCTGGGAGCTGACACAATGGAAAAATACTGTTGACTTTCTATTAGTAGGTTATTACCTCTAGCAATTTCCATTGCAGCTTCCCCTTTCTTTTGTTTCTGTGTGCATGAACAAAACATAAATTGCTGATAACTCCTCTGGTCAGTACAATGACTGTACAGCCTGACACTGATGGTGATAGAATGAGTGAAAAAGGCCCTTCTTTTTTTTTTTCCCTGAATTTCGGCCAGTGGAGCCATCATACTAGTACCTGCATACACATGGAAACACTGTATTTGTAACGTGGTGACACTCGTCACTTCTTACCAAATCAATGCACTTCTGTACTTTTCATCACTGTTCTTTGACCTAGAGTTTGAACCTTGGATTTTGTGCAGGAGTGCTTAAGAAATGGCCACAGCTAAACCTAAAAACAATAATCTGGTATTATAAATTTGGTGATGGTAATAGGGGTGAGGATGTGAGCTAGTAGTGTCTCATGTCAGCAATTTTGATATCCTTATAAATAAGGTAATATAAGGTAAAAGTATAAATGTTCTGCTAAAACTAGAGGCTTAAAACTAGGGAGATGGGGGGAAAAAATCATAACGAAGTATCAGCAAAATTTGTCTTGACTATTCATGTTGGAACTAGATGATCCTTGGGGTCCTTTTCAACCCTGAGAATTCAATGATTCTACGTAGAAACCAAAGTTCTAATGTCTTCATTAACTGTGGAACTAATATCAACATCAAGTAGGTTGACACTGCCATCTCAGTTTTGGGGAGAAAAAGTGAGTTTAGTACTCTGCTGTTTAACTTCCTATTCCATTAGTTATCTGCAAGTGTACTTGTTTGAATCTGCTAAGCAAAACTAGGTCTGTGTTTCCCAGAAAGTTCTGGTGTCATGCAGGCAAGTTCTTGCAAGTGTTTTTTTTGGCAGAGTTTTGGTTGAAGTTCATGTATTCGGACAGTAAGCACAAAAGGAAAGTTCAGTGTGTGAACCCATATGTACCTTCAAAAAAAGTTATAACCATAATTTGATACAGCTCCATTAATTACCTGCTGCTTATGGCCTCTAATCTGTGCATAGCAGTTTGTTTCCTCTCCTCTTGAGGTTAAACTTCTATCAGCAGGGGAATGTGTTAACATTTGAGATCAGAAGGCTTCCAGAGACTTGCTCGGCAGAGCTGCTGGCATGAAAAGGCTTGCAATCAGGGTCTAGAGGGCAGCCAGCTTACGTGTGGTGTACAGAGATTCAAATGTCTTTGCCTACATTCTTTTACCATCTTTGCTGATCTAGAAACCATTTTATTTGGTGATTTGGAAAGATAAAAGCTGATGAGAGATTGGGCTCTGTCAGTTGAAGCTTCTCCCTTGGCTCCACACAGACCTGGGTCAGGAAAATGCTGAGGAAGTGCACAGACTGCTTTGGCAAAAGATCCAAATTGCAGGTGGGCTGCTGTTGTGAGACGGCAGCAGCTGCCCATGTGGAAGCAGGCACAGCCTTCCCAGCACTTGTGAGTGGTGAATACAGCTAGAAAGCTGGAGAGTGTGTCTGCCTTCTGAGAAATGATTGGCAGAGAAACAGAACTCATTACAGAAGCGTCAGAAGATTGGGAACCATTTGCTTATGCCAATTCGAATTCCTTTGGTCCCTAGAGACTTGACACTCAGATTCACCACTATGAAATATTCAGGTTTTAATCATCATTGCCCAGTGCAAAAACTGTAGACTTGTTAGTTTCTAAAATAATGAGTGTTTTTTCTGCAAAAACAAGTGTGACTATGTGTGAATGTATGTGGAAAGTGCATGTAAGTAGGTACACAGTATAGCTATATATTAAGCTTTTAAAAGCATGGGTATATCTGAAATGTGTATGTATTTATATTCACTTTTCTGCAGGCTTAAAAAGGAAAAAGTCCCAGGCAGGGCAGTCTGCTGGGGATGATTTCTGTATGGTTTGGCAAATGAAGAATAAGGCACAGAACTGAGCAGCAGGTATGCTAGCAGGTTAGCAGTGGCTCAGCATAGAGGATTTAACATCTGATCGTATGCTTTCCACAGTAACTTTAATATATGTCTGACTTGCTGTTGAGCTTTATTTAAAACAACAACAACAAAAATCCTAGTTTTGTAACGGTCAAACTTGCTGGATCTGAAGGTAAAATTCTATGAACATTGGTACTTTTGTTTCAGATTTGCCCAGCTGTTCCTGTTTGCCAGACTGTGCTGCGGAACAGTCTACTGCAGCAGATCACTCTTTTCCTTCAATTATTTTCTGGGAATCCCAAACCCTAGTGCTCTTTCTTCTGTATCTGGCTACTCCTACAGCCTGAAGTCATATGCTTCCTGTTATCCAAACAAGCTGTCCTCCGATAAGCACTGACAGACCTTTTTGGTCTACTGAGTCGTTGCATCATCCCGTTTCTACCCTATCATCAAAGTGTGCAGTGCTCCTGGAAACACTGTGTTCCTGGCTCTTCCCTTCCTGGCTTTCCCCTTCCACCTAGTCAGTGTGGCTTGCTGCTAGTTATTCTCTTTGAATGTGGGTTTGGTCATTCTTGTACAGCTATGCAAAGAATTATTTAGCAACTGCATTGGGATTTGGAATGACCCTTTTAATAGAGAACAAACCATATTTGTCCACTTTCTTCTTCTAAGAGACAGATGAGTGAAGGCTCACAGCATTGTTAAAACACAGATTGAATGTGGTGTTTTAACAGATGCCAAAAGCCCTCTGGTCTGCTTGATGGTCTCAAGGTTTCTGTTTTAGTACAGTACCAAAGAATATAAATGCATGAATGAAACATGAACATTAACTGAACAAAAAGGCCAGTTAAAAACCTAACCTAAATATTTTTTTTCCTGTAGGTTTTTTATTGTGTTGTTTTTTTTCCTTGTGTGGTGTTTTTTGATTTTGGCTTGTTTGGCTTTTTTTTTTTTTTGCATGTCTGCTTATTCCCTGTGGACATCAAAGATGGGGTTTTTTTGGTTTGTAAGTTCTTATTAAAGTTTTGTTACTCCACTTTCCCCAAGTAGAGTGTCATAGCTGTGTAATTCATAGAATCTCTGAACTCGCCCTGAAAATAAGAATAATAGGAAAAAGTAAAATCTTTCATGTTAGTAACCCAAAAATTGTATGTGTTTTGCTTTAAAATGCATTGCTCTTATTTGAATCCCTCTCCTCCATAATCATGTTAAGATATTTTATGCACAGCTGAAGTGTAAAGTAGCAAGTACATGATTTTTAGACCCAAGTTGCTTGTACATGCATATTTTTCTTATGAGAATTTCATTGCAAAGGTGAGCTTGCTATTTTGGCATTTGGAAAGAATAGGGTGCATTTTAAATACCAGATAAAACTGATTTTCAACAAATTTGGTGTCTGAGCAGGTCTGTGTTGGACCATAAAACCTCATAGCCTGGCTTGCTGCCGCAGGAAGGATTCAAATGCTGTCTGATTTTTCTTACAAGGCTTTAGCTTGTTGATTGGTATTGATTGTTGAAGGAATTGGCCACTGGAGTAGATGCTGAATCAAATAATCCCCTCGTTCTTGCTTTGCAAATCCATTGTCATGGAACAAGCTGAGAAGCTTTGCATGCATGCTATGGTGTGATGGGAAATTCTCTCGAAGTCCAACTAGTAAAAATGGCATCTTTTTTCTTCTTCTTAAAGTGCTGTTGACAAATGATATTTGTGCATAGATTTTAGGGTAGTACATTGTAGTTACTTCTAATATGTTAACAGCAAAAGTCCATAAGCATTTTTTTTTTTTTAATGCATCTAAATGATTTAGACATAGTGAGATTCAGCCTTCCAAATCACATAGGTAGTGTTGAAAAATTTCCTCATGTCTTCTTTCTGTCTAAAAAACCTTAACTACCTATTCGTCTCCTGACATACAGACAACATAAGCAGAGCATCTCTAGCTAATGCAGTTACATATTCAAAACTGATCTCAGAGATGTTTGTGACAAAGCTATCAACTGTCCTTGCACCACCTGCCTGAGACTTCTGCAGCAGTGTGGGGCGTGTGGCAGGTATGTTGGAATGCTGGCTGAGGAAGCTGGGACCAGGTGATAGCATAGAAAATAGACAGGGATTTTGTTGGTACGTTTCAGTGAAATGCAGTGGTTCAGGTCTGTGTTAATTGGAATTCTTAAGGTATAAAGTCAGGCTGATATTTTTAAGGTATTACTGCTGATGTGTGAAAGTAAGGATGAACCAAATGGGAGGTGCAGGATCAGCCATATAAGCCTTGTTTCTGTAACTGCCTTGTATGAAGCTCGAAGAAGTCAAGGATTCATATTGTGGTGCCATTTACAGGCTCTGGCTGAAAGACAGCTACTTGTTACAAACTTTGGGGTCTCACTGTTCTGTTGGTTACCTGTTTCTGTCCTTGATCCTGAATTATTTTTTGTGACCATTGCATTTTTGTTTATTGTTCATAAGAAGGGCTCATTTGAAGACTTACCAGGATCCTAATTCTCTTTTACATTAACTTGTTTTAGTTGATAATTTCATAACTCATTACTCATATTATGTTTTAAAGTATTAAAGAATTTATTATTTGAGAAGGAAATAATTTACATGGCAAATAGGAGCTGTGGAAAAGCTTCTGAACTTGGTGGAACCAGGGAGTATTTACTGTAACTTATTAATTGTGTTGATCATCCACATAGTGAAGCTATGCTGTTTTGTTAGGAACAGCAGGATTGTCAGTAATAAGAGTTTCTTTCAGGAGATATTTGTAAAGGCTTCTTTGGAGACATTTTTTTCTCTGCTTTGGTTTTTGATTAAATTCCTGAGGATTAATTTCTTGTAATAATAAGTTAGGTTTTGGATGAATTTCCAGAGGAAAAGAGATGTTTGTGACCATATGAGTTTCAGGACAAGCAGATGTGTTAGAGGTGGGAAATACAGAGAAATATATATGCACATCAGGGTTAGGGTTCACTGATTTTTCTTCTACCTCTGGGAGACTAGTACTCAGTCTCAGCTATTGACCACTGATAACAGGAGCCTATCACAAAGGGGTATCAGAACTGTTGATCAGAACAAAAGATTTATTTGTCTTTACTATTAAAATATCAGAATTAGGTAAAACATAGGTTATTACAAAATTATATGAAGCATTAATATAATAAACAGTTAAAAATACATATGCAGTGTAGAAAACAATCCTTTTCCTGGCACTATTTTTTAACATGGCACATGAAAAACTTTCAGTGGATGAATGTCCTCCATTCTTGAGGTCTCTGAACTTGCTAGACCCTTTGGATCATTAGCAGATCTTCTGAAAATTATTGAAGTTACTTTTGTAGCAAAAGCAACAAGTCAATGCCACTAATGCTCTGTTCTCTTCCTCATGTGGTGCTTCAAGGCCAAGTGGATGACCAGGCACCTGAAGCAGAACTGGTTGTCGTTTGCTTGTTTTGCAAACCTATAGCTAAGCCACTGGCTTTAAACAGCTCCTCTCTCCCACATGTGCAGTGGCACTACGATTACAATGCATTGCACAAGTCTTTAATAGTAGTGATATTGTTGCCAAATGATCTCTGCGTATTGATAACGAATTTTCTGTGTTTTGCACCACCCCAGGGAAAGTTACATGCATAACTAGATCACTGAAGTGATTTATGAGATGGAAACCTGTTTATAAGCTCATTTTAGTGGTGCTTTGACAGTTGTTTGGCATCGTTATTTTAAGTGACTTCTATCATGGAATCTGGTTGTAAGAATAAAGGGGGATGATTGGTGAATATGCAGAAACTGTTGTATGAGTCCCAAACATCCAATACAGAAAGGTTCTGTCTTGAAAAAGTAACAGAAGTCAAATAGTTAAGCCTCACATGTAGGTCTGTGATAGTTCAGTTGAATGTGCAATACTGTACTAGAAGTTGTCTCTCTTTTCTCTGAGTCTTTGACAGGTTTTAACTACTAGTTCAGAGTTGCTTTCCATTAGACTTAGCTGCAGCTGTCATGAGACATATTTTAGGCATCTGAGAAAATTTGTTTTGCAACCTTTGCTTATGTCATCTTAAAACAAGCCTTGCTTTTGGTTAGGAAGGGGAAATACTAGGTACTTGTACACTCCCACCTCATCTTTTAGATAGAGATCCAGATTGTGTTGTCAAAATAAAAAGTCCAGGTAAGTTATTGGGCTACAAAGACTGTCAGAGGACTGAAGTGCATCTCCTGTGGGAACAGGCTATGAAAGTACAGGCTCTTCAGCCTGGAGAAGCAAAGGAGACCTTGTAGTAGCATTCCACTATCTGAAGGGGACCTACAGGAGGGCTGGGGAGGGACTATTTGCAAGGTCTTGTAATGGCAGGACAAGGAGTAATGGGTTTAAACTGGCAGAGGGGAGATACAAACTAGATGTTAGGAAGTTCTTTACAGTGAGGGTGGTGAAACACTGGCACAGGTTGCCCAAGGAGGTTGTGGCTATTCCCTCCCTGGAGCCATTCAAGGCCAGGTTGGATGAAGCCTGGAGCAACCTGTTCTAGTGGTAGGTATCCTTGCCTATGGCAGGGGGTTGGAACTAGATGATCTTTGAGGTCCCTTCCAACCTAAACCATTGCATGATTTCCAGTGGCAGCAGCTTTTCCTGGCTACTTTTTCACCAACATTTGGCATTACCTAGTTACTCTGATCAGTACATTCTTAAATCATTTTCAGGAAGAAAAATGCTCCATAGGACATAGATTTTGGGAGCAAACAGATTGTTCCTGTACTTTTTCCCTAGATCTTTAACATTCAGAATTTTGTTGCATAAACTTATGTTCTTGTAAGGAACTGATGCCATCATGAGGACTGTAACACTTTGATCATGAGGCGTTGTTCCTGCAAGTGCTTTTGAAGTGGGCTCTGGGTGTGTGTGTGCCTCTCTAGCACAGTTCTTGGTACTGTGTTTGGCTTTGGATGTGCCTGCACCGTGCTCCAGAGCTATTACTATAGCTCATTTAAACAAATGCAAATTAATTTAGGTTCCAGTGGCAAGGCTGATGCAAGGCTAAGGTTTCACTGACTAAATATGGGCCTAGAGCTCATGTTTCAGTATTCCAAGTTGAAGTTTTCATGACTGTGGCTCATCTTCATCCATAGCTGAAGGCACACCTTAGCTGCTCTAATGTAGGTCAGGTAGGTCCTTGCATTTTGCAATCATACTTGGTTTGCTGCTGAGGATTCTGTTCCCTATTTGATGTAATTTAAACTAGTGAATTTCAGTAAAATTGTAGGAGATGAAAGTTGAGAGAGCAGCTTCGTAAGGCAGGTATTCTGCCTGTGCATAGGATGGACAAAAAAGGGCTTTTACTTCCTTTCACTGGTAGCTGGCATTGCAAGCCAGGCAAGGTGCCACCAATTGGCATGTGTCTCCAGATTCCCCATTCTGACATGAGTCAATCAGAGATGGTAAAAACATTAGGTCTAGTCAGAATTTGCCCCAGTCAAGGTTCACAAAAGCTTCAAGAGACTATCTCAGTCGCCATCATTTTTCTGAGCTGAGACTGTCATTTTGACAGGTGGATTTTTCTACTCATCTGTTTCGCTGGCTTGCTGGCTGGCAAGCAGCTCGGGATGAAATCTTCATCTTGCTCAAGCTGCTGGGTGCTTTACTATTGACCTCAATGCTCCTTCCCCTTCTCAACCCCCATGACATTGAATTAACCTATATTTCAAGTATATCAAATTCGTAAACACTGTTGGGGGGGGGGGGGGGGGGGAGTGTGATTGCTTTAGACTGCTGTGTGTTGAACGTGATTGACAACATTGTAACTGGCCCTTAGAGGAGATAAGAGGAAGCAGATGAGCCTTGGTCCCTAAAATTGCTACTCCCTTGCATTGCTACATGTTTACTACAAAAGACAGAAGTCTCCTTTCAAACGTTCTGCTTCATGTTTTAGCCTCTCTCCTGCTGCCAAGAATATTTTTACTCTGCATCAAGAGAAAATGAATTCATGCCTTCAGGATTTCTGCTCTTTGCTCTGTGTTATATGATAGCAACCCAGTGAGATGTGCAAGTAGAAACTGCATTAATGATTTATAAAAGCTGAGAGCTGTTTAAATTTTTTTCCTGTTTAATGACTATCAATAATTTAATGCATTTACTGTATGTTTTTAAGAAATAACACCCATATTACGGGCTTGGGTTTAATAGGCTAAGTGACTCAATCTTCCAAAAAGTGCCAGTTTTCAGACATGAAATATATACTGGTTTTAATTAAGACAAAAAATATGAAATCCAGCTTGTGAGATGCAGATAGTTCTTGAGAAAAAAAATGTTTCTTCATGCCTCTTCCCCAGTGCCCTTATCCTTTAGGCTGTTGTCTTGTCAGCACATGGCTCACCAACAGTGACACCTAGGAGCCTACACTGCCACTCCAGATGGGAGGCTCTGGCGGATGCTGCTCATAACCACGCACCCTTATGTTCTAGGTTCCAAGTTCCACCATAGCACTGCTGTTATAGCTGGGTTATCAGTATTGTGTCACATAAGTTGCTTGGGGTATGTTGAAGAGTGTGGCATTTAGAGAAGGAATCGTTTCCTTCTAAATCTAGCTTGAAAGGGAAATAAATGTTTTGAAAAATTACTCCTCCTGTGTTTCTTGGGAAGTCACCACATTTTAATTGATGAGGATCTTGCATTGTGCTTGGGTGCACTGGATTTGATGCTCAGGGCTTTGCATATAAAATAATGGGGAATACAACCTTACTTAGGGTTAGGTGTGCATTTTTTGTTGATTGGTAGCTGCTGTGATTAAACTGGTAAGTAAACATAGCGCATAGGTTGGTGTGTTTTAATGATCATGTAATCTAAATGCATCAATATGAATAGTGCTTCTGTAAACTTCCATTTTCACATGGACAGATGCCAGTTTGCAAAGAGCTTTTTTTCAAGGTCTGGAGAAAGTAGATGGGGAAAAATACATAGACAGGTATAACATTTAAGCTGCAGAAAACACAGAAATAAAATGCATTTGAATTAAAGGTAGTTCAGATTAGTAAAAATTATGCATCTTGTTTAGGAGCTACTTTTCATGTAGGTAAAGTACAGAGTGTTGTGTTTAGACATTTGTTGATGGGTAGATTACATGACTTCACTAAGACATGGGCAAATTGAAGGAAAAATTATGTGGGAGATCTGTTTTGATTCACTCTTTACCTTTTGCCTGCATTTCTGCAGTAATATCTTGATAATTTTTCTTGGCTATTTGTAATGGATACTTGAGAAGAACTTCCTGTCTTTGTGCAGATAAGGTTCTGGGAAAACAGTATTTATGTTTGAAGAAGTTTGTTTCTTCACAAAAAACTTCAGTACAGTTATTTGTGTTAGAAGTGTTTACAGACACATAAACACTTGCACACATGAGTACATGCATGGATAGTAGGGACATGCTTTTAATTCATACTAAACCAAATGAGAATTTGTTGGCTTGAGTGAGAATACCTAGCTTGTTCTCTTTATGTTGCTGTAGGTAGGCACTATGTTGTATTTAAGATTCACTTCATACTAATTCTGTCTCAGCTGCAGATATTAGAGACTAGGATGGAAAAGGAACTTGCTCTAGAGGGAGGTGAGGTTCCTGGCTTCAAAAGACAGGGTTTAGAGTCCTGCCCTGAGAGTTAAGGGAGGGTGCCAAAAGTGCGCAGAGGTGCCACTGCTGTTAATGGCAGAGAGACTGTGCAGAGGTGCCACTGCTGTTAATGGCAGAGAGACTGTGCAGAGGTGCCACTGCTGTTAATGGCAGAGATACTATAATGTATTTTACTAAGGTATGCAAAAGATACTTCTGGTACTGTTCTGAGAAACATTTTAGCTACAGGTACTACAAGAATGTATATGAAAGAAGGTTTCTTTTTTCCAGATTCATGGTTAAGAGTAGGTATTTTTGCCTTTTTTTTCCTCCTTAACTTTCTTGGATTTTGGCTGGGGGTTTTTTTGTGTGTGTGTTTTTGTCATTGTTGTTGTTTGTTTGTTGGTGAGGGTTTTTTTGTTTTGGTTATAGGTTTTTGGGGGGTTGGTATGTTTGGTTGGTTCTGGTTTTATTTGGTTGGTTTTTGATTTTTTTAAGTGAGAACTTTAGTTTCCTTCCTTCCTCAAAAGAGATCAAGAGGCTGAAAGATAAACAGAAAAAAAGGAAAATACTTTTTATTGTGTTATAAACCTGACCTAATTCTAATAGAGGAGAAAAAGTGAACATAAAATTCACTTGAAGAAAAACACTTGTTGGTTAAAAGTAGATTGAAGAACTTTTCTCCTCTAAATTGTGTGAGATGGTAATGATGTACTCCCCCCCTCTTTAAATCCTACTTTGCCTAATGTTATAAATATATTTTGGGAAGTAATTTATTACATGCAGCAGTGCTTTGCCCTAATTCCTTTCTCTAACTCTTGTTGTAGTAGATATAATAAACATCAAAACATCATAGAAGTAGGAAATCCAATAAGCTAGAAATACTTCCAGGTTGGTTGTGTATAATGGAGGCTTCCCTTAACAAAAGGAGATCCCCAAAGTGCTGGTGAGGGTTTCTAGTAGGGATACAGACAGGATAAGGTACAGTGCAGAATGAAAACGAGAGGGAGTTACTTTCCCAGAACTTGATACTTTCCAAGCTTAAAAAGTCTTGGATCAATGAAACTAAGAGCTAGATCCTGCTAAATGTCTTGGAGGATCTTTGCATTTAACTATGGGAAGTGGGTTAGATTTGGGTAATGTCTGGGAAATATATTTTCATAATTATAGACTAAATCTGATACTGATCATTCAGAAGGAAAAGTTATTTTTTAGTCAAAAATACATTTCAGAACCCCTGGTTCAGGTTTCAGTCTTCCTCTCAGGTACTGTCCAGAACTGTCATGTGTAGTGTGAGATATAATGAAAACTCTGCTGTGTCTGGTGAAATAGAAAATTACTTCTATTAAGCCTGATGTATGAAAGCAACTCTGCTGAATCCACTGCAGAAGCTGACTCGCACACCATCTGAGGATGTTTGTCTTCTGCTTTGTGTTTATCTAATGTCGATGTTAACAATTTGCTGGGTTTCCATACAGTATTTATTTAGCAGCTTTCTGTTTGTTTCCTTCCCATAGTGGCTGTATACCCAAAACATTTTGACATTTTTCTTCTGCAAATTATTTCTGACCCTGCCAGAAATTTAGTCAAGTCTTTTTCTAGGTTTCTCCACTTATAATCTGACTTTCTGGTAATGTGTTATTTCACTTCATGTTTGTTTGTTTTGTTTTGTTCTGTTTTCCTTGCATGGGCATTTGAGAATAGAGCAATCTAACCTTCCTTGAGAGAAGTAATATTGAGTCAAAGCTACATCCATAAATGGTACTTCTGAGAGATTTCTGCCTTCACAAGAATGATGTTTAATTTTTTTGTATTGCACATTTGGCATTTTTGGCCACCTCCTTATTTCATGTTTGCTTAAAAATATGCTTCCTTCAAATCTTGTACACCTGATTTAAATTATTTCTCCAATCAGTGAAAGGGCTGAAAGTGTAAAAATTTTAAGCACTTGAAATGTAACCAATAAGTCAGATTCTTAGCAGACTTCACTTGACATATGTGGGGAGCATCTCTTAGCAGGAAGAAAAATTACATATAAAGCATCCTTCTGATTTAATAAGAAGAAAAGCAAATGATGCATTTGATTTAGGGGCACAAAGCTTGTGTGTATGTGTGTGTATGGATAAAATTGTTGTTATTTTTTTACTTTGCAGCCTAGTCTGTGTTGAGCTGCTCAGTAAGTATTGATTAGCACATAGCCTTGGGACGTAATCGTGCCAGGAGCAATTCACTCAGGTTCATTTCTTCTCCCATCCCCACAGAGAAGACCGTAGCAGTTTCCCTCTTAAAGTATAACAATTGGAGTACTCTAGCTGTTGGGTTGAGTTTCCTTGCATCAATTTAGTATGAGGGGGCTGAAATCTGACAAAAGCAGAATGTGACTGAAACATGCAAGACATAGAGAAAATGGAATTAAACGGTGTGGGAAGGTGTGGTGTTGGGGAGGCAGATTTTTGAGCAGGTACCTTTTTGTGTTGGGATCCATTCATTCACATTGTCAGATTATTACTAGGCCTATTTATGGGTGAACATAACAAGTCAGAAGAGATTCGTTCTTTCTGTAGTGCGCATTTTCTTTGTGTCTTCTCCTGTGATCTTTATTTAGTTTTTCATTGTTTATTTACACTGCCACTGTTACTTCATGAATTGTTTAAATCATTGCCTATCTAGAGGAGAATCTGGACAGAATTATTCTTGCAGCTTTAAGTCTTGCTGACAGGCTGGAGAGAAGAAGAGAGCTTTTGTCCCCTAGAGAAATGCAAGAGCTGTGGCCATTTAGAATTGGACAGACGTGGTCAGCTGTGAGGGAGATGCTGCAATGGGAGTGCTACCTTTTATGTTGTTCCTATCTGTTGGAGTGTTTTGTGTAAAATCTCTTTAGGGATATGCGGATCCATATGCAGTTGCATGCTGTTAGCATACAGGTATCTTGCTGAGAGATGGTAGAGATGCATGGGGAAGGTAGCATAGACTTTTTTTCCTTGAGAATTCAGATTTTCAACACGACAGAGAAGGGTAGAGATTTTTTGCTTCCACTCATGGAGAAAAGTGATGGAAAACAGACTGTATGTGTTTCCCTTTGCTCATTCCCCGTGGAAAACCTTGATTGCCTTTTCCTCATATATGTTAACATCTTGCATGCACCTTTTAAAATAATTTTCTACTTGATTTTCCTGCCTTTCATCAGAGGTAGGTACTGTGGAGGTAGGGAGGAGTCCACTGAATCTGGATGTCTCAAAGTCACTTTAAAATCATGTCAGGAGTAGGACAGAGAGATATGTATGCTCTGAGGTGGGGGATTATGGTTTCATGGGAGTGAAGCTGGATTTCTAATTGGTACCTTTAATCACAGGAAAGACCTTTTGGTTCTGTTCCATTCATTCTGGTATTTTGTCCTATTGTTATTACTGAAAGGTTCAGTATAACTAGAACAGATTGTTTTAAGAAAATAGATTGTCTTAAGGAGAAGAGTATTTGTGTTAAATTGAAGTTATGAGTAGTTGCATATGCCTAATAATTCTAGGTGTGATCCTTGCAGGGAAGAGTCCTTCAGCACTTGAATGCCAGTATATACCTGTATGTTCAGTATGCATGTTGGAATTTGCTTTCTGCCAACTATTTTGATAGTAAATGTGGTTCATTTGAATTTTTGCAGAAGTGGGTGTGAGCTTAGCTGAAGCATATTTAGTTAACAGAATAAGTGCTCAAGAACATTTTAGAGTGGGATCACATCCTGTTCTAGTATGTGGCTTTATCCCATTCTGACATGTCTTTGTCTTTCTTAGTAGTCTGTGATTCATCCTTCATATTCCATATTTTGATAAGGTAACAATAGAAGAAGAAAATACAGGACAGCTCAAGTTGACGTTTTAGAAGCGGGGAAGAGTAATTCCTTCAAGGAGTTGTAATCTGTAGCCTCTTCAAAAAAACAAGAAAGCTAATACTTGTTTCTTTTTTTTTTCCACCCCTTAGGAAATTCTGTTGTGCTGAGAAGAAAAACAACTTCCTGCTCTGATTTGGTGGGGTGGTTTTTTTTTTCTTTTTTTTTTTTCCCCCTCCTTTCTTCTTGGCTGAATTAGAAGCTCCAGGAATGTGCTAATTGGCGGCGGCCACTTCAGAAAGGTAAGAGGTAATTGTTATCTGCTTTTTGAGGTGTCTTGCCTGCTCAACTCCTTCTGGAAAGGAGAGTGATGTCAGAACAAGCTTGTCTACCTAGAGTTTATGCAAGTCTTTTGGTTAATGTAGATTGTTCTAAATGTGATGCAGACAGAGGCTTCATGCGCTTCTTGCTCTACAGATGGCAGTTCTTCCTCCCTCCAGACTTTTTAATTTTGGACAGAAGTGCAAAATGTGGTAGGTGAGTTTAAATGCTGTGCCTTTTTTGTAATACTTCTAAGCAATTGCATTTTGTAGTTACCTGGTGATAGCTGTCTTTCCACTTTGAATTGGGCATTCAATTTAAGTGTCAGGATGCATAAAGTACAAAAAAAAAAGTGCTGTGATTCACAGAGCATCCTGAGCTGCGCGAGTAGACTTAAGTCAGTTGCTAGACAAATTGCACTTATATTTTAGTGACAAAACTTAGTGTTTAGATTTGTATTTGCTTAGGAGCTGGCTGCAGTGCTTTGAGATGTCATTTCTCATTCCGTCTTTGTGATAGATGTTCATGCACCTTGTAGTGGAGGCAGTATCTAATGCCTAGAACTCAGCCATTCCACTTCACAGTTGATGTCTTAACTTAAACCAGCTCTGGGAAGGGCTTTATGCTGAGTTCTAGGCTCTGAAGGCTATGAGCCAATGTGATACAAATCTTTCTGCCAGATTTGCTGTGGCACTAACCTTTGTGAAGGGTTTGGGAAGACAGTGCAATGTAATAATGTCTTAAATTGCCCCAGTGAGATTTGTCAGAGTTCATCTGTCAGACCCTTCAGACTGACTAAGTACGCTAATTTGCCAAGGATAATCTGCAGACAGGTGATGTGCCTTGAGATGTTCTCTTTCTCATTCTCCATCTCATTGTTGATGGTGGGGAGGCAAGCTAAGTCTTTACTGAGCAGCCGCCACCAGCTGCCTGGCTACCTTCTGCAATAAAGCTAATGACCTAATAGGCAAGTGTTTCTTGGAAACCTTCAGCTGAAGCAGAGACAAGGAGAAACATACAGACCAGCTAAAGGGTTCTCAAGGAGTTTGCAATTTCCCCAGGGCTCCTTCTGTGTAATTACCTGTCTATCTCTTTGTCTCCTGTCTTTTAATGCAGGAGGAGTGTCAGACTCCAGGCGGCTAATCTTTGTTACTATGGAAAGGCTGGTTACACTTCTCTTCTTGCACTTCAAAAATGGCAATCGCTGGTCCCCAGCTGGTTCCCTGTATCTAACTTTAAAATAGATGATAGCTTTTCTCTTTGGTGCCAGACTAAATAATGCAGCTGCCTGTGTTGTTGCAGGCAGGCATTGCCTCTGCCACTGACGCTGTGGCGTGCTGAGAGGGCCCCGCAAAAGACCTCTGAACCTGTTTTCTCCTAGACAAATGAAGGCTCTAAAATTCCTTTGAAACACAGAATTTTGGGGCACACTGAGACATGGGAGGCTTGGCTGAGCTGCAGGTGTGGAGGAAAGCTGCTATTAAGATTCGTAACTCCAGCCGAGTTATTGTATAGTTTCTGAATGCCTTCGAACTGTCTGGGTTGGGGGGGTTGAGGGAAGCACAAGCTTTGCAAGCTGTTTTGCAGGATCGTGGGCATCAGTTATTGTTATTGTCTCCCTCCTAGCACGTGACTTAGGCAGCAGTGTGCAGTGGAGACAAGTGCCTTTGCTCAAATCATAGGGTCCAGCAAGAGACCGTGCGCAACTCACTGCCGTTTCCCTCTGGCTGGCTGCATGTGTTTGTCCCTTTCGCAAGGCACTGGAAATTTGGAGCGAATTCTTTGCCTGCTTCTTCCCTCCTCCTTCCTCTGCATGTGCTTCCTGAGTTGCAACATGTCAGATGGATTGTCCTTCCAAAACTGTGGTTTGGGAACAGCTCCAGGACAAAACACTTGTTTCTGTGCACTTCTTTCTGTCCTTGGGAGGAGGGGGATACTGTTGCTCTTTTGGACAGGGTCCCTTTCCAACTGCTGCAGTGACCTGCACACCCAGGAAATACATCTTGCTAAACTTTTTTATAGTACCTTTGTAAAACATGTTTTAACTGTCTGCAAATGTATGGTATTTGAGCAGCGGAGTCTGTATTATCAAATGCAGACATACAGACAGTGTTCCTCAGGGTGAAATGCTCTGGGAGGAGAGGCTGGACGTGATAGTGAAAATTGAGAACCAAAGCGAAAGGAAATTCCTGCCCATGTGTGGGACTAAAGCTGATTCAGGAAAGGTGGAGGGAAAAGCATATATGCTTTCCCAGACTAGAAATGTTGCAGGGCAGACAGAAAGGAGGGGAGAGGCAGGGCAGGAACAAGGCAACAAAAGATCAAGTTGGCTTTTGTTTTGTCTTGTGACTTCAATGCTGTGCTTTCCTCTACCATTTCCTCTAACTAAATTTGGGCAACGATAATGCCTTTTTTTTTGGTGTGTGTTGTTGTTATTGTTTGGCTTGTGTGTGTGTGTGTTTTGGGGCTTTTGTTTGGTGGGTGTTGTGTGTTTGTGGTGGGGTTTTTTTTTGGCTTTCGTTTGTTTGTTTTATTTTCTCTTTGCTGTGTTCCTTGAAAGAGCAACGTCTGTTCAGATTCTTTCAGAAGTTGTTTTTCTTGCCAGTGCATCTAGAATGATGAATTTAGAATGTTTTATTTCCCTCATTATTTTTGTCCTGTTTCCTTCTGTCTTATTTGTATCAACCTGAACCATCTCCAAGGGAAAGGTTATATTGCTGCTAGCTAACACTTCAGGTGCATGATACCGTGTATGTTAAGCAGCATGCCTGTAATGACTTCACTGTCAGTGGAAAGCTTACCTTGCTTGTATTTCTCTTTTCATATATAAATCAAGTTCATAGCTCCTTGTAGAGCATTTCTAGAGCATTTCAACAAGGAGTTTGCTTTTTCAGGTCTTGCAGGTTTTTTTTCCCCACATGCCTGTTGAGATAAGTTCAGGGTTTAGGATTTCTCATTGAGTGACTGTATTGTGATCCAAAGTGTCTGTCAAGGCTGTATTGCACGTTGGGAGAGAATGGAAGGTTCTGCCGGAGCCCTCATTTTGCAAAGGGGTAACCATCTCCGTTTACATCAGGTCTCTACCACTGCTTAAGGCCTGAAGGTGCTTCATTAACTTGATGTTAGTAATGAGCCCATGCTTTCTTCATTTTCATTCCATGAAGGTTACAGGTTTATTTTTTTCTTCCAGTATGGTGAAGATTTAAATCTCAAAAACTTGATTGGAGAAGAAAAATAATTCCCATCCCAGTGGTGCATTTTCCAGATAACTTTATGTTTCGAATCTGTTTACTATATAGTGTTGAAAAACAAAATTAAACTAATTAGAAATCTAAATGCTTTTGCTGTACATCCAAAAAGATGGTTTGAAACATTTTGCCAGAATTAAATGCACAGTAGGCTGGGAGTTCAGAGCTGAAATTAACTTGTTCTTAAATCCCTTCTTTCACGTACGAGATGTAAGAAGTAGAGTAAAAATCCAGCATATCTAGGCACAAGAAGTTAGGTCAAAGTAATAGTAAGAGCTATGATTTTGATTTTTTTTTTTTAACCCTTGCTGTTGTCTGGGTCAGCCCTTTTCTGAGAGTAAACTTCAGAGGTCCCTTGAAGTGTGTAAGTGATAAGGGTTGTGGGGACAGATGGTGAAAAGCCTGCAAGGGCTTGTCTCGGGGCATTTGTGATTGTATGGAGGGCTAGAAGGTACTGTCCTTCTCTGGTAGTGTAGATGTTGGCAATGTCTGTTTGTGTTAAAACCCTTCAGTTCTTCAGTGTTATTACAACTAGCTCTGGGTCACTTGGTTTTCCTCCAGTTTCAGCATTTATGGTCTGCCTGGCCTAGTTGTCCATAATGCAGTGGTGTTTTCATGGTCTTTGTGTCTGAGGTGTACAGACTTATTTATGAGCATAAAACTGAGTTTACTAATTTAGTCCTATGTGGAGACTCCTCTGCTTCCCTGCTTCACAGCCCTAGTAAACTGCAGTTGGGTCATTGGTTGACTCCTCTTTTGCATCCTCTCCCAGAGGTTGAAGGGATGCTTCTGGAGGCCAGATGTCTCTACGCCATTTCCCCTGGTGTGTAAGTCATTGCCCTGAGCATTGAAGTGTCTTATGCTCTTTGCAGGCCTGTTAGGAGGAACTCTGCCTTAAGTGATTTGTGGTAACTGATGGAAGGGCACAGTCTGCAGTAAGGAGTTTTTGACCTATTAGTGTAGGTGGCAGGTTCAGGTATTTTGCTTATATTACCTGTCTGTCAAAAAGAAAGCTAGAAGGCCCAGGTCAGATTTGAAAGTTCTCACTCAAGTTAGCAATGGAGAATGATCTGGGTTTGTTGCCTGATATCCTTACAAGTGATGACTGTCCTCTTCCATCCAGGTGCATACTCTTCTGTCCTTCAGCTGTGAATTCCTTACAGATTTCAACAATTTTCCTATTAAAAAAATAACAAAAATGAAACCTGAGCTTTTTTTCTAAAATAAGTATTTTGAAGTAGAAACTAAAAATGATGAGTTGATGTTTCAGAACTATGTTTCTTTGCTTTGTCTCTTCTGCTGTGTCTGGTACATGCATGGATTAAAGTCTGGAATATGTGGTGCTGCCTTGGTTGTTGGGAGGACTGAGTGCAGTTTAGCTTAGGTGGCAATGGCAGGGATCCTGTCTTATGCCTTTTGGCCTTGCCCCATGGGAAGACTCCTGTTCAGTTATGCCAGGCTTTACAGCAGGCAGCTGCAGGACAGAATTTAATTGATCTCACATGAAGCACTGTGTTATAAAGAAATTTAGTTTAGAAAATAACGTGCAAATTTCAGTGGGCTAGGTCAATTTATACTGGGAAGTGCTTTGTAACATACAGTTTTGATCTGGTGCTTGTGGTCTTGCAAGCCAGATGAAGACTCTAAGTGGCTCATGGTCACTTAGTGCCCTGTTGTGTGATGTAAACCAGATCTTCTCTTGGTGCCTTCTTACATGCAGCTTTGCCTGACTGAACTATGCAATTCAGTCTTGTGCTTGTAGTGTAAGTCTTGTGCTTCTTTCCTGAAAGAGACATCTTAAATTGCTTGTAACATAATTACAGTTTCCAGTCGCTTGGTAATAATCTACCTATGGTTTTTCACAACTGAACAGAAATTTAGACCTAAATGTTAGGACAACCCAAAATCTTTTATTTCCCATTCTCCTCACTTTTTTCTCTTCCATTTCTCCCTCAAACAAAGAGTTTGTTAGATTTCTAGGCCTGATGATCTTTCTGTCCTCTCTGTGGGTCTTATTACAAATGAAAGGATGCTTAACTTTTCAGGGAACATGAAGAAAAAGGTTAAGTGGGGTTTTGATTTTTGTGTGGGTTTTTTTTTGTGGGTGTATTTGTCTTTTTTTTCTTGTGTGCATGTTTTTGTTTGTTTGGTGTTTTTCAGTGTTGTTGTTATTTTTGTTGGTGCTTTTTTTCTTGTTTCCCAGACACCTTTGTGTAGTTGTGACATTGATAAAGTCTACTGATTAGAGATTAAAATTTGGTATGTGCAGTAAAACACTGTTTGCCAGCAAAATGAGCAGCTAGGATATATTTCAGTCTTCAGATGCTTGGCTAAAGAATGGCAACATACGTTTTTTGCTGCTAGAAATTGAGATTTTGGCAGTAATGTGCAACTGTGAAATCTGTAGGCATATACTGTAGCAGAAGCTGTCTTTATTCATATACAGCACATGGTATTTGGCTTGAGAGAAAGTTCTCTAAGAAAGTCAGGGTTTTGATGGAGCTCATTACTGTTTGTGCTTCATATTTTAAACCACTTCATTCTGGAAAGACAAATGAATTGTATGTATTAATGGTACTGTTTTCCCCATCCCCTGCCTGTTCCAAGCAACCCACTGCATTCTCTGGCTTCCTCTTCTTTCCATGCTGTTTCTTTCCAGGCTTGGGTATTGTAATTATAGCAAGTAGTATGTGATATCCACCTGTATGTTCCAACAGATAAATTGAGACTTGGAAGGGTTTTGGACTGTGGAACCTTTCCTTTCTCGCCTCTCTCTAGAAAAGTGTTTATGATATGCACAAAGAGTACTGGAAGTGTCAATCCATATGGCCTAATAACACAACTGTTGGTGTGGAGATGGTGGAGCACAAAAAAGAAAAGGATGGAATTATGCTAGTGGCGGTTCACGGATGTCACATTAATAGAATCCTCAAATCAAGTGCTCATTCATTTTAAGCGGAGGTTAATTAATCAGAGTAGGTAAAATGATAAGCTGCTTTTAATGAAGTGAAGCAGCTTTATTAGCAGTAAGCAAAATGGAAAGTATTTGGTCTCCAACACATGTGGTTTTCTTGGGGACCATGGTTTGCCAGTAGCCTTTTCCTTGCTGCACTCTGCAGGTGGTGCGCTCTGTGTGTGGCCAATTCATAATGCAGGAGAACAAATCAGAAACTCCTACAGCATTTTAAAAACAGAAAAAAATGTGCTTTACAGATCTTTCTCCGTGCCAGAGACTAGCATTTGCCAATTTGTGTTGTTTTTATTTTTACTTCAGATTGTATTATTTTTGTTTGGAGATAGGTGGCTTTATGCTTACACAGCGAGCAAGCAAACAAAAATCCTTATGTGGATTTACAAGTGTGTGACACTGTTTGAAAGGCAGCAGTGCAGTACTGCCTGGTAACTGCTGACCTAGACTGAAACCAATCAGTAGTTATCTACCAATTTGAAACTTGGCAACAGAACTGCACCAGGGGCGTGCTACTTGTGTAAATGTTTAGGTGGGAAGCCAAAGCCAGCATGTCCCTGACTATTAAACTGGAATAGACTTGGTTACCCTTTTTCAAATGCTATGGTTCTCTTGAAAAACTGTGTAATACCTGAGATGTGCATGGCAATGCAGGGTTGTAATAGGAAATACCTAAAAAGTCCTAGAGTCAGTGAATGACAAAGAGTATGCACATGTTCAAAGAAGGAAGCTTTGTGGAATAATAAAATCACATACTCTGGGCTACCTTAAATTAACGTGAACGTCCACGCTGAGTCTTGAAATGAATTTCACTTAACAATTGTGTATAAAATCCCCTCGAAAGTAAACTCACATTGTTACTAGGGCCATAAAAGTGACCTCCTTACAAACTAGCTACGTGGTAAGATGAGTGTAGTTTTGTGAACTGCAGAAACTAAGCTGGTAGACGAACGTGGTTTGAGAATAGGATGCTGGCAAGTATATCGTCTTCCCCCCACCAGCCTTTCCTTGAAAGACTCTTCCCACCGCCATTCAAATGTAAATCGCTTTGTAACAAAGGGGAGGCTGGCAGCCCCACCGGTTCAAGAGTATAAGCGATCTCTCATGCTTCAGTTGAAAGGTTGAATCCCTGAAACAGAATGCTGCCGTAGAGGGAAACTCTTAAAGGGCTGTCGAGGGGGAATAAAGCTGTGGAGATCTTTGAAAGCACACCGGCAGTTTTTGTCTTTACCATAAAATGACCTAGAGACAAGTTCCACAAAGGGATCTCTGATGTTCAGGTGAGGTTCCAACAGCTCTAGGAGCGGGATTTTACTTGCTGTACGCCCGAACAACACTCAGGCTTCTCTACTTGCCAGCACTGTATATGGTGCCAATATTTTGTCTGCGTACCTCTTAGTTTTCCTGTTTTGGATTTATCTTTTTAACAACGTTGTGTTCCAAGTCTCGAAGCTTCAGAAGTGTGACTTCCAGGTATGCAAAGCAGAGAATGGTATCTTGGACCTTGTTTTTATACTGAAAGGATGAGAATAATCTAGCACCTTCTAAAACCCTTGTAAATATTTGACTGGCTGCAACAACACAGCTGAACTGGTCGAGTTAATGCTTAATGGAAGCACAGTCCTGAAGTGCATGGTTTAGGACTTTAGGTGATGGGCTGAGGGTCACGGGGTGAGCAGTAATTTCCCATGAAGACATCTGTACTCCATTCTCCCCATCCTCCAGGACAGCCACCCATCAAGATCTGCAGGCAGGAGGAGGTATGAGGTATCTCTGCAGGCAGAGATGGATGGATGTGTTTGGGTGCTGTGAAATAGGTGTGGGCTGTTCCATGTGATGCTCTGATACTTTTGCTGGTCTAGCAACAGTGTGGTGACCTCTGATTTTTGAAGTGAGGATGAGCATCTGAGGCTCTAATCTGAGGCTTTCTACAACTATATCTGGATTTGGAAGAAGGTTTTTATGCATATATAAAAATGACAGCAGTAGGCAGTTGTTAGTAACTGGTCACTGGAGTGGAGCGGTCTGGAGAACAGTGATAAGTCTGGACACAAGCCTGTTAGAAATGCAAGAAATTGTAGTTTCTGATAGCTGTCATATCTCAATGATTTAAAAGTTATCTCTTCTTGTATTGCTACAGTGTTCCAGATGAAACTCTTTCTAGTGTTGGAGCTTTCACACAAAAATTACATGGGAAAATATTTGCAGCCTTATGAATGTTGCATGAAAAGCTTCTTCTATACTTAGGTGAACTAATGAGTGCAAGACATGTTTTACTTTCCTCATGTAAAGATTGTTCACTCAAAACATCATACCACCCCAGTCCTTCCAAGTGGCAAGAACCTTTAAATGTCAGCGCAGATGGGAGAAGATCATCACACAGAACCTCAGTATCATAACAGAGCCAAAGCACCATTTAAAAACAAGTTGGTTTTTTTTTCTTTTAAACTAGCTACTGATTAAGTGCAGTGACCACATCATGTAGTATTTGTACCTAGTACTGCTGTTGGTTAAGGATTCCTGTGGTTCCGTGATTCAGAGAGAAACGTAGCATAAACCAGTAAGAGCATAAAGAAGTAGCACTGCCCCACCTATTGCTGCATGAGATGGAAAGGAGATGAAGTTTGATTATTGAAAAAAAAAATCTTTTTACATGACATGAAAATATGTGGCCTTTTGATAGCTGAGGATTTTTAAACTGTTGTTTAGAAAATACCTGTTTGTTAACTACTGTCAGTAATTTAGTGGGAACTGTACTTAAATCTAGGCAGCTACAGGGGCTTTTAAAGCACCCACAACCTGTTTCCAGAGGAGCTGCTCATCAGTATTGGCATCCGTAATACAGTAAGGAAGAACAAAGCATGCAGGTGTCTCCAGAGCAAGTGCAGTGGATTATTAATGTATCTGAATGGCATAATTGAGAGTGATGGCATCTGGTCATGTGACACTGTGCTGGTTTTGGGTTTTTTTTGGTGACTGCTCAAATGTTTTTTTGGCTCTTGGGTTTCTTTCAGTGTCTCTCTCTACGCCTGGCACAGAAGACTATGCATATGTGGTTAGGAATCAAATTTAAGTTGATGCAGTCTTCCAAAAGTCCTCAAGTTCTTGGTTAAAAATAAACGAGGGGAATTACATATGGAGCTTTCAGAAGCCTGTTTTAATTATTATTTCACTTCCCCCCTTCATGTAAGGAATCTGAAAAAAAAAATGTTCTTTGGGAGATCATTGGTCTCTGTACACGTAGTGCACCGTAATTAACTTTAGCTCCTTTATGTCAGTTGCTTGGTAGAAAATATCCTTTGTTTATGACATTATTTTGAGTTAGTATGATCTGCGTAATAACAGATTTTCAAGAGCTTTCCTGCCTTTGCATATGGTTAGTATTTCAGATGCAAACTCCAGACTGAATATGTGCCACTGGAATAGTAGCGATAATGCGCAGATGAAGGTGGTGGTTAATCTTGGTTTTTAAACTGTTTCTCACATGCAATGTGTATAGGGTTTTATTGATTTTATTTATTTTGTTTAACTGTCTGAGAAGTGACTTTGTATGCCCACTCAGAGAGTTTGGTGGCCTACATTTTCTTTTCAGTAGAGCAAAAAACTCTGAAGTTTTTGTGGCTGATACGTTCTGATTCCTGAAGGTAAGTTTTGAGAATAAAATCGTACTGCAAATAGTACTGTCTTTTACCTCATCTGACAAAAATGTTTGGGGAAAGAACAGTGCTCAGGAAAGCACTTCAGGTCTTAATAAAGAAGTTTGCCTTCATACAAAGGGACTCTTTCATGAAAGGTTTGATGCATTTGACACCCATGCTTCTAATCCAATCAAGATGTAGTAATGGATGACACTAGAGATTATTAAGTTTAAGGAAAGGATGTTTTCTCCTAATGCTGCATGACTGTGATCAGAGCATCTCAAGACATAAGATGTGCTAGTTGAGTAGACACCTTAGGAAGTACTGATCATAGCTCCATCTAACAGGTGTTAGTTTAGGTCCTTTTATAGCTAGACACAGTGCTGGAAGGCAATATAATTCTTTACAGCCTATTATCAGATGGGCAACTGAGATCTAGGCAGTGTTCCTTCTGAAGAACCATGGCTTATGAGGAGTTCAGCCTAGATTCAAGCAAAGCATTTGCTTCTTGGAGGTGTTCATGGTAAAATGAGAAAGTCTGTTGGGTCACTACATCTGTCAACCCTGTATTTCTAGCAGAACACATGGATGCACAGAAAAGCCAAGTTATTTCCTTGCAGTCCCCCAACAAGTGAATGACATATGTGGTAACAGAGATTTCCTTATGTCCATTCCCCTCTTAAAATTGTCAAAGAGCACTTTGCTTGTCTTTGTTGTAAGCATGAATCAAGGCATGCACAATGAGGTGCTTTTCCAGCAAAGCTGAGGGGGGAAAGAGGAAAGGAAGAGGGGACTAGAGCAATGAAGGGGGGAGGGGAAAGTCATTCAGGGACAACTGTATCTGCTGGGGCCACAATTTAATAACCGCCCAGAGTGGAAGGAGCAGCCTGTGCTGCAGATGGATTGTTATCTGCTGAGTCCCTGATCAGGGACAGTGCTGCAAAAGGTTTAATGCAAATCTGAGACCTCTGCCATTGTGTTAGACAGATTAGGGCTCATTTGCATTCTTTCTCCTATAATAATTACCTAGCAAGGAGTGCCTGTTACCATTAGCTTCATTCTGTTTGCCTCTGATAACGCCATCAGCAATCTCTTCTCCACAGATTATGGACACTGTGATCAACGGCAGTGGGCCAAAAGAAAAAATACATAAACCAGAGAAATCTGTTGGAGAAAGTAGTAGAAAAATGTGAATGCTGAAAATTTAACATGCAGATAATTCTAGTAATAACCTTAAATACAGCTGGAGAAATAATGCCAGCTGAAGCGTAAAAGTCAGTAGTAATCTATAATGTTGATGAGATGTAGGGCTTCAAATATCAGTTTAGAAAAGCTAGCACAGGTTTTTAGCTGAGCTTTACCTATGGTGCTTTAGTAGTTTGGTTCTGTTTTCAGAATTAGCTCAAATTGTTCTAAAATTAGCACAGCTAGAGATTAGTGCTACCAAGACAAAAAGTTAACAGTCTAAAAAATACATGATACATCAGAAGTTCCACTAAAACTCCTTCAGCAACCTTAGTGCAGCTTTGGGTCCTGGAACTCAAACAGATCAGTTTCCCTGATTTACAAGTAAAGGCAGAATATTTGTGTGGTGTTGGTTGCTTTGGTTTTTTTTGTTAGCCTTTTTTTTTTACCTGTAGAGTTGTTTGTTTGTTTTAAGATGAGAGGAGTTAAATAGGAAAATAGTCTTTGATATTTAGTTGTATTCCTGAGAGTGTTAAAATCAGGTATTTTGTCTGCATGCTAATTGCATATGAAAAGAACACAAAGTCTTTCTGACCAGAAGTTGCTATTCTTGCCATTCGCTCTCCTTCTCTTGGTTTCTGCTCTCTGCATCCTGACAGAGAAGCTGCTGGGGTCACTCCGTAGGAGATGGAGAACCCTGAGATTCCCCCACCCGGCTCTGTTTCCTTGTAACAGTTCAGCTATGGCAGCCAGGCTCCTACCTTGAAGCTACAACCTTTAGTCCTTCCTTTGGCAGTTGACTGCAGCTGCTTGGGATAGACCTGATGACCAATTTCAGGGCTTTGTGTGTGACTCTGTGAAAGGTCCTTTTTGGATACTGCTAGTACAGGGTCAACAAGGGGCTCTAATTAGAAGGAGAAAACAGGTCTAATACTCCACATGCACATAACATCAGAGAGGGAGCAACATGTGCTTGAGCAACCTCCATTTTGGTGCAAATTCCCCCTGCCAGTATTTTTAAAGTGACGTAGTTCCATCTTTCAAGGTAGAAGTAGGAAGGTAAATCGCAGCAATGCTGGCTTTAATCTGCAAGCAGCCATCATACATATATTCAAATAAATGCAAGCTTATTTCTCATCTGCAGTAGGCTATCAAAATGATGCCATGTAGTTCAGTGGTTTTGGTTTTTAAAGTGATATTTTGAGGGCATGCTACCGTATTTGTCTTCAGTGTGGAAGCAGCTGCAGGTCATGGCTCTGTGGAGCTGTTGGGCAGGTAATGATCTACTAGGAAAATCTTTGGTTGCTGTGGCTGGCACCACTTCTGGCTGTTAAGCATTTGGGTGCATACTGTGTTGCCTGTCAAATGTGGCACAACTCCAAGGAGTTTAGAGGTGCTCCCCTACCTTTTTCTGAGTCATGATAGGAATAGTTTGTTTCTCAATGAGAAAACAAGGAATGATTACTTCTCTGTGGAATCCTAAACACTCGAAATTCAAAGCTGGAAAAGTCCTTATATTGTACAGTTATTCTGCCAATCTTTCCTGGCAGTGGGCTCCATATACTAAGTGTGTATTGAATAATGAAAGGAAATATTCAAGGATGAGCAAGACTGACATTTTGCATGTACTCAGACCCTTCCCAGCTGATGTTGGATTGGCAATGGAGGTGCAGGTCTGCAAGCGAGTAATCAGTACGGCCTTTGTGGAAGGAGTTTTGCCTGCTTGTTTGTGTTTGCTGTGGGTTTATTTTGTTGTTTGTGTAGGGTGTGTGGTGGGTGGGTTGGTTTGTTTGTTTTCTTATTTGGGGAATTTCTTTAGTTGTGGTAGCAGGAAAAGAAATTTGGCAACACTTAAAACTGGCAAGAGAAGTATACCAGGGATATGTGCTGCCTGCAGTGTTATGATGAGATATTTAGTGCTAAGTTGAAGTTACATGGCTCTAAATGATTGGAGAGAATGCCAGGGAACTGGAGATGTTGACACAGTTCTTAAGTCTGATCTGTTTTCCTTGGTTTTGTTTCCCCCATAATGATAAACATCATAAATGTGACAGGTACACAAACATAAAGGAAAATGAAATTTAAAATAAAAGCTTTGAGGCCACGTATTTCTTAAGGAAAAGAGATGCTTGTATTTCTAAATACAAACTGAAGGATATCAGTTTAAATCTTTTGTTCATCTTCAGACCTTTTTCTAGGAGGAGGAAATACAATTTGGCACATGGCTAGTTGTTTAGAAATCATTGACAGGTTATGCCATCATTATGTAGGAATGAAGCTGCAGTTGATGTAGTTGGCAAGGTCTAATGTATATGTGTGTGGAGGACAGGAAAGTTTTGAAGTGCTATCATGGCATAAAATCATAGAATGGTTTGAGTTGGAAGGCACCTCCAAAGTTCATCTAGCCCAAACACCCTGCAGTGAGAAGGGACAATTTCTACTGATCAGGTTCTTCAGAGCCTTAATGAGATTGACCTTGAACGTCTCCAGAGATGGGACCTCAGCTACCTCTCTGGGCAACCTCTTCTAGTGTTCTACAACCCTTGTGGTAAAGAACTTGTTCCTAGCATCCAGTCTAAATCTACTCTTCTCTAATTTCAAATCATGGCCCCTTGTCATGTTACTACAGGCCTTTGTAAACAGGTCCTCTCCAGCCTTCTGTAGGCCTATTCCGGGTACTGGAAGGTGGCTATTAGGTCTCCCCAGAGCCTTCTCTTCTCCAGGCTGAACAGCACCAGCTCCCTTAGCCTATCCTTGTAGGAAAGGTGTTCCAGGTCCCTGATCATCTTCGTGGCCCTCCTCTGGACCTCTTCCATCAGGTGTGTTGAACACTACAGACCAGTACTGCAGGAGAGATTTTACCAGAATAAAGTGGCACAATCACCTCTCTTGATCTCCTGGCCATGCTTCTTTTGATGCAGCTTAGGATGCCTTTGGCCTTCAGGGCTGCAAGTGCACATTGTTGGAAAACAGTGGTTGCATACATCTAAATTTAAGCTACACCAGAGCAATGTATTTTACTCTGTGAATAATTGTAGATGATAAAGTCTGACCACTGAAGAGATACTGCAGTACGATATGTGAAACTTAAAAAACCCCATAAAGATAGCATAGCTTCTTACAAGGCTTGTGTTATTCCTGCAATTTGTTTTTCTCCATGTAGCCCTCCTTTAATAATTAGTGTAATCACTGTGTATGTTTTCAGTCTTGTACTTTGATTCTCTAATGCTGCATTCTAAGTAATTTGTATTCTAAGCAGTATTTAACTTTTCTTTCTTTCTATCTTAACATATCATGTAGAAGAGCATGTTACTGACACCCAGGCCTCCATAATCTGGGAAAAGTGGATCAGAAATTATTTTTTTAAACATAGACATTGGAGGCCTTTGTTAATGATCCTCATAAAGGCAGGGAAATGTCACCACATTCAGTTCAAAGTGAAGAGATGGTGAAAGCTTCTGCACTGTGGGACCTCAGCAGAGCCCAGGCTGCTGTTGCCCATTCTCCCTAGTTGGAGGCAGTGGCCAGTCACACCCAGGAGCGGGGAGGCATTCCTTTGCTCGGGCTGCTGGTGCTGAGCTGTACAAGCTGTTCTGAGCTGTTTTGCAGTACTGCTGCATTTGAATGTAAACCTGAGCTTCCCTTTATCATTTTGGTGAAACGTGTGTCCTCTGCCCCTTCACAGAAGTTGAAATGTCTGTTTGGAGGAAGGTGACCACTGTTGGGCAGATAAACTCACTCCAGGAAATGGACATCTCAGCTTGGAAAAACGTACTGTAGCTGTGATGAGCATGTTTCCCAAAGACTAATTAAAACAACCCCACCTAAACACAAAACAAAGTAGGAGGGCTTTTTTGTGCCATGCACTGTTTTAGCAAACAAAAGACACAGATTTTTACTCTCACACATAAATGAATCAAGAGAAAACAGTTGTTTCTTCCTCCCTATCTTTAGGCTGTCTGTAACTGATTGGGGAGGCAATCCTTCCTGCTCTAACAGAGTCCAGATGTGAAGCACTTTATAGAAAATGCAAGAGGAGTTACCTTTCTGAATCTTTAATAGCAAGGATGCATAGATCTCAGCTGTACTGTCCTTCCTCGCTTGTCTCCTTCCTCTCTCTTCAGCTAGTTTAATATCAGGAGAGTACTAGCTGGAAAACTGCCTTTGTTCAGTTTCACTTAAAAAGATTTCATAAGCTTTACACAATATGGCATGGTGATATTTTTTGTAAATATTGAAGCAAAATATGCACAGAGAGCATAGATATCCACGAAAGCATACTTAAACATATGCTTATAAAGAAATGTGGATACCTAAACTTACATAAGCATAATCATACACCCACACAACTTACGAGACTAGGCTTACTTTCAGCTGCGCTATTACCAAAGTAACACTTTATGTCATACAAATTATGTCAGTTAAAAAAATCCATGAAGGAGAAGTCCAAAATAGTTTTAAACTCTTCTGTATTTGCAGTATGTTGCCATGTCTACAACTACCTGAAGGGAGATTGTAGCCAGGTGGGGGTTGGTCTCTTCTCCCAGACAACCAGCAACAGAACAAGGGGACACAGTCTCAAGTTGTGCTAGGGGAAGTCTAGGCTGAATTTTAGGAGGAAGTTGTTGGCAGAGAGTGATAGGCATTGGAATGGGCTGCCCAGGGAGGTGGTGGAGGCACTGTCCCTGGAGGTGTTCAAGAAAAGCCTGGATGAGGCTCTTAGTGCCATGGTCTGGTTGACTGGCTAGGGCTGGGTGCTAGGTTGGCCTGGCTGATCTTGGAGGTCTCTTCCAATCTGGTTGATTCTATGATACTCTATGATATGATCTGTTGGTATCCACAGCAATACCTCTTGGGCAGTTGCATGTGTGAAAATATCTGGGTACCTAAAGCAAGCAGCACAGTGTGGTGGGCACAAGGGTCAGCCCAAGGTAATCAGCTTTCCTGAGTGTAAAACCCCACAAATGTCCATGTTCTGGGTGGAGCACCATGCAGATATACCTGAAGACTGCAAACATTAATCTCTTCATGTGGTTTTTTAAACTGGGATTTATTTCTTAATTTGTTTACAGCTCTGTTAGGCAAAACCAGAGTGTTGCCACACGTGGGTGTACATGTTCTTGGCTCAGCCTCCTTGTGTAAGTCAGATGCAAAGGAGCTGGGACTTGTGGGGTGTTTGTTGTGTTTGAGTGATACAGGCCAACCTTCGTCTGCTTTGGGTTAATAGTGATAGTAAATTTTTTGGAAGTCTGCTGTGTTCTCCTCCTGCTCAATCCTAACTGAGGGGTGTGTGTCCAGTCATCATGACTGGAGTGGTCTTTGGTCAAAGATCATGCTCTTATTAGGTGAGTTACAACTCTGGCTGAATAAAGCGTGCGGTCTTGCCTTGTTCCAGCAGTGCGAAGTTAGCCGGGTATTTGAGTAGAAAGGAGCTCACCATTATAAAAGCAGGCAGACTGACGAGAATGAGGAAGCTGAGTACAAGCTTGCGAGCACAGCTTGTGTACATATTTGTTGAAAGCTAATTGGCAACACAGTTGCCTTTCAGAGTTGTTCTTTCACCTATCAGCAGAGCACAACTCTGGTACTTAATGTACTGTAGATTACGTAAACGCTACCCTGAAATATTTGTACAGGCAATTAACTCTTGTTTTTACACTACTTTGAGTTACAAATGGAGTCCTGCTGCAGAGCTTGGAATAGTTATGTTACACGTTCCATAATTAGATGAAATAATACTTTTGTCAAAATGGCTAGCACTAAGATCAGAAAAACAAAGGATTGCTTATCCTGTGAGGAGCTGACAGTCTTTTAAAATTGAGTTTCTAAGAAATCCAGATACTGTGTTCCTACCACACTGTTGAGGAAAGCAGGTACTTGCAAGTTTTGTCTGTAACAAGTGTATCTGTTCTTGGTTATTTGAAGACTGCAAATAATCTTACCAGTAAAAGTGGTCTGTATTTTTGTGGCAAAATATGTTTTCCAGGGAAGTATTTATAAGGCATGTATACAGGATGGCATCACTGTTGCCAGAATGACATCCCCATCTAATGTGGTGTTAATGACTCCAAGGGTGCTTCTATAGATGCAAATTTATTTTTCTCCTCCTTGCTTTTTTCACACTTACCTTACAAACATTTTGTTCCTGATGAAATTAAGTCACAGTTCTACAGTTCAGACTGAATAATAAATCTATTAAAATGTAACCAGTTGGTAACAAGTCTTAAAGAGAGTCCTGCATCCTCTAGGATTTATCCATAAGGACTTGAGCTAATACAATCGTGAGTTTGAATAAAATGTGAATAGATTTTATTTCAATTCATAATGTGATTAGCTGCCCTGATAATAAAACAATATTTATAATATCAGTAGCTGTAGTATTCAGGTGCTCATCAAACTGCCTTGTGCCTTTGCTTAACAGAAGCTTAGATAATATATTCCTTAACAGAGTAACGAGGGACTAGTTAAATGAGTTCAGCAGGATTTCACATGTAATCAAACAGGCTAAAAGAGGTAGAAAATAAAACTAATTAAATTAAAATCCTTCATACCTTGTGTGTATTGAAATCACAGCTAGATTAGATTGTAGTAAATTAAAAAGTAGTTTCTTCAGAAATAGGGAAGTGTAGCATATAGTAGAGTAGTGCAAAAATTTGTGCTAATATTGAAATGAACAATGAATGTGTATTGAGGACTTCTTTTGTAGATGGGAAAACTAGATTTGACCAGCATTGCCATTTTGAAGGCAGGTGATCATTTGGAGGTTTTGTGTTTGTCCTCTAAATGGTCCAAATTAATTGCTTTTGTAGTCAGATACTTGTTGCCTTTTTCTTGCATTTCTTTTCCCTTCACCTAATACCCTCTCCCAGACAGAGAATCCTTTAATTATAAAAGCAGGAAATTTTGAGCAGTTTACCTGACTCTGGTCTTCTCTCAGTATTTCATAGAGTGTTTTAGTAGCTTTTACATCCTTAATTCTCTAGCAAATTGTCCTTGACACAGTTTGGCCTGTTTCTCTATCCTTTCCTTTACCTAAGAGTTTTTTCAGCTTCACCCAGCTCTTACACACATGCAGACTAGTTATCCAGAGGGAAATGATTTTTGCAGTTCCTGATGTCTTGTACAACCACTCTTCCCATGTGACAGAGGCTGCCAATAGTATATGTGGGTGAAACCAGAAGACTGTTGCAATTATTGATGATTTTCAGTAGTGTCTGCAAGTTTTTCTTGGATTCCTTCAAAGTCCCCTGTGGCTATAGGAAATTAAAGATGCTTGAAGCACTACTTTTTTGCCAGATAAAATGGAAAAGGAGCAGACCTAATGCTTCCATCCAACTGCTGTCTTCTTTCAGGGACTATATTTGTTCATTGAAGTAATGCTAGGAAAAGTCAGAAATAAATCACCTTAAGAATCAATTTTGATTTCACGTTTCTCCACTTTAGACATTTTAAACGAGTACTTAGTGGAAAAATGAATAGGCAAAAGTATTTCTGTGTAGTTGCCAGGACAGTGTAGGTAGAAAGGTTTTAATTACATCAGCTGGTTTCATTGGAAAATTAAACTTGTATGGATGTGAACATTTCTTCAGATTTATATTAAATGTTTTGATGGCTTAACTACGTGTTGTTCATTTCAGGTTGACAGCCTAACCTACCCCAGTTAGATTTCTTAATCCACAGTCAGGAGTCATTGGTTCTTAATGAGTGTTGCAATGTGTAAGAAAAGCCAGACGGCTTGTTATCTGATCTTTGTGACTAACTAGGAAGGAGGTGTAACTTTGAAAGGAATTGAAGCCTAGTGTAAAAGCCTATTTTTTAATAAAGAAATGTGATTGCGTAATAGTAGAGAATACAGCATTTTGTTAACATGCATTTTCATTTGTTGTATTATTTATTCATGGCTGCTTATGAAAATGTTGGCTCTTCTCATAGCTTCATTTCTTCCTTTCTGCAGTATGCTTGTCCCTTCAAGGAGAGTTGGTACTGCCTGCCTACACTAATGTCAGGCTTTTCCCCATGCCTCTTTACTAGTCTGTGTTAGGGGCTTGGCAAACTGCTGTTATTTGAACTTGTAGACAAATTATATAAATTGATGTGAATTAAATGGAACTTTGATTGTTTATTATGACCTTGAATCGGATTTGTAGTTTATCCATTTGAGGTTTTCTTCAGCAGATTTTATTGACTTTTGGGTTGGAGCATCTTCTTGTAGGTTTTTGTAATGATGTAGTAGAAACAGGTACAATTTGGTGCAGTATTAGCTCATGCAACAAGGCAAATAAAGTAGCATTTGTTTATCTTGCTTCTCACTGCCTGGCTTCCTCTGTTGCTGGTGTCACTAATTCTCCTTCTCTCGTTTCCTTGTCGCTGTTTGAGCAAGCAGTGAAGCCTATGTGGAATACTGTCTGGATAAAAAAAGATTTTGTGCTTGACCCACTCATCTCCTGATAAAGCGATTGCAAGAGTCTTAAACAGTATCTGTGGCAAGATCTGCATATTTCATGCCCGTTTTCTGTGCTATCGCTGTGCTAGGGGACTTGTTTGTAATAATTAGCAGACTTTGTCAGAGACTCTCTGATAATTACTTCTCTTACTCTTTACAGGGTATAACTTCATTAAGCCATTGGAATTAACCTGAATGAATGCTTTTGGAGCTGTAGGTGCATGGTTGTTTGGTTGGTTTTCTTACTAATAAATTTACAATACATACTTACAAGTGAAGAGTTAAAGGTGGTAACTTTTGGAAAAGTTTTTCCTCTTGTTTTTCCTATGGAGACAAAATCTGTAAAGCTTGTCAACTTAAGGTATGGTGGTTTTTAAAACCAGGCACCCAGTGACAGAGCAAGAGGACTTAGTCTCAAACTGAGCCAGGGCAGGTTTAAGCTGTACATTAGGAAGAAATTCTTCACGGAAAGAGTGATTGGCGTTGGAATGGGCTGCTGGGGGAGGTGGTGGAGTCACCATCCCTGGAGGTGTTGAAGAGGAGATTGGATGAGGCACTTAGTGCCATGGTTTAGTTAATTAGAATGGTTAGGTGATAGGTTGGACTCGATGATCCTAGAGGTCTTTTCCAACCTGGTTAATTCTGTGTTTCAGTAAACTGCAGGGCTCTGTCCCCCCTCCTGTTTTCTCCACCCCCACATCCAGAGAAAGAAGTAACCTAGTATCTGAAGAATGCAAGTTATGCAGATGTTTAAAAGGCCAAATAAAACAAATAGATGGGCCACAGCTGCTAGAGCAGCACAAAGCAAAGTACATTGGCTGCTGTGATGGGAGTGCTGTGTTTCAACATGCCACTAGCTTTTGCCTGTTAGAGGAAAATAGCGTGGTGAATTAGTTGAACGAGTTTTTATGTTTGATTGTAGATTGCAATCATTTTCATAATTGTTGAGTTTTCAAAACCACCCCAGCCTTTCTCTTAAGGATGAATCAAGAGGATAAGAAGCAGTGGTGTTCTTTTGTAGTGAGAAAAGGGGAGTTCTACAGAAGTACAAATGATGTGTTTTTTTCCTAAACTTTCAGTGAGGAGTGACAGAGTTTTAAGGAGGTGTCAGGGGAAAAAATAAAATCGCACAACTAGGAGAAGTTAGTAGGTTGAAGATACTCTGAAATGAAAATGGGAGACCAGACACCCTGCAGTACAACTAAAATCAACCTTTCATCAGAAGTTTTGAGACTCAGGGAGCTGAAGCAGTCTTGCTGCCCAGTGTTCTCTTCGAAACTGAATGACATGTGGAGATAAAAAAGGTTAAAAAACAATACCAGACTCCATGGAACCAAAACACTTCTAAGACTAAGTCATTGACATGCAGATGAGTGAAGTTGCTCAGCAGCTAGTTTTAGGGCATTCCTGAGCAACAGAATGGAGTGCCATAGAGAGATGCCCAAGCAAATACTACCCTCCTCTGGTACATTCACATAGCACAACCTTTTGTAGAAACGTTAGTATTGTCCCGGGAAGAACATGGGCATGTCACGACAGTGTAGCCATATACCTGGAGTCTACAGGAGGAGAACTTACTTGGCTTCTGACAGTATTTGGCGTTGCTACTTCAGTCGTAGCATGGGTAAACAGCATTTCCCTAATGAACTCTGATGTATGTCTGAGGAACCTGGGCCGTGTGTTCTTTGTTTGAAGCGTAGTATATCGAACAAGAAACAAGATGTTTGTCATGAAGCCTTTGTCCTGAACCTCTTGAATTTAGTCAGGCTGAAATTTTTGCTTTGCCTGTGGAATTGTGTAGGGTTTGCTGTCTACTCCTCTCCTGGTCAGAGATCCTGCTTAGGGTTTCCCATTTCTTAAATGCTGCAAAATCTAATCTGAGAATAGTTTAACTTCTCAGATAAAAGACAAGGTCACGATTTCAAGCATTTGAGTTAATAATTTGAACTTGTTACATGCAGGTGTGGCAGGCATATAATTCAAAGGAATTTTCAGCTTTGGGAATTTGGTTTTAGGAAGAAGTTAGATCTCTATTTTTAATTTTGTGTGTGTGTGTAGGGAACCAACAGGGCTCTGAATTACCCACAGCTTTGAGTTGGATGTGCTTAGACTTTTTCCTTTATCAAACTCTCCCAAAAAGACTCAAATGTGATGTTTTATTTGAAGAAATACTGGAATAAGTACTGGAATAATGAATTTTTTTTTTTCTATTTAAGAAGGCAAACCAGCTAGATAGCAAAAAGTTCATGAGCAACTTGCTGTTTTCTTTTGTGTTTCTGCTGGTGGGTCATGACCTGGGAGCAGATTTTATCCAACTTGGTGAATTTCTGAGTTGCATAAAACTGTGCAGTCCTGTTTGTCCCTAAGAAACTCCTTCTGTTTCCTCTGAGGCTCAGCTGTGTTTGCACTCTGTTCCTCATTATAACTTGTTCTTGAGCTATAGGTACCAAGCAGCTTGCTGTTACCTGCTGCAAGTACAGTATTTAAACCTTCTGTTTCTTAAGGCTGCTTGAAAGCTCTCCATGAAAACTCATTTTCTTGCATGGGGGTCCACCAATCCACCAAATGTAATGCAGAACACAGAAATAAAATAATGCTGAAGTTTCATTTGTTCGTTTTAAACTTTTGTTATATTACTAATAACATTATTTAAATGTAACACTATCTTCTTACGTAATAAAGTTTCTGTTGCTTCAGGTTAGGATTTGGGGAGATCTAGTAATCTAGTTAGGGGAAGAGGGTAAAATGGGTATTTGATTCTTGTGCCATGATGGTTTTGTACATGTGTCTGGGCTTGTACCAATTATTCTCTGAGTTCCAGTACCTATGTGTTGTTTTCCTCGAAGAGCTGGACCTTGAGTAATTGACTGTATGAAGGACAGATCACAGGTCCAGTGCTTTCAATGACAAGCTGGATGACAAGACACCCATAGCGTTCATTCATTACTGGTGGTGGTGTAACAACAGTGCTTAATCTTTGCCAGGGGGTAGATCTCCACTATGTTTATCTGCTTATTCAAAGCAGCAGGCAGTCCATGCTCCAAAACTCCGTAGTTCGAGTCAACACTTGTGGAAGGAGAAACAGGCACTCATAAGAGACATGATTTGTCCCAAGCCATGCCACAAAACATAAGCATCAGTGACAGAAGATAGCTCTGAACTTGTGGCCAGTGCTTTGTCCATTGCTGGTGCATCTGATGAATCAGCTAAGGAGCTTATTCTAGGGTAGATAGGCCAAGCTACTTAACCAGTTTTGTCTTTTCCACATTCATGTTAGACTGTCGTTTCCATGTTTAATGTTTGAGTTGCGGGGGAGTGTAAGTAGAGACTTGAACTAGTGTTAGACTTAAATCCCTTTTATTGCAGAGCTTTCCCTGTCATAATGATCAATTTGCAGCACAAATCTCATTGATTTTTCATGGCCTCATGGAAGAAAAAAAACATACTGATGAATAGCACTGGGAGAGACTCAGGAGACACTTATTTTGTAGCTGGTGAGAGTCGCTGCGGCTGTTCTCCACCTTTCTTGCTGGCTTCTGTAAGCCTTTTTGATGAAGCCTGGCCTTTAGATAGAAACAGCCTGGAAATGTAGCAGTACCCAAGAGAGTCTGTGCACTCCTGAGAAGACAGAGAAAGAGCAGCACTCACTGTGACAGAGAGAATAATCTGTCTGAGGTCAGCAGTGCCCTGTCAGCCAGAGCATTATTGTCACCAGGTCTGCCAAAGACCCCTGCTCTGGGTGGTGGTGCTGGTACAAAAGCAGGGCTGTCTGTGCTTCTGCTCACAGCCCAGCCTCACAGCTTACCTTTTGTAAACTCAAAATCAAAACGATCAGTGCTTTACAGACTGCTTTCTCTATTCTTTTTTTTTGCTGCTCCTTCCTCTTTTTTTTTTTCCTTTTTTTCCCCTTCCCTTCCTTTCCCCTCCCCCCCCCTTCCTAAATTTTCTACCCTGCTACAAGTTTTTATAGCTCTTTACCAGTGGCAAAGGTGAGGAGAATGAACTGTTTAGGTTTAGAGAAAAGTCAAAAAATCACAGGTATTGAAAAAGCAAAAATTCTCTGTGTACTTAGCCTTCAAGCTGTCTGCTGTACGTTTACATTCTGATTCTGACAGTGTTATCCCTGTACTGACCCCTTTTCGTCTACTCTTATGCAAGGTGTATTTAAATAGCTGAATGGTAAATTTGATTCTGGAAAACTTCCCATCTTGTCTGCAGTTCCCCTCGATACTACTATTTATGGGTAGGATTTTTGTTTGTTTGGGTATTGTTGGTTTGTTGGTTTTGGTTTTTTTTTAGCCAGTGTGGAGAGTTGCTGCAGTGGCACTGGGACTGCTGTGTGCCTTCTGGCAACAACCTGTGCTGCTTTTGGACGTTGCTTTCTATCTATTATCAATTACTCACATATGTCAAACTTTTTTTATGCTCCATTTTGTGAGCCTGACTATATTTTTGAAGCCTTGTGCAGACAATCTGTCACTTGCAATAAGACATGCAATATTGTATGTTGTACAAGGAGAAGCTGTAATTGTAGAAGCACAGGAACGTTAACAGTGTACTGTTGAAACTGGTAGTTGTTCTCAACTAAATGTTTATTGGAGCACCAGAGAATTTAAAAAATCATTGGACTATCTGCTAGGATGTCACCTTTTGTTATTTCAAGTATTTTAAAGAATTAACATGGGGATCTGGCAGGAGAATTCTCTTCAATCTTACTTTGCAGTTTGACTATCCAGAAAAGAACACCATGCAGTGGTTTGTAAGATGCTTAAAGAGCATCTGACCATTTTGATGATACTGTTACTTGAAAAACGGGGTGGGGGGGTGGGGGGAAGGTGTAGAAGATAACAGCCATTTTAGCAAAGGAAATGGGCAGAATTTGACATAGTTTGCAGACTCTGGGTTAGGAGACATTAGCTTTTCTAGGTGTATTAGTGTAGAGAAGAGTTGCTTAAAATAACTGCAAAAAAACATAGTAGTGGTGGGGGAAATATTGTCTGTTTTATTGTTAGTAATCATTTTTTTCTGACTAAAAGTAGGGTACAAATGTGTAAGGTTATGTATAAACACCTTAGTGTTCTCATGTAGATGTGTGCTTTGAGAAGAGGTACGGAATGTACTAGATAAGGGCAGCAAACCTACATCATTTCAGTGTTTTTATTTTGGGTAGTGTAAGTTCTTTTCAGGGCCAAGGAAAGATTTGTAGGATGGTGCTCTCCTAACACTTAGGAGTGAAGGTTTTTAAGGTAAGTGAAGCAGTATAACTTCACCACCTGCAAAGATGAGGATGAAACTCCTGTGTTTCCCGCTATATCCACTGAGTAGGTTCATCTCTCTTAATTGGGTAAGAACTAAGCATTTCACTCTTGCTAGATAGATGTTTAGCTGAATCAGCTCACTGACCTGTCAGAAAACCCCAGCCTACTGAGTTGATTCTTTGCTGAGATAATGTGAATAGGTTTCTGTAGTCTGTCAAGCGGCAGAGCCACCAAGAGCAGCGGAGAAGCATGGCCAGGAATGTGATCAGCTTCTAGGACAGCAGTGAGGCATTCAGGTGTCTCATTTACCAAAACTTCACTCTCATAGCTTTGTTTTGCATGCAGTCTTCAGTGCTTTCTCTGCATTTTCCCATGTGTGTGTTATGGTCTTCAGAGGCAATGTTAGCTGTATCACAAAGTGAGGGCTTGCAGGAGAGCAAAGCACAAAGAGGACATGGAGAAACTTGTGTTGCACACCAGTATTCTTCCTGCATGTCACCTTTCCTCCAGCCTGCCTGTGGAAGGAATCCTCTGAATGCTCCCAAATCCCTTCCAGAGACAGGCAGGTTATTTTAAGCTGCTAGCAGAGATCAGCAGGTTTGTCTGATTTTGCATGTCTGGTTCAGTACTTGCATTTTTTTCATCCCACAGAAGAGTGTGGAGTCAGTCATCACTGATCTCTAGCTGATGACTTGTATTAACTAGGGGCAGCAACATTTTCAGCCAGCTGAGCTGCACATTGTGGAGGATGGTAGTGTGAGCCCTGGGACAGCATGTACAGGATTATCGGCACATGCAGTCTGAGAGCATAGGTCCACTTGGACCTGGAGTGCTGCTTCTGCACCTGCAGGCTGAAAACTGGTTTTGCTATCTGTTGGAGGCATGAGGAGACCTCAAGGAGCAAGGATTACCTGATTCACGTGCATCTGAGAGGTCTCTTGACTTTCCCTTTGCATAGTTTGACAGAGAAGCTAAGTCCTGTACAGTTCTATCTAATACCTTGTGTGAAGGAGACCTCCCTACGTGTTTGCAGCTGCCGCAGGGCCCTCCTGTGATGTGGCCGTGGTGTCTGTTAGAAGCAATGGACATAGCTCTGGGAAAGAGAGTTATTCCTGCCTTTGTGTCGTCAGCCCGGAAGGAGCACTGAGCAGTTTCATATTGAGGCCAGCCAGCAGGATGCGAATCAGCCCCATACAGGGATCTTTTCTGTCCATCTGCTACAAACTGTGCTCTTCACAGTCTGGGTTTGGGAATGAGCCCCCATCACTGGAAGTGTTCGTGTGTAGGCAGGCCCTAGACCAGCAGCTGTCCTTCCCCAGCCTGCTTTGGTACAGGAATGACACTAGCTGGTGGCAAAGGACTACATGTATGTGCCCTTCGTGTGTGTGTTTGTGGCTGAGGGTGTATTTGGAAATGAACTAGATTTAGAAATGAAGAGATGGGAATAAAGTGTCTGGTTTGGCAAGGATAATGTGAAGATGTGATATCGATGTCTGTGCCTTTCATAGGCTGGAACTAATTGCTGCAAAAAACCCTCTCAGGGCCTCACTCCGTTTAAATAAAGAGCAGACATGTTAATCCCTGTTATTCCCTGCATCTCTTTAATTACTTTCTCCCACTAAATGTAAAGGATTTGAAATACACTGTGAGGGTATAGCTTTTGGAGACATGAAAGCATATGCATGTGTGATGACTCCTTCTCTTTCACAACCCAAGCATGCATTTCAGAGGATTATAAAATCTGAGTCGATAATGCACTTTGGCAATGGTGCCGTGTCAGAAAAGCTACCAGTTCCATGGTAACTATTAATTGTTGGATTTGAAATGGCAGGGAGGTTTGAGCACCATATGTGATTGCACGTGGTGAGCTCTGTTGCTGCTGAGGTAGGTGGATGTCAGCTGCTTTTGAAAAGAAGTTCATACTTAAGGATGACTTTGCTACTTACGTAATCTCCTCTCCTAATTTTGTATGATGAGAATCAAACTTCTGTTCCCGCTAAGATGCTGCAGGAATTTTGCCGCTGGCTTCAGTCCATTGGTGCTTTTAGTAACAAACTGAATGCCCAAAAGAAAATCCAACCAGTCCCCCCCCGTGGAACTGATGGGAGATGTGTAATAGATTGTGTAGTAAATTAGAAGAGTACATGTTTCACTTCTCCGCTGCAAAGAGAAGAAAACTTCCTCCATATTCAGTGTGGATTTTATTGCTTTCACAGTTTTTGGACTCCACCACCTCCCTGGGAAGCCCATTCCAATGCCAGTCATTCTCTCTGGGAAGAACTTCCTCCTAACATCCAGCCTGTACTTCCCCTGGCACAACTTGAGGCTGTGTCCCCTTGTTCTGTTGCTGGTTGCCTGGGAGAAGAGACCAACCCCACCTGGCTACAACCTCCCTTCAGATAGTTGTAGACAGCAATGAGGTCACCCCTGAGCCATATGACAGCACTAGCGCCTCACACCCCTGATTCCTGCATCCAGACAATTCTCTAAATTGCCTTTAAAATCTGGGAAGAGGGAGGTGGACATAAAAGAATCCCTGAACATTCCAGTTCCATCAGTTCATGTACCAAAACTGTCCTTCCTTTGTTCAGAATTTTTGCATAGCTTTGTGACCCACAAATGAGCATAAAGTGGTATAGCTACTTGAGCAAATAGTTACATCCTGCTCATCAGATAAACCAGCGTCTTCTAAATGCAGTGCATGGATGTAGCTTGTGAAATAGTGTGTCCACTGTTGTTTCATGTCTCTGTATCACAAATTTTGAAAATGCACTAAATTTCTGTGAAATAAATTGTGTGGAGAGAATTCCATTTGAAATCTATAAGCAATCTGCTCTCCCTTGATGAGAATTGAGTCATTATTCCTTCGGCCATAAACTTACTGTTTCTGTATCCTCTAGCAGTGGAGTGTTCTTTGGGAAAAGTTGGTATCTGAGATTGTCTCTATTGTTCAGGTTTTCAAGTAAGACTCTAAACTACCTGTAGTTGGGCTGCACAGGTAGATGAATGTCTTGTGTCTTGTAAATACATACGGTCTAACGTGTTTGCGGCATATCTTTTTGTAAGTATTAACGGAAACCTGCGCTTCTGCATCTTGTCTTCCTGAACGCATTTCAGTCTGGTATTAAATAAATGTTAGCTGCCAAAATATTTTCTGATAACTTTGAATTGTTAAAGTTCCATTGAAGTGGTTTCTGTATCAAATGAAGCCAAAAATTATTGCTTTTATAAATATCATGCTGCTTTCGTCTACATTGTAATCAACAGCAGAATTAGTCCGATGTTTTTTCAGTGTTCTTGGTATTCGCGTAGAGGAGGGGTGTCAGTCAATTTTATTTCCTACCAGGGTGAAACTGTTTGCAGCAGCTTTGTTAACTGTGGAACAGTAGATTTCTGTTATAAATAGTGTTTTTTCCTTAGTTCACTAAGAATGTATTCAGGCTTGTGCTTAACTTTATGCTCTGCAAGGCAGATCCTTCTCAGAGAGCTGTGCTGAGTTGCACCTTTTCTGGTGCATCAAGTTAGTGCTGGTTATACATGCAGTTCTTCATAGAATTCTCTTTTTGAGTTAACCTTTTTTCCCACTCTTCAAAATAGCATCATCCTCTCAGCTCTGTTTTCTGCTTACAAAGAAATCTACAAAGGCAGATGGTTATTCTGTCTCTATTGTGTTTCTGAGGGGGTAATTTAGCCCCTTGAAATGAAAATTGCAGTTGGGGAAGACTCTGTGATACCTTCAGAAGGAGTAGAGGATTATATGTTGTGACTCAGCACTGCTCATGAAATGTAGTGTGGTTATTGTGTCATCATAATGTGTTTTGGTCCACCATCATGCAATAAATGTATCCAGTGATAACTGAATGACCGAGCCTCAGGCATGGTTATACCTTGTTGCATCCTGGCATGTGCTCTCTTGGTTGAGTTCTGGGAATAGGCTGCACATGCTACTCATGGGATGGCAATCTCTTTGGTTCAGATAGCAAGAGAAAGGGCTTGGGGCACTGGGAGAGAAAAGCAGAGGTCCAAAGCAATTTGCGTTTCCCATGGCAGAGAGACTGTTGAAGGAAGTAGATGCAAAAATAGGATCAGTTCTTCTGGTAGGCCAAGTGTAGATTGTTGCCCTAGAGTTTCTCAAAAGGCAGAGCTATACAACTAGGGAAATAAGATTATTTTTTTAAATAGACATCTAAACCTTTGGTGTAAATGCTGCAGCATATTATTCTGAGTGTGGTTTTCAGTTCAGGAATTAGGCTGATAGTGAAATGAGTGTCTCCTGCATCTCACTGAATGCTCAGTTATCTCTTTCTGCCCAGTTCATTAAAATTCCAGATGTCTTCATGTCATAGCATAGCTGAAACACATTTGCTTGCTTGCCTGATCTCCCATTTGAGGTTGTTACAAAGTCTGCTCAAGAAAAGGAATATATAAAAGTGTTTCCTTATATGTTACCAAAAAGTGCTTATGACTGTGCTGTTTTTTTTTCTCCTTTGCTTTTAAAATACATAGTGGCAAAACTCTGAGGTGCCCATAGTGATCTGAATTGCCCATCCCTGAGTGCAGAACTGATTTGCCTATCCCACTACAGACCTGTGGGGAGCAGAGTGTTTGGGAGTGGTAATGCTCTGATAGAGAATTTGTGGAGAGCTAAACAGCACTTGCCTACAAAATTAACGTTGACAGTGTCACCCTTGTTCATTCTTGATGTAACAACTGCTTGTGTTCCGTATACCTCTGCAACCAGGACAAAGTCAGCAACAGCTATGTGGTGAAAATTCCTGAGAATTACACAGGTTGAAGTTACCTTCCTTATTTGATTTATCAGTTAAATATAATTAGTTTATGAGAAATGAAAATTGCTACTCCTTGTAGGCTTGCTCTGCATCATGTCTTGCAGTGCAGTTTGTGTGCTCTCAGCTCACCCTCGGGGTTTGCGCAGTTGGTGGGGATGTGGTGGTTCGATTCTCCTCTCAGCGCAGCATGCAAGTCTGGAGAGATTAGTTTGGTACCTGAGGCAGTTCTTCCCCGTGCTTCTGAGAGCTGGCCAGGTTTCTCCCTCAGGAAAGGATAGATCTTCAAAAGCTGACAGCTGTTCTTTGGAAGCAAAAGATTGTTGGTGTTAGCGGGGAGGGCCTAAGCAGAGGGGTTGCTGCTGCAGAATCTGCACTGTACCGGACTTCAGGTTGGGCAGAAGGAACAAAGGGAAGTTAATTTTTCAGGTTGTGGCAGAGGATCTATCCAGACTTCGTAACCACCCTGAGCTCTCAACACTGTGTGACTCTGCCAGGTTTTCTGGGGGGCTGCCAGGTAATTTAGTACCCGATTGAGCACTCACAGAAAGTTCTAGGAGAGATTTTCCACCAAAGACCTGTCTGTCCTTTGTCCTCACCAGTTGTAGAGGTAAAGAAAGCCTGAGTGCACTGCCTGGGGCTAAGGCTATTGCCCTTTCTGGTCCGACTCAGGCAACTGTGGGCAACAGCAGGTGAGGGCTGACAGACTTCACTTGGCGTTTTCGTTTCCTTTCCTGTGGCTCTGAGTGCCAGTCCTTGCAAAGTGATAGCTATAAAACTAGGTAATCAGTTAATCACTGATAAATTAGCCTTCTGTCTTTGTGGAGAACAAATACAGTATTTATGTAAGAGTCGTGAGGAGGTTGTTGGGGGTTTTTAATTAGCAAAAATAGATGCAAAATGAATGATGATTAGGCAGATGATGAATTCAGTACTACAATTATGCTTAAAGCTGTGCCCCAGTACTTAATGACAGATGCTGTAAGCAACTAAAGAAGCCTATTTATATAATCTAGCTATTAAAAAGTTAGAAATAAAACAGGGCTGTGTGTATTACAAGTCTATCAACTTCAATGCCTGATAACACCTTTCTAAAATTTGGTGATTAAAATATTTTTCAGATGTTTTGTTTAAAGAGGAAAAAAGAAAAACGAAGAAGGAAACCACAGGATTGTTATTGTAGTAACCACTCACTTAGAGATTTATATGAAAGGCTGTTCTGTAAAAGTAGCTAATCAAATCCTGAGTATTCACTAGAAATGAGTAACAATTCTCCGTGACCCAGGAATCATAAAAATGAATGCCTTTTTTTCCTTCCTCCTTTTGGGGCAGTCTGAGCTGGGGGAGGGCAGGAAATTACAGAGCCCTGGGTGTCTGTGGGAGGCTTTAAGAAAATGCAAGTCATGATGAGCAGCTGCCTCGTATGCAGCCAGTTGGGAGGCTAAACTGATTAGTCTGTAAACAGTAGGAGATGGTAAGTGTTGGTGTCAAAGGGACTGTGACAGTCATCAGATTGTGGTTTATCACAGGCTGTCGTTTGAATGATGGCTCTCCCCCACAGAAGCAGTTTTATGCCTTTGCAGAGGTATAATCTGAGCCGGGGCTGACAGATCCAGCTCTGCTCCAAGCAGCTTCCCGTTTTGCTATTTTGCACTACCAACCCCGGGCTTTTCATGTACAAGCCTGTCATTTTCTTTTCACCAACCAGGCATTACAAACATAAAATTTACTAGTCCTGACAGAGTGGAAATTGGCACTTGCCTGTTTGCGAAAGAGTAATGGCAACAAAGAGTCCTTTTGGGGGAGAATGTGGGGGCTGCTCACAAATGCAGCAAGCAGACGCTTCCTCGGCGTGCTTGCCTGTCGCAGTAGGAACAGAACTCCGTGCACAGAGACAGGTCACAGGAGGAAGGCAGTGCTGTAAACAGATGGACTTCTAACCTACCGCAGACCTGGACAAGAGCAAGAAGTGATTGTTTCTGCTCTAGCGCAGTGGTGCTCTCAGGAGGGGATGTGACGTGGGCAGTGAGCGTGGCAGTTGCATGGTGGGTACTGTCACCTCTGTACTGGGTTCATGGCTGATCTTCTGCAGTGAGGCAGCTGAGGGGATGTGCAGCCACGCATGCAGAAACTGTAACTCATCAGGAGCTGCACTACATAAGTTGTATATACAATTCATGCTTAGTTTGCTCAATATAATAGAGAGGAAAGAAGCCCCCATTCCATGTGGCCTTTTTGACTATTACAAGTTTGAGGTGTGGGGGCTGGGGTAGCACCTGTTGATGTAGTCATAGGAACTTATGCTAAGATGCAGTCTGTGTCAATGGGAAGCAGAAGAGATTTACTTGCAGAGAGAGCAAATCTCATACTTCCAGTAAGGGCTGCCATTTTCCACAGCAGATACCCTCTATTCTGAGTGATGAGTGATCCCTACTTGTTAAGCTGTTCAAGCAGCCTCTGAGGCACTGTCATCTGGACACTACATTATTATTTTGCTGAGGGTCAGAGAGAACAGTCTGAAGCTCTGAAAGCCAGCCACAGTGGAGCGCCTCCATGCAACCCCACAGTTGCAGACAAGTCAGGATGGAGATTAGTGGAGCAGAAGACCAGTTTCAGATGCTACCCACTAAGAGATCCAGAATAGAGGATACACAGTAAATGTAAATGAGTTAGAGAAGGTAAAAAGATAGCTGTTAGCCCCTTCATAGCACAGAAAGTTTTTAAACCAAACAAAAATGAATTTGAAAAGTGTGTAGAGGCTGAGGGGATATACAGATGTTACCAAAAAGGTTATTTTGCTTTTGGAGATTCTGTAGTAAAGAAGGAAACAGTTTGAAGTTTGTTTGGGTTTTTTGTTTGGTTGGTTTTTAATTTCAAAACCTGGCTTGAGTTTTGAGGCGAAGGATGGAGACTGCAGTTTGGGTGATTCAAAAGAGGACTGTTAAAGAAAGAGTTTATGGTAAAAGCAATGAGATAGAATACCATATTTTTTTTAATGTCTTATTTACAGGCATGGTGTCTCTTCTACTTTTTCTTTTCCTTTTTTTTTTCCTCTTTCACAAATGCTTCTCTATATACTGTAGATAAAACAATAATTTTTGCTGCTTCCCTTGAAATTCTGTAAGAGTGCCTTTCCCTTACTTCAAATTCTCTCGATAGTAGACCTTCTCCAGCATATCCTGACGAGAGACCTAAAATGCTCATATCCCTGAGCCTGTAATAGTACCTTCATACCTGCTCAGTGGAAAAGCATATTTAAGGACTGCTGGCAGCTGCCTTGAAATAGGTGCATTTGTCTCTGCTTTTCTAGCTGAAAATTTGTATGAAATGTGACAAGTAAGAAGCCAGTTTTCTTGTTTGGGATGCAGTGGACAGTGCTAGTTGATCAGCAGGCTGGGAAGATGATGGCATTGGCTACTAGTTTGCAAGGATAAGAGAATATTGATTTCTGGCAAATAGGTTATGATGTCAGCAAATATTCATAAAAGCCATGGAGAGAGTGTAATAATACTCAGCAGTGGAAATAACAAATGCAGTTGATTTACCATGCTGTCCTAAAGCAGCACTCCTCCCCTTGAGTTCTCACTTCTGGTGGTAGGCTCTTGCCCACTGCTGTTTCTCTGTCCAGGGACCCACCGAAGAGCCCAGAGTACTGCAGGCTCTCATTGCCTACAGTTTGGCAGCCCAGAGTGAATGCCACTTGCCTTGGCCTGCCTCAGCTTGCAGCTGTGCCATCCAGGGCTGGCCTCTGTGGTAAACCCATCTGGCTGTGGAAAGCCAAGGTCCCCTCCTCATTCACAAATGCCCCTTCTTAGCTTCATTCCCTTGCCCCCTACGCCACTACCTAACTGCATTCTCTGTTTCTCTGGGGAGGTCAACAAGAAAATGCATCTTCTGCTGGGGCTAGTTTCCTTCCATCCAACTGTGGTGCAACTGAAAAAATGAAATTGGGATTGTTTGTTGCTGTTTTTCTTACTGTCTTCCATGAAAATGAAGCCATTGCTAGCAGTTGCTTGATGTGTGCTGTTTATTTTTAAATTCAATTCCATGCCTGCTTTGTAAGGTACAAGACAAGTAAGGCAGTGTTTTGCCAGTGGGTTGCTGTTTCGGTTTGCTTTTTTGTGTGGCAACTAGGAGTACTTTCTCTTACACTTCCAGAAGGTGAAGATTAATGTTGCATGATTTTGTGGATGTTGGTTGCATTTTTCAGGTTTTTAAATATTTAAGTGCTAGGCATAATGGGAAGGAAGGGACATGCTTTTTTCAGCCTGTCAATGAAAGCACAGGAGCAGATGGATCTGGATATAACTTTGTAAGGGTCAAAGTTTGAAACACTCGTATTAGAGATTGGGAGACAATATGTTTTCCCATCTTTTTGCTCTAACCTTACATCCCTGGGTCTGCAGGTATTCCCTTCTGCCTTGCCTTTTAATGGCACAGGGCTTTTTAAAGTGTACATACTGGTGCAAACATTTTCTTCCCCCACCTCTTTTCATAAGCAAGCCAGTCTTTTGTGGTCCATCCCGTAGCAGTCATTCAATCTGCTTCATCTCATGTGGCATTTCCATCAATTCTGGTTTGTCAGCCTGGCCTGCAAATTAGAGATGGCGAAACCAGGATAATTATGGGATAAATACTCCCTTCTTTTGTAGCAGCCATGTTAAGACTTACTGTATCATAATGGTGCACTGTTGCAATGTGCTTGTGTAGTAATGCCTCTTCAGAGATTTTTGGCTCAGTCTGAGTTTTTACTCAGCCTGCTGTTGTGAGGTTGCCCTAGCTGGCTGCATCACTGTTTTACAACCTCAGTTCTCACTTCTTTTCTCGTAACTGGGAATTATTCAGCTTTTCAACCAGATCTCATTTTGACTTAGAGTACTAGAAGATACTGGTAGGTTTGGAATTGTTGAGGGTGTTGGGTTTTTTTCTTAAAGAAACAAACAACTCCAGTCAAACAAAAAAAAAACCAACAACACTAAAACCAACAAACCACCCAGAAAATCCAAAACTGAAGGAAATTACCTAAAAATGGCCAAAGTGTGTCTATGTGCTAGCTAAAATACTGCATAACTTCCAGTGCACTGTGTTAAAGTCTGTGCAGTGTTGCTGTCTGCAGGTAATTAATATTGTGGAAATACTCCCTAAGTAAATTACTGCTGAAGTATTAATCTGTTCAAATACAGAATGGTAAAGAATTTAATGGGTCCTTTGTGTATGAAATTAAGTGTAATTATTAGATTTGTAGAAGACCTTTTGAATTAGCTAACATGCACTAACTCATAATCTCACTTCTCACAGACTACTGAGTTGACATAATTTCTAGTAAGCTTGCTGAAAGTGGGAAGTGAGCATTTACAAGAGGTTTCTGCCACATCATTAACATGTATTTTTCTATTTAAGGGTTGTCTGGAAGAAATCTACACACAGTATGCGTGCACTCAGGTGCATAAATGCACATCGAGTATCAGTAAAAACCCGTTTCAGAAGTAATTCTTGATGAACAAAGAACTTGGTGGCATGTCAGATGACAATTGTGGAGGTGGCTATTGGTGTGTGATGGTGAAAGAGCAATTCTTTGTAGGCTCAGCTGAAAACACTGGCCTCTCCCTCTTAGAGTGTCTAGCAGTGTCAGAGATGACTGATTGCTCTTTGGTTTTATTGCATAAAATTGAGCAATAGAGTTAAATCAGTTTTCCTCAACTGATGAGGAATTCTTATCTGTGCAATGCATTAAATGAAGATACAGCTTGCGTGCAATGGAAGAGAGGTAGACCTATGTCTCCAAAAGGAGCATTCTTTTGGGTTTTGTTACTACTTTGATAACTTCATTTTTTAAATAAAAATGTTTTTCTGTGCATGTGAACAATTTGCAATAACAGATTGATTTGTTCTCCATTGTTTTGCCAACAGTCTGGCAAGTGACTCAAACAGGGAGTGCATTTCTAAATGTTACGTGCCCAAAATGCAAAGCCTTCTTCCTCTTGTTAGGGAAGAATTGCAAAAGTGCTTGTTTTTCACTTTTATGTTCTGGTTTTCCACCTAAATTGTGTTTGTGGCTGCCAGGACTGCTGTGTTGCAGCAGTACTGCTGAACTCTTGGATTACAAAGAAGAAGGAGCATTTGCTCTGTTTTGGGATGCTATGCCAAGTCTGGCCATGATTCAGGCCAGAGCCCTACTGTCTCGATCAGGGTCTATTTGAGGAGGGACTTGAGTCTAGTATTTGATTTCTGATATGCTTTTGTGAAGCTTAGCTTTGCCTTCAGATGTCTGGCTTGTAAAGACATCTGTATTTAGGCTAGAGCTGGTCCTAACCTTGCCACTTGTGTACATATGGAATTAATTGCAAGCTGGCATCTGCAAAGAATTTTGACTGCATGAAGTGGTGAGAATTGGTTGTATGAATTCAGTCATGGGCAAGGGGGAGGCAGAGTGGATGAGCAGTACTGATGTTCTATGGAGCCTGACCAGTGCAGAGGCCTCAACAATTCCTCTGAGGTTCTCTGGAATCCGTTGGTGTGGAGAGGCCTTAGCATATGGCTGGATGTCCTCGCTGTGTTGAGATGTACTGAGAGGACAGCAGCAGTCCTCAGCCTTAGCAGGAACACTGGACTTGTGGGATGCGTTTTATATTCTGGGTTCTTCCCTGTTCGCTGGTTGAGACCTTGATTCATTCTACTTTGTACTGCTGTGACCTTCTCTAGGAATTAGCAGTAGTGGGTAGTGCTGCATTGCTGCAAGTCTAGCTACACTGAAGCCTTGTTTCAGATAGGACAGCTTAAAAATAAATACATGCTAAGAAGCTTCCTGGAGGTAGTACATTTCCTACGTGTCCTGTGCACTTCTGCTTTGTGGCCTCTTCGGCTATACCGGCTTGCGGATCATTCCAAGCTGTCAAGTTCACGTATAGATGCTCGTGCCAGGAGGTTTTCTCCCAGTATGAGGAGGATAGAAAGCCCAAGTTCTGTAACATATGTGCCAAAATTAAGTTTGGGGCACACTTGGCTTCTCTTGGTTATTTCAGTTTGTTGGTCTTATGGGGAAAATAGAACTTCCAGTGGAATTTGGAACTAAATTTCCATTGTCTACACCATGGCTATCCTGTTTTCAGATGAAAGCTAATGTTTTTACTGCAGTCTTCTGTGGGCCAGAATGGCACACTCTTGGGAAAGGAAGAAGATGATGCATCCTGATTGTGGGCAGTGGCATGGTACAGGTATTTTAGCTGTTGAGAAGCTTTTCCTGAGATGTCAATGATATTACTCACATGAACTCATGGTTTTCTTCAGTTTTGACCAGCCTAAGAACAATTAATTTGACAGAAATCATCCAAATAAAAATATAAATCTTGCAGCAACTTTACCAAGACCCATCTATTGGTGTATTTCTGGGCATTCATATTTTTTAAGTAGCCTTAAAAATGCTCTTGGTCTTCTCTCTTTCTTTCTCTATTGCATTACAAGCTTTTTGGAAATAAATACAATTTCATGTTCACACATTTTTACAGAGTGCAGTGCAATGGACTTGTAATGTTGACTGGACCTGTAGTTTTTCCTGCATAACAATGTTATGTATGTATTTATTTTTTGTTATCACCACAAGCCCTAGATACATCCTTTCACCCCTAAAGCCAGCATCCCCTTCAAATTGCATGTTCTCCTCGGGGTACAGCAAAAGGCTTCTGAAAACACGTGCCTCTTCTGTGATTAAAGTGTAGTCTCTCCAGGCTGGGCTGATACTGCAAGTGAGCTGCATTCTCTTGAGCATAAATACACCATGTTAAAAAAGGAAAAGGTGTGTCAGTGCTCTTTTTGGAACTGATGGGGCAATTCCTTTCTCCTGAGCTCATTGCTGCTGAGCGAACCTGAGGACAGTGTGCCTCCTCCCATCCTTTTCTGCCAGTTGGAGAAATCCAGCCTTGGCACAACAAGCTGAGCCCGTGGAAGGGATCTGCTCCACTAGGAAAGAGATCGGGTGCAGAATGGGTGTAAATCTCAAGATGCAGGGAGGGAGATGACCATAATTTGTTCAGTATAATGGAAAACCTGTGGGATATGCACACTGCATAATGTACAGTGTCAGATTTGGGTTTTTTAATGTGACAATTAGCATTAAATATTTTAGACCTAGAAGTTAGATCAGTCTTTAGTGGAGGAGGAACATACGATGACTATATAATGCAGCTGTTAGAATAATGTCATGCCTACTTTCTTCCCCAGTGGCTACTGGAGTAAATGTGAAGGGGTTCTTGTTCAGCCAGTTCTCTTACCTTTATGGTATTTTGTTTGGGTTTGCTTTTCATTGCAGCTAATATGTACCATCAACTTTGTGAGCCAGCCATCTCCTTTCTACCCTGAAAAACCCATTCATGGGCTTAGGCAAAGTAGAATGTTCTGCTATGTTTTGCCTTTTATTTGTTTGTTTGCATGGTGTTGTTTTTGTTGGGGTTGTTTTTTTTTCTATGTGTATTTTTTAAAACTATTATTTCTTTGTTTTGTCTTTATTAAAAAACAAACAACAGGTTTTAGAGAAAAAATTATTTTAGAACCTGTGGGTTTTTTTCAACAGAAAAGGTAAAACTGCCATCATTTACAAGCATTCAACAGACACTAAATGCCAATTTTTCAGCAAACAGAATTAGTCTCTCTACCTATTTTTAATGCCATTCAGCAGCCAAACCAAGATGAAACATTTGCTTTTTCTCCTTCTTTCTGATTTAAAAACCAAACCAAACTCAAATTTGATAAAAAAACACATCTCAGAAACTTACACTGTTTAAAAAAAATTCTTTCGTGACCTATAAAAAGTAAAAATATTTATTCCTAAAATGCAGATCCCCAGAACGAGGAGTGTGTTTGTAGACAGTCTCTTAGTGAATGCAGCAGTCCTGCAATAAGCCCACAATCTTTGTTTCCCATGTTTCAGCAGAGATCCTTATTCTCCAGGATAATCTGTGAGCATCTCCTTAGAATCCTGCTCTTAGAGCTTGAGTTTTAGGACAATTAGGGAAATAAATCACTTGGCTTATTGCCATTTTATGTAAGTCCTTTTATATCAGCTGGAACTATGTCAACCAGACAAACTTGAGTCTTTTCCTCTGAATATCCTAAAGTGTGTTAATTAAGGTAGCATCAATTTCAACATCATAGAATCAACCAGGTTGGAAGAGATCTCCAAGATCATCCAGTCCAACCTAGCACCCAGCCCTAGCCAGTCAACCAGACCATGGCACTAAGTGCCTCAGCCAGGCTTTTCTTCAACACCTCCAGGGATGGTGACTCCACCACCTCCCTGGGCAGCCCATTCCAATGGCAAATCACTCTCTCTTCTTCCTAACATCCAGCCTGTACTTCCCCTGGCACAACTTGAGACTGTGTTCCCTTGTTCTATTGCTGGTTGCCTGGGAGAAGAGGCCACCCCTCACCTGGCAATAGTATTCATTGTACCTTTTCATGTGTGGCTCTCTGATGTTTATCATTCTAAGATGCAGAACTAAGCTTGCTATTGTTGGTTTTACTTTGGTTTACTAGATACTATTTTATAGTACCCAAAACACACAACAGGTACCTATATACAAGGTATAAAAATACTTGTGTTGAGTTCAGAAGTCTGCTAGAGTAAAATATTGTTTGGGTTTTGTTAATTTTTAATTGTATTTCCCTCTTGATAAATTATTTTTCTTTCAGCTTCACTGTTGCCTGGGATGTCTGTTTTCAGTACAGAGAGGCAGAGATAGCACCCAGCTGCCTTTAAGTGTTGAAAACCTAGTTAGAAATGGCAATGGGTGGCTGCCTGCACCTGAAGGCAACTTAATCCTTTTTTGAAATTATGGACTTTTATAATTTTGTTTGAAAAAAGTAAAAATGTGGAAAAGAAAACACTAGTGTAACAAGCCTGTTAAACTTCTAACAGAAAACTTTAAGCATAATGCATTCTTTAAAAAAAGGCAACTTCAGGAGAAACAGAGCCTGGTTCTGCTGAAATGGGACTGTTTGTTCATGTGAAGTCAGAAGGCCCATGCTGAATGGGTAGCCCAGGGCTGTGTGCTGGTGGTTTTGGTGCAGTTAATTCATAACGAGAAGCTGTAGAGCGCAGACCTGTGCAGAGTCTCACAGCTATAACCCACACATGGTATTGCCAGAGATTGTTTATGTGCAGAAATCTCAGTGATAGCAGCGTCTCTTAGCAGCCATTGGAAACTGCTGTTATTAAAAACTCTCCACTTCTCATTAGAACAACACAATTGTACATATTGTTTAAATAGAGATTACTAATGAAATGCCTTTTTATTGCTTTCCCTGAATGCTTTCAGCGTAAAGTTAATTTGCAGTGTTATGTAAATTCTGTTTAACTTCAATCAAGTTTTTAATTATGTTTTTACCACAGTAATTCCCACTTGATTTGTCATCTCCTGTTAGGTATTTAACATTGCACAGGGTGATTTTATTATTTTTTTTTATTATTAGTAATTTTTTCCTACCCCTTATCTTCCCCCTCCCCCCTGTTTTAGTAATTGATATCACCTGGAACAGAGCTTCACTGTAAAGCTGGTTGACTTTGATTTCCTTTCATTCAGGTATGATTTAATGAAGAAGAATTACACAAAGCCAATATTGGGAATACTTTACTGTTATAGTATTGATTAGCAAGAATAAAATTAACCAGACAGAGCTGCCAGTGAAAAGTCATCCAACTATTTCATTTGCTTGCTTCCTTCACCTTTCAATTGCTCCAGTTCAGTGAACCTTTGATGCTGACAGCCCTTGGATTTCATTTAAAATGTCACTTGCTGTTTCAACACCTGACGACCACTCAGTCTGTGCCTGCCTTTCATAGACACCAATTGTCCCTACAAATGTTTGCTTGTGCACTGAGCAGATAAATGGACCCTTTTCTGGCAAATTGTTATCACATTAATCACCTCTGAGATAAAACTTGTCAGGCAGCATCTTGGCTCTAGATAGATATTTTTGGCTCTCTCCATATATATATTTCAAATATTTTTTCCCAGTTAAATGAGGTGGAAATAGTTGGAGTCTGTCTTCAGATGTCATGGCAAAAAGCCTCCTCCCTCAAAAAAAAACCTGTGTGACATTTTGTGCATTTATATAGAAATCTTCTTATATACATCTAAAAAGATGGGGATGGTTTAGTACAACAGTAGGTTTTGTTTGTTGGTTGGTTGCTTGTTTTTTTTTTTTTTTTTCATTAAATACACTGTTTTGGTTGTTTTCCTGCTGAAATCAGGATTTCCTTGAACTCAGTAGTGATTTTTGCTCAACGATTATTCATGGCCAAATAGAAACTGTAAAGGATTTGTGGTACATTCTGAATTCAGATACCCTTGAAGTAGCTCAGTGGATACTCAAAGTTAGCAGCAAAATCTGAAGTCTTTGCCTTGGGAACATGCTCTAAAACATAAATTAATTGCTATCTTAAATTACTTTCAGCATGTTCACATGTTGGGAAATGTGTTTCTGGAGGTTGAGATTACAATGAACTTAACAATAGCTTGACTGTCTTATTTCAGGCACTCAGGACACTTTGCTTTGATTTAAAAATATGGGTTTGAGTAATTTTCAGATACACTGTTTATTCGTGGTATGCTTGTACACTTTTCATCCTCAGTTCATGCTTGCATTCCAGCCTTGCTCTGATAATACTATCAATTTGTCAGGTCTCCTGTAGGAATGAAAAGAGAAGGAATAATCGACTCTCCCTCCTCAAAAATCACATTTTGTATGTAACTATTACAAAGCATTTGATTGAGATGGGAATTGTGTTAGTTTCTCATGGGAGTTGTTTGAATTTCCACTGTTTAAAAATCAATTCAACTTGATGAGTGGTGGATTCAAGCAGTGGAACCCATTAGGATGATTTCATATCACCAGTTGCACCCTATTTAATCTTTCTGTTGGGAGGTAATTAAACTGAACTCATTAATTTGCACAGATGCTGAGTGTTTCCAGCAAACTTGCCTTTATCCACCTTCACCTGGCCTTTCTGCCTAGAAACAATGCACTGCTAACATCCCAAATGGGGTGATGCACAGGTGACTCTGATCTCCTTGCATGAGGTATAAACTCTTCCTGCAGATGAAGTCAAATGGAAATCTGGGGCTCTGAGCTTTGTGTTAGGCTGGCAGGCATAAAGATAGTTTTTCTTGTGGTGTGAGCTAGAATGGCTCAGCCTTTAATGCTCATATGTGGTAGTATGCTTTTAAACTGCGTATAAGGGAGTTCTTTTGGTTTGTTTTCCTCTGTACCTTCAATCTGCTAGATTTCTACAGGTTTTGGATGCATTTGGTGCTTTATCAGTATGTTGGTCAAGAGATGCTTGCTTTTGGCAAGTGATTTTTCTTGTGTTGCTTTTCATGTTTAGGTTTAATTTCTCTTAAAGCAGTGATGTTTTCTCAAGAGAATTTGAAGCCAATAGAAAGCCCTAGTGTCCAGAGCTGACTATATCTATACCTGTATTTTTTCTTTTACATCTACAAAAGCCTACAGGAAAACAGTAGTCCTCAGTAGATGCAAAATGATGCTGGTTGTGAGAAGGTGCTTTCTATTGGCCATCTAGACATTTTAGGAGAAGGTACAGCAGTCCCTGGTATGCTCTTAAGTGCCTGACTGTCCCCTGAATGTTGGATCACTGATGCCTGTGATGTGAGCTCCTCTGGTGACAGAAGACTGGTATTTCACAAAAAATGTCTTAGAAAGGTATTTCTGTGCCTTGTTAGTCTGTTTTTGGTCCCGTTTTGTTGGCTAATTAAAAGTGGTGTGTATTTTGCTGAATCTGCCTGTCTTCTAATACTCAGGTGCTGTAGTTAAATCACAAATAAACCTTTTTTATGTTGACTTGGTCTATCAAAGCACCTTGTTCCAGTTTAGAATCTGAAAATGAAATCTAGGTCCATGCTCAGTTGATGACATTCAGAGTTCCTAATTTATGGGGGTTTTAATCTGTTTTTTGCTGGCACTGAGTAGATTTTGTTGCGGAGCCATGGAATCACATAGAGAAGAAGGATCTTTCAGCTGATGTTTTTAGCTTTTAATGTCTTACTGGTTACATGGGTGCTTTAAGGAAGGAACCGATGTGATAGGGGTGCTGGATCTGCCATGTTATGCTGGTATTGCAACACAATAAAATATGTTTTTCTTCCCTTAAAGTGAGGTTTGTAAAACTGGGAATTGTCCCAGCACCATGGCATACCTCTGCTGGACCGGTACATGATTTCTGATTCATATTCATGTGCTTGAAATTGTTCTAAGGCATTTCCAGCATAAAAGAAGCACACAAAATGCATGTAGTACCTCACCAAAATAGTTTCTTCAGTAAGATATCCTCTTGTGGGGATGACAGATAAATAAATGCCTCTGCTAGTATTTTCACAGTGTGATGTTAATTGTTGCTGTATAGGAGGTTTAAATGCTTTTTATTTTCTCCACCTTTTCCTTTGAAAAGGACCTTCATATGGAAAGAAAGTAAAAATTTGCCACCCTTTTTTAATACTGCAGAAATGAGAGATGCTTGGGCTCCTGCCATATGATCCAGGCTTTCTTGACTCCTTTCCAAAGTAAGTGCAATCTTGACTGGTAGTGTGGTGATTTTTCCTAAACGAGTGGTTCAGTCTAGGTGGAGCTGGAAGTGCCTGGATTTTTAAGCTCTTGTGTGAAGTGGAGAGACGAGGCCAAGCAGAAGGGAATTCCATTAGCACGCAGTGACACCGACAGCAGAGCTGTTTAGACAGCTGCATGTGTCATATTGTATACTTGTGTCTCAGTCATGTTGCTATTTCTGTCCTGTTAGCACAAATCATAGCATCTAGTTTGTGTGTGTGTGTGTTCCTTTGCTTATCAAGGTGCACTTCCTTATTTGACCAAGAGTTTTAAAAGGATGCTAAAAGTTCAAAGTCCAGTAATGAACTGTTTGTTTTACTGCACAGCTCAAGGCAGTGTCACCAAGCATACAGCTGGTCAGGAATCAGGCACCCTACCCCCTGGTAGGTATTTTGAAGCTCTGCTTTAGTTCTTGTCTCAACTTGGAAAGGCAGCATTGCTTACCAAAGGATAGTACCAATAGGAGATGCCTGTCTTGCAAGTCAAGCTATTGAAATTTCTCAAGAAAGGTGTCTAAAGGAAAACCCTCAAACTTAAAATGTGCCTTTAAGACCGAGAAAAGAGTGAGAAGTGTAGTTTCCAGATAGCCACTAAACTCCAGGAAATGTAGATGTTATTTACAGTGAAACTCATATTGAAATGATGCATTTGGCATGGTAATTGAAAACAACTAGAACCCATGCTATGCTGAATCAAGGAACTCAAAAAGGATAAAACCAGGATAATACAGGGGGATTAGGGAGTTTTGGTTTTGTGGTTGGTTTGTTACGGTCTTTGGTTAGATTTTAAGAGATACTTGCCTGTGCTTAGCCATCTTGGGTTTTGTACTTTGATTATATTCACTGACACTGAGCTGAATTTTTGTTACTTTCCTAAAAGTCCATGTTTTTAGTACAGGAGACATATGCTGTATTGCATTAAATAGTAATATAGAAGTACAAAGACGATTTAGCTGCTGTTAATTAGTATTTTAATTAATATTAATTAAGTAGCTGCCAACACTCCATTCTTTGTGTGGCATGTTCATTTCAAGACTTATTAACTGCAGCCTGTTGTTGCTAACACTGTCCCATGCATTAGACACATCTCTGACTCTATCTGTGAGCATGTATGTTTGCGTGAGTGTGGAGTTGCTCAGAAATACCTCCCCAGGATTTTTTAATGCGTCTTACAAATACGTATTTCTTGGTTTGTGGCTTTGCTACATGTTTACTGTTGGAAGAATAATGCATAAATTAACTTCTTTCAAATGTAACACTGTTAGTCACACCTTACAATTTTAAGAAAGTATGAGGCTCATCAAAGGAAATAAGCCAGACATACTCAGTGTATTGATTTGATGTTTCTCTTCATACAGATCTTTCTACGAATCTTTCACTTCATTCAAAATTAAGGAAATTAGTTTGTCTGTCTTTGGCCATCTGTCTTAGATTCTGCAGGAGTGCTTGTCCTGCTTTATATATGTTCTAGCTTTCAGCGTTGGTATAAGTTCTTGTGATTTTCTTGTCTTTATTGAGAAAATAATAATGCAAGAAGACTTTTTTTGGATGAGATGAGATAGAATTCATTGGCGTGCTCTAAGAGAAGCCCTACCAGGAGACTGATTGATGTGGTCACCACAAAGATAGTTGATGTTGCTGGTCTTCAAGCTTCAGCCGTCTGTAGCAGTCTACGTGAACCACTGACGTAATAGCGACTCCTACATCTGTTGTCATACTGCCTTTAGGATCAGTTAACTAGGAAACCCAAAGGCATCTGTTTAGCTATCCAGGAATATTTGATAATGATTTCTTCTAGGAAATAGATACTCAGTAATGATCTTTCTTGATGACACAGTCAACTGATAACAAGTGCTTTGAACCATGACTTCCTTAATTCAGTGTTTGAATATTTTTCATGCAGTAGCAGTATTGATGAACCATATCTGTGTATAGCACATGTTGTATTTGCAGAGTGAACTATGTGGTGAGATGGTTTTGAAGGAATTTATGAATTGCAATGCAAATTAAGCTTATGTCTTTTAATGTTGCCTCCTTCTGAAACAGTGATGTCATCTGCAGGCTACAAGTGCAACCTAATAGTGGGTCTTTTGCAGGGTTGTGTTTATGTGTGTGCGTGTACAGATGTCTTGGCTAGTAAGTCATTGGCAGCCTCAGTGGAAAGGGCCAGTGTCCAGGCTCCTTGTGCTCTGTTTATACCCACTGCATGCTTAATGGGACTAAACAGGAATCCAGTTCCTGTCCTTCATCTGCAAACAAGCAGTGGGGTAGCTGTGCCTTAGATGCAGGAAGGATAATGGAAACATCCATAGCTGTTCTATGTAAGGGATGGAGTGGACTAAACATTCTTTGTTTAAGCAATCTGCAGAAGAGTCCTTTCTACGGAAATGCTAGTTTTTACATTTCTGTTTTGGAAACTCCTGAAGCTTCCAGCAGGTTTTGGGTTGCAATCTTGCTACTTGCTGTGCATGTGGGCAGTAAGAGCCAGCCTTAGTGCTGATCAGCTGCGATTCATTCTGTCACTACCCCACAACGTCTAATCGTTAGTAGATTTCAAACCTTTGATATATCTTCCTTTGTCGGTTTGTTTCCAAAGCTTGCTTCCTCCGTTAATTTCAAGAGCCATAGGGATCTTTGTTTTTACGCTGCTGATGCTGCCCCTCAACACGCACGCAAACACACAGCCAGTTAGGTCTCTGCCTGCCAGGCTTCAGGGACAAATCCCTAACGCATGAGCGCACAGCTCGCTCTGTCTTCTCCCCGCTCCTGCCAGGATTACAGGGTTCATTAAGGTCTCATACATATGTGATATTTTAGCTCAGATGGGCTGTAATGAATTTCATCTGAATAAGCAGTGCCTTTTATATGTCATAAATTTTGTCTTTTTCTGTCCCCACTAAAACATTTTCCCCCTTAACATTTCAGTTAGATACTGATAAACTCCTCGACATTTAAATACTCCAGCAGCAGGCTCAGGGTGGAGAAGTGGGTCACACAGAGCTATCAAGAGAACTGTGACTTTTATAACTGGCTGAATAGGAAGCTCTCTGTTACTCAGATTTCTGGGAGTAGAACTGCCAGCACTGACAAGACAGAAATAAAGCACTTGGCACACAGGAGTTATCTTATTTAGTGCTCTGGTGTGAAGAGCATTAAATGTTGTTACTTCAGATAGAGAAACTGAGGAAGGAGGCCTGTGTGTCCTGTTCTCCTGCATAACTGTGGCTGAGTGCAGCCCACGAGCTCTGCACTGCCTCACTGCCGAGCTTGAGCTCACAGCACAGCTGCTAAGTTACCTGATGTGATACTGCTGAGTCCAAGATCCTGTCAGCATAAAACTCTGAGTGTTATTGCATGGTGTTTGGAGCTAGTTAAGTTAGGTGTTGTCTCAAGTTACCTGTGTGGGAGGAGGTAGGGTTTTTTATCTCGTTTCTTTTCTCTTCCTCCCAAGTCGTCTGCCCAAAATAGTTCTTGCTTGGGGGCCAGGGAGGAACAAAACAACAACAAAGCAAAGGCAACCAAGCAAACAACCCCCCCCCCCAAAAAAAAAACACCCCAAACTGCAACAACAAAAACCAGACTAATTTGGTTTTCAGTCCTCCAGTGAGAAGTCAGAATGTTTTCACTGGGAAAAGGAAGTGCTTCCATGATGAGAGCAAAAGTATTGTATTTTCTAAATATTTCCCCCCTTATCTTAGTAGGCTTCTAATTGCCTGTATTATGCATATACTTAATATCTGTAACAACTTCATCAAATATGTGCAGTGACCCTACTGCACTGTGGCTCAGATTCCTGCACTACTGAATGATTGTTAGAGTGGAAAAGTCTGTCTGGAGGACTGCTGCTGTGATTTTTCTTTGGTCCTCAAAATGCATTCAAGTGTTTTATGTGTATGCACTTCAGTACTAGTTTTGCTTGGAGATTATCCTCTGATTGTAGAGTGTCTTTGTGGTCTGTGCAAATTCAGCTCCTTTATGAAGACACTTTGCATAGATCATTCCTCCATTTGAAATAATGTTACCTAAAAAGCGCCTGTGATCATTACAAGACTTCTTTGCTTAATTTTGCATGGTAAAGGGAAGCTGTAAAGGTCATTTGGTGAGCAATTCTGTCTAGGATTTCCTCCTAATGGCTGTAAGATCACATGGTGTTAACTATTTACATAATTCTTAAAAAGCAGTTGTCCCATTTTGTGCACTTGGAAACATGAAAGTTAGTGTAAACAGCTAGTTGGTTTATCCCAAAGTATATGTTTTGACTGTAAAGCTAGGAAACAGAAGGCAGGAAAAAGGCAAAATTTCTCTGCATTCCTTTTGACTTAAGGAGATGGTGAATTATGAGTCCTCTTTTAGGAAATGGATTTCTGTTTTTCTGAGTGAATCTATAAAACTCCTTGAAATTGCCATCTTTTGGCTCTGAGCCAGGTAGTTCAGTAAACACACTGGATTGATTATCTAAACCGATTATTTTTTATGTTAATGCTGGATTTGTGATACATAGTTCCACATAACTCTCCCTCATATTCTTGAAGTTTAGTCATGTGAGGTATATTTAATCCTGTATCCACTTTCAATGCTGAAGAAAAAGCTTTTCTTTGACTTATAGGTAGGGCAAACACAGTTAATAGTAAGAACTGCTGGCGTCTTCAAGCAGAAAATAAGCCCAAGTGTAGTGCCTTCCATGAAACTCCAGTTTGTCCTTCAGGAGAAGCCCTAAAAATAAGCAGCAAGCATTATGAATGCTTTGTTTCATTTCTTTGTACAGATGCTATTGAAGGTACAGCAAGTATTGAACTGTATTTTCACTGCTGAGAAGGGAGATGTGCCAGTGCCTGACCAGAGGAAGGCCTGGTCTGAAATAGCTGTCTGCTAAGACTGATGTAATATAGGTTAGTTTTTGAGGCAGAACCACTCCTCCTTTCACTTCCCAGCCAAGTATAAAATGGTTAAAGAAGATTCCTTTTAGGGTGATGGAAAAGAACATTGCTGCCTCTTGTCAAAGTGGACAGTTAAGAAAGTGAACAGCAACATAAAGACAGTATTAGCCACTGTATTGGTGCTTCTGGCTGTAGACCTGCTGAAATATCAGTCTGATTTATAAGACTTTCATGAGTGTTTTGTGCTAATGAGAAGCAACCCTAGCAGAGGCTTGTAAGCTGTATAACTAAGATTTTGATGAGCAGTGTACACTGAAAGGGGATTAATAGCAATGTATCTGGAAATAATAGTGGGGTCAGTTCCCAAACTTGGCCTTTTGGCCTTGTGGTGGTAATTGTATTTAAAATAACCTTACCTTCTGGAACCAGATGATTGTTTCAACTAAAGAGATACAATCGTTTTCCATCTCTTAATTTCCTAACAATACTAAATCCATACCAGAGAAGGAAAATGCAATTTGTCAGAGGAGTTTAAAGAGCAAACAAAATTATTTCATAATTCTTGTGGAAGTTTCGATGGTTGGTTGATGACTGTTGATAATTTGTGGCTCTAAACACAACTAGTGACACTTGCTTGATTTTAACTTTACTACTGAAGCTTGTTTTCCCACCTTCCGTGGCATTGGAGAGTAACATATGTAGCGTAGTAACAAAAGACAGAACAATATATTGTGCTAGTGCCTCATATTACTCACTGTATAAACATCATGGCATTTGTACATTGCTATCCTCTGCTTTGTTCTCATTATGCATTTCATTTTTAAGTACCTGTCTCTCTTCTTGCATGCTGTGGTATTTTCAGGTTGCTGCAAAAACCAAATTGTAGTTGTCTTTGTAACTAATTAAACTGCAGTGTTTGCTTTCCTTTGACTTATGGAACCATAGCAAAAGTTATACTTTATTTGGGGTTAGATGCTTTACAGGTTGGTGTAAAACAAAACAAATTTGAAAATAAGAGAAAACTCCACCCCCAACACTACCTCACAAAAAATGCCCAAAAGAACCCACTACATGTATTTACCGGGTAGGAGTTGTATGATAACCAGAGAACAAAGCCAGCTTCGATATCTCGTGGTAACACCTTATGGCTTTTAACAAATTACTTCTGTTGACCAAGTTGGTAGCCAGAATGTGTGAGGCCGAATCCTCCTAGGCCTGCAGAAGTGCATCAGGTTATTCTAGTCATTAACTGACTCCTGTAAGTAATATATATTTCTCTTCATCTCTAAAATGGGTATAGTAACACTTCTCTGCCAGTCTCTCAGTGTGATCTGTTAGGATTAGTTATGTCTCTACAGCAGTGCATGTAAGTGGTAGGCATGATTATGAAGAACAAGATGTGCAATTACACTGGAGGGGCAGCAAGCTGCAAGTGTCTCGTTACACTTACATAGCAGAGCAGCTGGCTGATGAGCTGTCCTGACCTCTGCAGCCTAACCAGATTTCAGCACAGTTGGCTCATACGCACAGTACTCTGGTTTCTCATGTTGGGACCTCTGTTTTCTTAAGGTGGCACCAGGTTGTGAAATAAAACTGACAGCTACCCACTGGAGCTATGTGCGTCTTTTTCACTTGCCAGAACAATCTGGGCACAGTGGCTGAGAGCACTTGTAGGTGACCATGCTTGCCAGAAGGCTCCTTCAGCAGTGTGACGCTTAATGCTCTGGCCACATGCTTCTCCCATTACAGTCTTCACACCTTTGCTGGCACCATTTTGTGCACATGGGACATGCTTTCTTTCCCTGCTTGCTCTACTATATCCTGCCCAAAACCTCGATCCTTGTCCAGGGTTAGGTAGAAGTCAGTCAAAAATATCTGCTTGCTTTATTTTCTTTTGTGGGCTTCTAAGTACACCTAATTTTGCTTAGAGTGTGAGCTCTCCAGTGCACAGCTTCCTGCGTCTTGTCTCCTGTGGGCTGCTGCTGCGTTGTCAGCTTCTTAGCAGTATTAACCCCTGCTGACATTATGACAGCTCTGTCTTGAAATGCTTGAAGGTCTTGATTTTAGAGTTACCCATGATTTGTTCAATGAACAAGATTAAAAGTCTAAGTGAAAGACAGTGCAAGTTCTCTTTCATTTGTACTGAGTGCTTTTTAAAGCCTTTTAAGTGGTGAAGTTATAGTGGCTGCTGAAATTAATAAATGATTAGAAGGAAGATTTACTTGTGTTTCCATTAAGATCTGTTACGACTAACATAATCAAACGGGGTCACAATATTATCACCTTCTGAAGGCCATTGTTAGTAAATGTAACAAAGTGATTGTTCAAGTGGCTTGCCTTAGGGAAAATCCGAATGACTAAGGGAAAAGAAAAAAGCTAAGAGGTGTGATGCAGTGCTGTTAGGTGGTGTTACACCCGTTCACTGGAAATGGGTGTTAAATAGTTTTTGTTCCTGTCGAACAACTGTGTGTTTTCACCTTGAAACATTAAAAAAGAGCTGTGGTGCAAATCAAGGGCTAATATTTTCAGTAGAAATGTACAACACGCTAGAAACAAATAAAATGTGGGTGAGATTTTGGGGTTTTGTTGTTTGGTTGGAGCTTTTTTTTGTTGCTATTAAAAGTACAGGAAATATGAGGAAATGCTGAGGGAGCTGGGCCTGTTTAGCCTGGAGAAGAGGAGGCTCAGGGGTGATCTTATTACTGTCTACAACTACCTGAAGGGACATTGTAGCCAGGTGGGGTGTGGCCTCTTCTCCCAGGCAACCAGCAATAGAACAAGGGGACACAGTCTCAAGTTGTGCTAGGGGAGGTATAGGCTGGATGTTAGGAGGAAGAGAGAGTGATTTCCCATTGGAATGGGCTGCTCAGGGAAGTGGTGGAGTTGCCATCCCTGGAGGTGTTCAAGAGAAGCCTGGCTGAGGCACTTAGTGCCGTGGTCTAGTTGAGTGGCTAGGGCTGGGTGCTAGGTTGGACTGGATGATCTTGGAGGTCTCTTCCAACCTGCTTGATTCTGTGATTAAGAAACTCCAGGTTTAGGTGCTGATTTTTTTTATTTGCTAGCTTACATCTCTTCAAAAGCTTGATCATTTGGGGTCTTTTTTTTTTTTTTTTTTTTTTTAAAACAAGGTGCTGTGGCCTTTATGGAAGACAGATACTGATGACATTTGAAGTTGGTAATAACCACAGCAAATACACTCTTGGATGTAAATGGTCCTGTGGAATAGGTATGGAATCTACACTGCACCTGTAATCAGAGTAAAATAAGTGGGAATCTAAAGAGTTGAGTATTGTAGTACAATACAGTAGAGATAGAGTAGTACAAGCAGTAGAGATGGAGTGTTTATTAAAACTAACCTCTTCAAGACAAGTTTTTGTGATACATTTTTGTTCTTACTGATTCTGCCAGTATCTGTCATAAGCAGCACTATCAGTCAGTGCTGGCAGGATGAAATCCTTAAGGATATTGGAGCTGCACATATTTTATCTTGATTGTGTCCTGCTTGATGGGAGCCACTGCTTCTGGCTAAACTTTCCTGCAACACTCTGACTTGATTCATGTTCCTTAAATTCTACGCTAGGATTAACTTCATGTCCTGAAATCTCATACACATTGAATTGAGAATATATTCTAGTTAGAGGAGAATAGCACATTGGAGATTATAAGTGACAAACAAAGTGTAAGTGTAGAGTCCACTTGTTTTAAAGCTGTGAGTTCTGGTGTTTTTTTCTGTTCAGCAAGAACTATTTGTCCTGCTGTTTGTTTGGTGTACTTTGGTTCTCTTACATGTAGTGAGTCTTCCACATTCTAAGAGTATTTTTACGATGCAGGGAAAGTTTTTCTAAATCGTCCATAAATTAATGCTTTCAAGGAAGGAACAAACCAAATTCTGGTGTCCCCATCATAAGAAGGATGCAGAACTGTTGGAGGGAGTCCAGAGGAGGGCCACAAAGATGATGCAAGGGCAGGAACACCTCCACAATAAGGATAGGCTAAGGCAGCTGGTGATGTTCAACCTAGAAAGCAGAGAACTCTGGGATGACCTTATGGTTGCTTTACAATACCTGAAGAGATCCTTCAGGAAAGCTGGAGAGGGACTTTATTCATAAGGATGTCTTGTGTCAGGAGAATGGTGTTCAGCTGAGGGCGAATAGATTTACATTGGCTCTTAGGACAAATTTATTCAGTGGAAGAAGGGTGGTGAGACTCTGGAATAGGTTGCCCAGGGAGGTCATAGATGCCTCCTCCCTGGGGGTGTTTAAGGCCAGGTTGGATGTGGCCTTGAGCAACCAAGCGTACTTGGTGAGGTGTTCCTGCCCATGGCAGGGGAGTTGTAGTAGATAACCTCAAGGTCCTGTCCAACCCAAGCCATTCTGTTAAAATCTCGTGTCCCTTCTGCATTGATAGGGTTAAGTTTTTTGGGGTACTCCTTCCTACTTCAGCACTCAAGTGTTTTAAATGTGCAGGTGACCCATGAAGTCAGTACAAGTTCTACATTAATAAGTTGTTGTAGAGTAAGTCATAAAAGCCTATCATCTCTGCATCCTTCTTCTCTTTGATGTGCAATTAGGAAAAAAAGAACTTGAGCACTATGGGCAGGGAAGAAAGAAACCAGCCTGTGAAACTTTGAAAGTGAAATGTGAAGTTACACTTCCCTGGTAACTTCAATACATACATTCAGTAAAATTGTTGTTATTTATGTATGATAGTGGAAAATCACATTTGGTCTCTCAAGGCCCCAGATGATGATCAGGGTAAAGTCTGTAAGATTTCTTAGCTATGTCTGTGAAGTAGTAATTGTATGGTAACACTTTGTGCCCTAAATCTCATTTGTTTTGCTGGGAATGTTAAGTGGTTGAGCTCCTGATTTACTGTGTGTATTGTGGCTTTCACATTTTCCTTAAAATGTGATGTTGTGGTGTGGTTAAAACAAGGGATCCTTAGAACAAGTCCATAATCTGTTTCTGTAAATAATGCTGGACACCTCTGACGTATCAGAGCAGGAGCAAGTAGGATCTGTCACCACCCTGGAGGTGTTCAAGAAAAGACTGGATGAGACACTTAATGCCATGGTCTAGTTGACTGAATGGGGCTGGGTGATCTTGGAAGTCTCTTCCAACCTGGTTGGTTCTGTGATTGTCAGTAGAGTTCTTCCTTCTACGGTAGGTTCACTACTGCCAATCAGTCATGTTGAGTCCTGTGCAGGAGAGTATCTGTGGTCTTTCAGTTATGTCAAGAGACTAACCTAAAGCACACGAATGTGTGTCTGATGCCTCTCATTTCTAAGATGGTTTGAAATCATCCTTCTCCTTTATTTTTTTTTAAGTGTGTTTTTTGTTTATACAGAAGAGTCAGGGTAGTTCACAGGCTGGTTTTGAGACATGGGAAGGAACTATTGTAGTATTGATCTTCTGAGAAGGATCATGTGCTACGTGTACCAAGGATATTGTGACCCCTGGGAAAACAGCCTGATAATGGATAAATCCTGGGGTTTACTCCAGGTTTTACTTGGCCCTTGCTGGTCTGCTGCTGATAGCTCAGGATACCTCTGTCAAAGTACCAGTGCAGGTAGTTGACTAGAAGTGTCAAGGAAGTTGGTTAGCTACTGTAAAGCACTTGGTAAACAATAAGCAGTAATAGAAAAAGGATTATGGTATTGTTGAAATATAATTAATTCTAATAAAACTATGAATAATTAACTTGCAAATTAAGAACTCAGATCTGGGAGGGGTTCTGTCTGTAAGAATTAAAAGACATTTTTTTGTGGTCATATTTTCAGTTTCTGAAGGAACTTACTTTCATGATGTAGAATTACCTATTATGCAAACTCTCTTGATTGAGTACTCCAAAACAAGCATGGCTTTGTAGTAACTTATTTTTTTCCTTGAAGAATTTGTGTGCCCTTGCTAGGACTTGACATTGTACTGCTTCATGTGGTTTTGTCTTTGGTATACAACCCACTGTGACCCAGCTCCACACTTGATTGAGTGGTATTATGAACTCACTAATTATAATACTTCTACTTTACTACACTCAAAAGGCGTGGATGGTAGTATAAACAATGTTAATGCACTGTTCTAATCTCTTTTTGTATGTGTTATTAGTGTATGCATTGTGATCTTGCCTTCTGATCACCATCATAGAGTTAAATATGATCATGGCCCTATGCATAATGAAGCAGTGGTGCCTTTCTGAAATGCTTTACTGTTCAACTAAAATTTTTAGTTTTATTACAATGCAAAGTCTCAGTTGCGATAGGTGTATCTTATGAAGGCAATGTCCAAAATATAAAGTAAAGGGTGTTTTTCTTATTTTTGGATGGATGTGAAGCAACCTTTAAGATACAGCTTTTTCAAGCCAGATTTTTTTAGGGAAGAAAAATGGGTAGTAAGGTTTTGTGGGGTTTGTGGCTAATCTGGAGTCTGGAATCGCAACAACAAAGATGTTTGGTGTAGTGTTGGAAGCCTGACTTTGGTTTTATTTCCCTTCAGCTTAATTAACTGCTTGAACAGTAACAAAGATTCTGCATGGTCATTTGTATCTGTGGATTTGCCATTTATGCACAGATTCCTCAACAAGAAATTACAGAAGTCACCAACAGAGTTTCTCTTCATTGGTGGTAACTTTGAAGTCTGTAAGACTGTTCACATGGTACTATCTTCAGACAAAGATTGTGTTGGTTTTAGTAGCATAATAGCAATAAGGAGAGTTTATGTCCCTATTGACTAAGGCTACTTTAGTTTTAGTCCAGAGAATCTGATTGAGGAAAGAACAAGAATCTGCAGAAACCAGTCTGGGATGAAGGGTGTAGTTTAGATCTTACCAGAGACAGAGGAACTCTAAGACCAAACTGTGGTGGATGTTGTTGAGAATGAAGTCTTGCATTGTAATGGAGATCCATAGGATGTAGGAAAAAGATAGAAAAAAATCATCAGGATGAATGAGTATGCTCAGTAGAGGAGTGGGACAAAAGTTGATGAAGTGCTGAAGAAAATATGTAACAGGGAATCACTGTACCCAAAAGTATGTAGTTGTTACTCCAGGTGCAGAAGCAATGTGGTCTCCTACTTCTTGAAGGCAAAGAGCAGACTTTGCCGTTACTCTGGGTAGGTGCTCTTGCCTCCTTTTCAACAGACTCTCTTGGTAGTAAAATGACAGGTGACGTGATAGCTTCTCTCAGCACTGCTTTTAGCAGTGAAGCTCTGGAAGACCCAAGTCTTATTGTCTCCTTACCAGAGGCAGCAGTGAGCTGAAATGGGATATGCACCCAGGTGTGCTAAGGCTGAGAAGTTCTTCTGGGGCAACCAGCATGGGGTTGTGGCCTGCATCTGTACAGATGTTGCATGAGTTAAATGCTTTGCATTATCTTAAAACTGAAACAGTCTTGAAGGCACCACAAAGTATAAAACAACACTGAGAAACCTGAGTGGTAAAACCCAAGCTATTAGGTTTATTTAGCACTGGTTTAGCCTGGTCAGTGAAGCATCGTCTTTAAGGATATTTTGTCCTGCAAATCAGAAGTGCAGGCTGCTATTTTGTGTTTGCATCAGTGATTTTGTGGTAGGCTGGCACTGGCAGAGCCTCTGGGCTGAAACCAAGTGTTGGTGGCTGGCAGGCGTGTCAGCCAGCAAGTGTAACGGCAGTTGGGTATAAAGAGAGCCCTTGTGCATGCTGAAAAGAAGTGACACTGTAAGTTTGGAACTGTTGGAACATCCTTTGCCTTTGAGTTTTAAGAACTACGATTTTTAAAAACTAAATTCAATATCTACTTTGAGGTTTTTAACACAGTTTGATGTGTTTAAGATTTTGTAGGAGGTAGAGGAGAGGTAGTTCTGGGGCAAAGCAGATTATTGACAAATCGAGCATTGTGTAAGTGTGTGCCAAATTATTCATAGAAGCATTTTGGCTGGGCTCTACTCATTCTGTCTTGGGTGATATTCTGCTGTATTTTAAACTAATAATGTGCATAATTGGCATCAGTTAAGGGGAAAATGTAGTCCTGTTTGCTTACATCATGCATGGTAAAATTAGCGACCAAATTAATAACCACTCAGATTGCAGGCACATCTGGAAGCCAGTTGCATGGCAGTACTGTACAGTGAAGAACCAGTCAGCTTAGTTTTTATATCGTGCTTGTTAACATTTTTCTCCTTCTTCTGTCTTTTATGCTGACATTAACGTTAATTAGTTACTTGCAGCAACCAAAATGTATTGATGAAAGCCTGCAAACCCAATGTGCTTTTGTAAAATTAGTTTCCTGCTTAAGCAGATATTTCTCTAGTAATTGACACAAACCAGCCTCAGATGGGAAGGCAGAGGCAAGCTGGCTGTATGATTAATTCACCATGTTCTGTGGCTATTTCATGTTAATAGTAAAGAGAAGACTGTAAATATGTGGCCAGATGCTCCACCCGTGTCCTCATAAGAAGATCTGGCCTGAATAATTTATTAAGGTGCTATCTTGTACATTCCTTTCAGCTAGAGATTTTACCATAAAACCAATATAATTACAATACATTCCCCTTCTCTACCTTTATGTTTGCTAAAATAGTGGAACACTACAGACAAGCCTAATACTGGTGGGAAATGCAAACTGCCTGTGCTAACGCTACAGGTTGTATATTGCAATATGGGGAAAATAACCACTCTTTGGGAACTGTGTTACAGAGTGACTCATGTTTTAAGGACACAGTAAAGTGGTTTGTTTGTGGCTTGGTTTTGGTTTTTTTTTTTTTGAAAAAAGACTTGTAAATAGCCTCTTGTTACTCCAGATCACCTGGAGATAAGAAAATAGCATCAAATAAGAGTCGATGCCCAATAACATCTTTTCTTTGTGAGGAAAAATAGTTACCTGATGCCACCCTTGTGGCTTTAGTGTGATCTCCCAAATGGCACAGAAGCTTATTAATGTAAATACTGACTTTGAAACAGCTAATATGCCCTTCTGTCTTACAAGGTAGCTAATCCTTCTGACTTTACCTGGTTTGTTTTCCGATTTTCCTTTTTGTTTAGGAATGTCTAAATATTATTAAAGGTCAGGTGGTTTCTAAGTAATTAATTGCTTCAGGCCCTAAAAATGATGCCTTTTTATGGGCCTGCCATCTGCAGGAGCAGCAGCCTATCATAAAGTTACTGTATTGATCTGTCACTAGTGCTGTCTTGTCTGCCAAATGAAAAATGGCCTAAACTCATAACCTGGGCCAGTGATTTTCTTATTGTAAGCCAGAAAAAAATGCTATTGATCTTCTCTGCTGAAATGTTTTTTTCACAGCTTGCCAGCATTAACACACTGTTGTCCTTACTTGGAGCTAATTAGCTAATAATTTAATACATCTGAGACAGCAGTCTCAGTTCAATTTAGCAGCAAGGGAATATGCTGCGACTTGAAAAGTATGGGACCTTTTTAAATCATGGTCATGACTGCAGTGCTTGTCTCAAATTTTACACTGACTTCCAGTATCATTTTCTCTATACTAAATAATAATGGTCTAACTTAGGTTGAGGTGTGCTGTCACTTCAGGATTTATAAGAAACAAAACCCAGGTATGGTGCTGGTATATGTGGACATAGTACTCCCAGTTATGCATTTACACTTAAAGCTGTATGGTTGTGCCTTGAGTGAAAGAAAATGGTTCACTGAATTAATCATGGGAATTTTGTGGTTTGTGAGCTACAGACTAGACAGATTCAGTCACATCTGAGAAACAGGTAATTATACACTTTTTATTGGTTATTTTTTCAGTAAAACGCCACCCAAACAAAAAAATACACTTGTAAGTTGTTTTATATGATGACTCCTTCCTAAGAAATATGCGTTCTTGGTCCTCTTACTGCTATGGAGGCCAGAAAGTTGAAAGGAAATTCAGGTTTGAAGCATAGGAAGGACTTAATATACTCACATATGTTGAAAACTCATAGGAGTCTTCCACAAGGTTTATTAATCTTTTTAATTCAAGCATTTGGGTAATTCATGTGTGTGAATGGTGATTGCTTGCTTCCAGACCCTAGCTACATGTAAGAAGCAACTTAATACAACTTCAGGTGGAAAGATGGCTTTAATGTCTTCAACTTGTGTTTAATTTTGTGAAGGCTCTTCCACTTTGTCTTGTACTCTTGTGGTGGTCAAAGATCTAGCCTGTGCACCGTTTTCATTTAGAATAAGCAGTAATAAAACCTTCTGAAATACAATTATAGGGATTTTGCCAAAAAGACATGGCAGATATGGTCTAGCAGTGTCCAGCTGTTACATAGGGTTTTTTTAAGGTAGCTTCTCCTGTGTGCTTTGACCAGCCAATGTAGGCCATGTCTTAGTTTGTGTTTTAGAATGATGTGTGATTCAAGTTGTATCTTTGTTTTCTGTGTCACTTTGCTGGGCATGGCACAAGGCAGGGTATATACAAGAGGCAGAATAGAACAAAAGAGACACTCCTCAGAGGAGTTGTTCTTTAAATTTCATACATTAATTTCTCTGAAGTCTGGGTGCTTATGTTTAATTTCATATATGAAAAAAGGCATTTAATCTATGAGAACACTTAAAATTTCCTTTTAGTAAGGGAACTTACTGAAAGCACCCCTAAAGTGCAATTAACTATTCTGATGTCCTGATGACTCAACGGATGCTTCTGTAAAGTAGAACACATCTGGTCAGATGACCGAGTTGATATGCCGCTGTATGTGATTTAAAATGCCTGCCCATAACTGGTCATACTGTGGTAAATATCCTGTGGATGGCAAGGATGTTCTTCTTTTCAATAGTCTCGTAATAACATTTCACAAAGCACTGTTCATTGTCGCTTTCTGGAGGTTACAACACTCATGTGAAATTTGCCACTCTTCTTTCCTGTTTCTGTTAACTGGTTTGGGTTTTTATGCATCTTCTTGGCTCCTTTTTAATCCAGGCAGGCTGTTGAGTGGTGTTTTTAACAGAACGGCAGAACTAAAGATTTTTCTAAGCCTTTCTGAAGATTCCCAGTAGCCAATTCAACTGATTCGAGGCTGCACTCCATCTGCCTAGGAAAGAAAGAAAAGACATTAGCAGTCCACACATGAGCAGCTTATTAGTTCATTTAGTGTGTGCAGTACAGTGATTCAGGACCCATCTAAAATATTCATCCACAATTACTGGTGAAGCACAGTTCAAAGTGCTTAAAATCTGTGGGTTTGACTGAGAAATTTAAGGAAAATAGCTGCAAATTGGTTCTGTATGTAATTAATGAATCGTTTCATTCTTATGTAAATATTAAATGCTTGGGTATTTTCCCCCCTTTTTTTTGCCTTTCTCTTGCAGCCCTCCCCCTCCCTGACCCCCGTTATACGCGTGTGTGTTTGGTAGGACGGTGGGTGGGCTGGCGCCGGGGCATGCTCTCCGAGTCCTCTGACTCATCCATGGAGCAAACAGCTGGCCTTCCTCTCATTCACCCTTCCTCACATGTCCACCCCAGCCTCAGAAGGAGCTGCCAGAGACGATGCTTCCCTCGGCCTCGGTTGTCCGAGTTCTCTCCTAAGGGAAAAGGCCTTTCCCTAGCGCGGCCCCCGCGCACTTGTGAGGCGGAGGCGTGGGCAGAGCCCGCTGGCCAGCGGTGCCGCAGGGACCCCCCCTCCCCCGGAGGGCCTCTGGTAGCCGCATCTCAGGCTGGCTGAGCAGGCTTTCCAGGGCTCACTTCTTACAGAGGAGCGGCTTTGCCACAGCAGCGCCTCCTTGCAACCGGGACTGGATGCAGTGGATTGAGTAGGGGTTAAAAGCTGTTGGCGCCTTGCAGAGAAAGGGCTTCTGAGGACAGGGGAGAAGCGAGTGGATGTTTACGCAGACACAGGGAGTGAGGGCGCTGAGGCAGTGCTAGGGTTTTGTTGGGGAGGGATCTCTCCCTCCCGCTTTCAGTGTCACAGAAAATTAGTCCGAGTTTTACAAGTGCAATCAGTGGAAGAGTTTAGAAACAGCCTGCAGTGAGACTTGAAAATCCTGAGGCAACTGCAGCTTGTTTTGAAATGCCTGTCTGCCCAGCTCAGATGGCCACACAGATCACCAATTGTGCAACGCTGCCTGTTCTCGGCTGCCTCCCCGAGCTGCCCATAACCTCAAGTTTCAGCCTGTGCAGCCTGGCAGGGCTTGGCAGGAGGAGAGGCCTTGGACCCTGCCCTGCAGCCCTCCAGGGAACCAGAAAACCAGGATCCAGGGATACCAGTGCTTGCATAATGGCCTGTGTGATAGACAGCAAGGAGCACTTCTCTGCTGTGACCAAATGATTTAAAGAGAAAATGGGGAGAAAGGCTGCTTCCAGCTATTGAGTTCCAAGATACGGTTCTTCTGAGGCATCCGTGCAATTATTCCTTTCAATGCTTTTATTTCTATGAGATGAATTTGCATAAAAGGCTTGGATCTCTGAAGCTGTGTTTACCTGCATTTTACTTGGGTCGTGGTGTTGCAGCTTTCCTGCTGTTCTCTCCCCTGATTCTAGAGCTGTTTTTTTCCCCCTGCCACAAGCAGAAATAATGTAGATGTATTGCAGGCAGCTACAAGGTCTGGTACTCTGCTTAAATAGTAATGCCATAAAGATCTAAAAGAAATACTCTCCTGTCAAAGGTAAGATGTTTGTTAGCCTCAGAGTTGATGGCTTAATTTTTAGCATTCCTGGGTGGTTTCTACCTTGGCATTTCTTATGGCCTACAATTAAAATGACTCCAGTGAAATCTCAACTTATATCCACATTGCGGAGCGTGGTTGAGTGTCTTCAGGGAGAACCTTGAGCTGCTCACTAAATCAATTTGTTCTTTTCTCAAAACAGATTAAATATGTTTTACCACTTTAAATTGAAAAGCAGGCTCCCATGACATAACTGCTACATGTAAAATTAAAAATGCACACTGTGCATTTGGAAGGGTAGTCATTTTGATGCCAGTGCTGTGCCAGTGGTGTTCCACCAGAGAGAGAGAAACAAATAGGTAAAAACCAAGCATGTCTAGTCTTGTCTTGCTGTTCTGCTAGTCTTGTTTGAGAATTAAGGTGATGGCACCCTACTTGGGTGGGTGCTAACTGCTAGATGTGGCAATAATCTTCTTCAGCAGAACCTGAGACGCTCTGCTTCCACTGCACTGCCTGCCTGGAGTTAGGTTTTTTAAAATTAATTAATTAATTACTTAAAATTCATCTTGTTCATGCATACTGTTTTCTTTTCAAGTCAGCCTTCCACCTATTGCTTTAGCAAGATGAGTTGCAGAACTTGTTTGTGACTCACCCTCTACCCTTAGTTGATACTTCAAGTATAATTTTAGTCCTGCCTACAATTTATTTTGTATCCAACACACAGGAGGAGCAGAAAAGAAGTCAGTAGCTTGTGCTGCACTGTGAGTCTGTGGGGGATATGGAGGCAGCTGTATATAGGGAGAGTCAGATGTACTGGCTATGCCAGAGGCAGCCTTTGTTCCTTGGACCACTTCTATGGCTGTGTTTGAGTGGGTTATGTTTAAGGCTGTGTCAGTACAGTAAGATACAAAGGAAAAGGAAGGGGAAAACTTTTCTGAAATAAAACAAACTGGAAAAGTTGCCATGGAAAGAGATGGCAAATGGAAGTGGTCTCTAATAATGGGATTTTATAGAAGATGTCCAGTCTTCAGAACAATGGTTCAGTTTAAGCCAAGGTTAGCAGTGTTCATTACTTTATGCCTGTGAGTTGATAATGCAATCCTCGAGTTCTCCAGGAGGACTGGATGGAGTAACAATGTGATACAGCAACCACAGGATTGAGGACATGTCCAAGCAGCTACAGCATTCAGCACAGCAAGTCTTGCCGTCACAGCCCCTTGCAATTGACCTTGGGAGAACCTGCACCTCTTCTGGGAGCCAAGTCCTATAGCGTAAGAGTGCAGGCCAAGAGTTTGCTTGGGACTTAGAGGTGTGAGTAACCCAGGTGGGAGGCAGGCAGTGGGCTGATGCCAGGACTCTTGGGGGCAGGGAGGAGGATGCATTTGGTGGTGCCAGCTGAGGAACATGGTGGGTTCCAGTGCAGCATGGCTACTTTTTGGGGGTTTCCTGCTGCTTGTGTCTGGAAGGAATATTCATCCTTTCTATCAGATTAATGTTCTCAGACATGTGGCTGCCGCATTTTGGTGTGATGTTTTTGTGCTTTATGGTTCTGGTTTTAAAAAGAATTATTGAAGACCTAGTCTAGGTGTAAGTAAAGTTGAATATTGGAAGCTGTAGTCTCTCTGTCCACACCCTTTCCTTCAGTTTCTGTCTCTAGCTCTTCACTCTCTCCTTCCTTACCTCATCTCTGCCTGGGAAAGACCTGCTTTGTACTTAGCCTCTCTTTTTTTTCCCCTCCAAATCCCCTACCTATTTTTCACTGCTTATAGCAACATTTTTTGCTTCTCTCTCATATAAAAAGCTACAAAACCACCCCTTTTCAGCAGATAACAGCATCTGATGCTCATCAGTGTTGAATTGATTTGCTTTAGAATTTCCAGAAAGCTCAAGGTTTTGAATACTTGTGAGTTGATGGATGCCTATGGTAACTAACAAGAACTGCATGTAATATTTAAACACTCAGTAGAAGTTTGTAAATTTTCCCACATAGCAAAAGTGTGCTTGTTGTAAACTTATTTAGGGAGTGCAGCACTTTGTATTCTTCACTTATGACCCAGTTATAGTCCTGGATAAATGAGATTGGGATTGCTGACATGCTGTGGTTTCACAGAAGTTTTGAGTTTGAACATACGCTGCAGTTCAAGGAGAATAATACTGAAACTTGGAAATAACTTGGAAAGGTAGAAATGCAACGCACCTGCATTATGTGTTTCTGGAAGGAGCTTGTGCAGCACACTTGATTATCTTTGCAGTGTTTCTGTTTTCCAAGAACTTCTAGATGTGTGTTTAGTATTTGCTATCTCTTCATTTTTGTTTGGGTATATAGAAGCCGAGTGGTATTTTGTGTATGGAAACTGAAGGTTTTGCCCTTGGTTACTCTTAGTTACAGTTACTTCACTGCAGCACGGGCTGAGTGCTAAGGTGTAGACAGTGAGATACTCTGTGGCCCATCTTGCTTTCCTCAGAGGATAAGGCTGAGGAAGATACATGGGACTCCAGGAAGATCTACCATAGTCAAGGAAGATCTGTAACAGATTAAGAATTGAAATCCAGCTTGTGGGAGCATGATGTGATGCAAAAGCAGGAAAAGGTGTTTGTGCTTGACCCAAGGCTATTGCAATGATAGTCTAGGACTTCAGAACCCTACGTGTGAGCTTTGTGCTGTGTAGCTTCCTTGTTGGAGTTGTTCTAGTTCACCTCTTCAGTCTTTCTTGTATGCTTTAATTTCAAGACTTGCTGTGATGCAGTCTGCTCTGGATGTTTCCTTTATGTATATTGACTTTTTCAATTGATTCATCTTGGCAAAATCTCTTAAGAGCCAGAGCACTGTGCTGAAAGAATAATATTGTAGCTGTGTGGTGTTATGTTCTGCCTAGAGTGCTGTATTTGGTAGTAGGGGCTGCATGGTGTGTGGCATCGCCAGGGCTACCCTTCAGGAATGGCCTTGAGAGACTGAGACCACCCCAGGCTGGAATAAGGGCAGCTATGAGGGGTAGGGATCAGTGGAGTCCAGGCTAGGACTGGGGAAATCAATCAAATGAAGCAGCAAGTAGTAGTGGAAGGACAAGTGAGAAGTGGGGAGAAGCATATGGAAACCATTGTGCACACAACCTACAGCTTCCTATGCTGCCTGTCACCTCACCAAAGGCATTGGGCTGGACTGAGACATGGTGGAAGCAAGGGAAGTTAGGCTAGGAAAAGAACACAGATGAATCTTGACTGAAGTTGAACTTTGGGAAGAGAAGAGTTTCCTGAAGTGTTTACTGAACCACTTAGTCTCTTTTTTTCACCTCAACTCCTGTAAGGATAACTAGAAGTGTATTAATCAGCAATAAAATAAAATAATGAAATGGGCTGGGTTGAGATTGTTTTGCCCACAATGTTCAGACAACAAATATGAGGCATTCTTGTGCTACTTTTCCAGTTGTTGAGTCTTTGTAGTTCACCTTAGTCACCTTTACAGCTTTGCTTTTGAACTTGGGAAGTCTAGAGGTAGCTTTCAGATGGTTTGTTTGCAAGGATCTGAAATCTTTATGTGATGATGAGACTTTGGACAGCTGGCTTCAAGGGAGAATTCCTAGTATTGCAGGAGAGACAAAGTTGGCAGCCCCGCCGTCAGGTCTCTCCTTCCTCCTCTCAGCTGCCACAGCGTTCCCTGCTCATGCTGGTGGCATCCCTCACCCTGTTGATTCTTAGTGTGTAATGTGCTTGGAGCGAGGGCTTTTTCTGGCATGTGCATGTAATGCGCCACATATGCGCTGCTGTAGATGTAGCCTCATAGGAAGTGCTGCTGCTGTGTGGAGCCTCAAAAGTCTTCACCAAAAAGGAGGCATTTTTGTGCTCTCTTTGCTGGACCCAGTAGGTCAGGAATTGAGCTGCAGTCCCAGTGTGCCCTTTTCCCAGCTCAACCCCTGCAGCCTCCATGCTGGGCACTGGTGGATGTTTGCGGGAAAGACATGGCACTCTTCAGTGTCTGCTCTTGCAGCTGAATTGCAGACGAATGTGAAAAGGGTGATATGTATCATTGAACAGTGACACAGTGAGGCCATTGATCAGTGACATGGTTTGGCATCTGAAAAGGGTGGCTGATGCTGGAGTTAAGACATTTCCAGTTCCACTTTTCTGGTGTAGCCTACCACTCCCAAACTGTGACAGACTGTCTTGGGGATCTTCCTAGAAATGAGAGAAGATACCAAACTTCAATGAAAAGCTAATTTGAGAGCTGGCTTGAGGCTATGGGATCAGGTTAGGGCATCACCTGGGGAAAGGTGATAGAGCCCCTTAGCAGCAGGTTGCTTGGTGAAACCAGGGAGCAGATACTTGCAGTAACAGTGCCTTAGAAAAATCTTGGATCTGATTTGTGAAAGTATTGGGTGGTCTGCAGTGTGATTTCACAGAGATGTTAATGGGATAGCCCTTTTAAGAGGTGCTCTATAAAACAAAGTGGGAATTGCAGTTCCAGTTTTCCAGATGAGCAGATCTAAAGGACAGAGGAGAATGAAGTGTTTGCTTGGTGTGTTGCAGCAGTGCAGTTAAAGCTGGTTTAAACAGCCTTTGCTCCTACTCCTTGCCATCATGGTTGATCGCTCCTGTATTGTATTGGCACAGCTGTTTACAAGGCAACCTGCTGAAGGAACTTAATTCCCCCGATCTGGCTAGCCATGCAGCTGCACAAATGCAGAGCTGGAAGCAAGCACACTGGAGAGAGAAGCAAGAGGTGTAGATTAAGCTGCCAAGTAAATGCTACAGTTTGATTTGCCAAAGTCCTATCCCATAATACTTGGAATGGTACCTAGCTCCAGAGACAGACAGAACAAAAGTTTATCTTATGGAGGAGCAAACTTAGAAGTCGAATAAATAACTGATTCCAGCTTCATTAAAGGTCCCGTCTGTATTAGATGAGAAAGTCATGTTAGCACATACTAAATCTGCATCAATTAGCATGTTTTTACTGGCGTGTATAAAGCAGAACAAAAGCCCTGGGGAAAGCTTCTGAATGAGAACAAATATGTTCTAGGGGAAAACATTCACAATTCAATGAGGCCTTAAAAGCCAATCATTCACCCAGGGTGCCTGTCAATAAGTAACTTCTCTAAAGTTGCGATTTGTTTTGAGAGACCAGCAGAGTTCTGTCTAAAGCAGTTGATCTGTGTGTACTGGGAATGGGTTGACTGTTTCTAACATACTTCTTTTGGACGTGTATTTATTCCTTGTGAACTATCAGTGAACAGAATGAATGTGACTGCAGAACAAATATTGAATGTGACTAGAAAGTTATGTGTAATAATGTGAGGGTTTTCCTTCTTCGTTTGTGAAGTCACATGAGTTACACATCAGAGGAGCTGTTATGAAAGTGTCTGCATCTACAGCTGGTCTTTGGAGAAGGAAACTGGACTGCCTCAAAACTGCATGCCTTGGGATTTTTCCATTATATTTACCTTTTGGTGCTTGGGAATTTTATTCTGTTTTTTTTTTTTTTGTGTGAGATTTATTTGGAAGTTAGTCAAAAGAGCAGCAAAACTTAGTAATCATGTTCCTTTCTTCAAGATGTGCTGAATTTTGGAGCCTGATAGTATAGGGCTGTGACAAGATATGTACTGCCCACAAACATTCCCCTCTCTCCCTTTGCAGTCTTGATGATTCAAGAGCATTTCCTAGAAATTGCAGTGCTCTGCCAAGGTAGTCCATAAACTTGTTTTGCTTTGCTACAGACAGGATGGGGGTTGTGAGGTATTTTTACATGTTTGCTTAAGCAAAGTTTAGAGGTTGGTTTCTTTTTTTTTTATTGGCACTTCTCTCACAACAGTCAACAAGTGACCTTTATAAAAAGATGAAAAAAAAATTCATCAATATCTTTAACTGAAAAAACCTGAAACAAAACCAACCAAACCCAAAAAGAACCACCAACCCAAATAACAAAAACCCACAAGACAACAAACTATTTGACTCGAGAAAGTTTGATGTGAAGGTCAACAGAGTTCTTGCTATCTTTTTCTCATTGCTACAGGCGAGAAAACCTGTAACACTTAAACTGCTGAAGTGAGTCTCGAAAGGGTGGCAAAGCTTGGACTGAAACCTTGACCCAGCCTCAGATCTGATTCTCCAGGCTTGGTTCTGGCACTCCTAAATGTCCTTAATTCATTTTGAGTCTGTTAAGTGAGCTTTATTGTCTTATGCAGGAGAGCAGAAGTGTAATGTGTCTTTATTTTTATTGCAGGAAAATGGATCTTGTTATGTGAGGGTGTTGAGGAAGCAGTCCCCAGCTACTGAGAGGAAGAAAGGCCAGTGGGAACTACTCAGGTAGGAAAACTTTATGCATCACCAGGCAGTAGGAATGCTTCTGGCTCTTCGGTCTTTTTCCAGGTGCTGCATCATGTTTTATGCTTTAATCGCTGATCTGGTCACTATCAAAGTTTATTTGTTGTTTTAAGAAGCAGTCCTGATTGGTCAATTGATTGCAACCATGAAACACTGCAAGCAAAGCCCTCAGCATAAACATTCCTTGGGCTATCCCTGGTGCAGTATTGATCCTGATACAGAACACAAACAAATTACTCTTTGCATGAGCCATTCAAGCTATAAACCAAAGCAATAATATGTTCTTCTTGCTGCCAATAATGTGTATTTATAATAAACAAAGTAGAAATCCCTGAGTACAAATGAACAGTAGTTTCAATAATGTGTTCAATAGCTCATGTGCAGAATTGGTGAAAAACAATCAACACACAGAGGGCACTCCAGGGTTCCTGTTGCCTCTCCAGCTTAAGAAGAATATTTGCAAACTTGTTGATGCTTTTGCTTGGGGTTTGGGGGGTTTAAGATGTTTTAAGTATTTCATAAAGTAGTAAATAATCTCATTTTTGCTGTACTTCTAGCGTAGTTCAAAGCTTCTCAAGAGTTTTGTCCACACCTTAATGTTTTTCTGGGCTAGCTGCCTTTTCTTACACTCTCATGTCTGTTGTCTCCACTTTCATTCCCTGTCCTTTTCTTATATTGGTGAACACCAGTAAAGACACTTTAATGTGTTGGTAATTGGTTTGGATGCCGCTGAAATTCAGCGGGAGGAGGGGTGGAGTTAGCACGCTCGTATCCATCACCACCAAGGGTGCACAGATAACTTAACCCACAGGAAAGAAGTTTAACACCATGAGAACGTCAATTTCTTCTTTTTTATTTCAATTTTCTCTACCATGCTTGTACAATCCTACTCCCTCTCATCCATAATTTCAGTGCTTCACTTTGATGAGCTACAAACAGCTGACCTGAAGGCATTTCTTGATGAACATTTCTGTCTGATCTCAGCCTTGAAAAACTCAACCTTTTCAAGAGCTGTATTGGGAGAACAATGTGTAAGACTAATAGTTACAGGCTGAAAGAGAAGGGAGAGGAAAGACTAAAGTGTAAAACTTGCTTCCAGCAGAAATGCCATCCTTTTTTTACCTCTGATAATTGGAAACGTTTCTGACATGGCTACAAAACTGAAGTTAGTGCTGTGTGCCTGCCCTTTGCTGTGCTTTCATATTGCACGACTGTTTTCCTCTTTGTGTGGTGATGCTTTGTTCTATTTTGTTTGCACACAAAACACAAATTGCAACTGATACTCAGCTATTGCGTTATGATTCATCTGTAGTTCTGTGTTTTAAATGATGGCTTGCTGTTCATGCTCACATTTTCAGTACTTTTCCCACAGTGTTTAGCAAAGCTCATGTGCATAAATCCTTTCATTGGTAGTTCTAATTGAAATCATACTGGAAGAGTAGAAGGAGGAGAGGTTTTAACTGTGTCCATTTTTTCCATGGAAAGGTCTTGTCTCTATTTAGAAATAAAATAGTACTGGTTGTAACTGCAATAGGAGTTCTTCAGTACATCACAAATATTTGTCCAGCAAAGGACAGCAGTGAGTATGTGACAATACTTCCTGCTTGTATAGTTTCCATCACAATTGCTCAGTAGCATTTCATATGTTTATAGACAGTCACTTCTTTCCACTCCAAAGGAATATACAATTAAACTTTGAGGGAAGAGATAGACTAGATCAGACTGAGTTTGCAAAGTGTTTTAGTCTATCATTAGGGAAACAAGCAGTTACAAAAATGCTAAGTTCTGTATTACCATTAAAATGATTAACTGAGTTACTGCTACAATGCAGAGATATCCAACAAGCTCTGAGTTTGTCAGTTGATTTGGCAATTAGCATAGCCCCTATTTGAGGGGGAGTGTGAGACAGTTTTTAGATGTGCAGCCTCAAATACTCAGAATACGTCGAAGAGGTGTAAGAATGACACTGCCTAGATATGGCATGGCAAAAACATAAAGGACCTGACATCCTTCTGAGCTGGGAAGACCACTGAGGTTATACCAAACTTTTATAAGAGAGGGAAGTTGGAAGTGCTGAAGAGGGCAGGAGCAAGCATAGTGGAACACTACAGTTTATCTTACCAGGTTCAAACAGAGCATTATCTAATGATTTTTTTGTAGTGCCTTAAAGAGTATGCTGATTTTACAGCCTTAAGTGTACATCTAAGACTTTGATCTTTTCTTCTAAAAAATTATGCATACCAGGCATAATAATGCAGCAAATTTTTTAACTGCTGCCCTCTCCTCCCCTCAAACCAAACCAAAACCACAAACCACCACCAACAGAAAAAAACCCCAATCAAACCCCCCCACACACACATGAAAGCAACCACCTTGTTTTAAAAGTGTTCTCAGAAATTTCCTGGAGATTCCCCTAGATTTGGATCCTGCTTTAAAGTAGTAAAATCACTTTTCTGTTGCGTGAAGAAACTTGGGAAAGAAGTTCCTTGCTGTGCCTTTGGGTCATGTGGCCTCACTGCTGTAGAGCTGGAATGTTTGCTGTGGTATTTCCGGAGGCTTTGTAAACACACAGCAAGAACAAAGGAGGCTATGAGGATTTCATAAAATCATTATTATTTTGTAATTATTATACCCTCCTGCATTCTCCTCACCATCACCCCCTCTTTTTGTTTTTTCTTTGTGCCTAAATTCATTACGTTTTAGATGTGGGTATTTTTAGGATTTCAGATGAGTTCTTAATCTGATCAGTCCAATGAATTTTAAGAAGTCATCTGGTTTTTTATAAGGAAAAAAGTTAAAATATATTTGGCACTTTTTTAATGTCTGAATTTGTCTAGAATTATTCCTTACTTAATGTAATACCTGGCAACCTACATATTAAGCCTAGCTGCCATTTAGATGGTCTTAATGGTTTTCCTTTGGCATGTGTGTCTGTGAGTGGCATTCAGTAATCTGACTTGATATCTGTCATCTTGTAAGATAGAGCAATGCAAATAAAAAATGAGCACTCAAACAAGGGTTACAATGAAGAGCCGTTTCCTAAGTCCTTCTGTGGTGATGTAGAATCCCCAAGTCAAATCAGCAAAGCAGGGAATTAGTTCTGGCTTCTGGGATATGAGGGTTAAGATTATGCAAACCTTGTCTTTCTAACTGTAGGAAGGGCACGCGCTCCTTCGGAGACTTTGCAAACACCAGCTCAAATTAGGACTGTGAGGAAGGACCGCTGAGTTAGTCGGTTATGGCTTAGTGGCAGGGTGGGCTGAAGGAGATTGTGCAGTATGTTTTGCATTACTGGGCTGGCAGCGTTGCATCTCCTCCTCCTCCCTTCCTCTTCCAACTGAGCTGAGCTGCCTCTTGAACAAGGACAGAGAACTGATCTGTTTTAAAAATAACCTGGCAAAAATGAGGAGGGAAGGGGAGGATGAACGGACTATTTTTAGTTTAACGAACTCCGTTCACTACACAGCACCATAAAGCTGTCTTAATGTACCAGGAGGGGTGGGGAGAGGGCAATGTAAGGGGAAATGGTGACAAGCAGCCAGTGGTAAGAACTGTTTGTTCCAGCTTGGCCTTTGCAAAAAAATCACTCCAGCATTGTGACGCTGTCCATGAGGCCACTCAGAGCATCATCAGTGGAAGGTTTAAAATTATACCAAGATGGGCTTATTGCTGAATTAGATTATCAGTTACATCACAAGTTACAAAAAGGCTGCATATTTTGTTTTATAGTTTTTCTTGGAAGTATGAAACAGTAGTTTTCCCAAATTCAGGCATTGAATTGGCATACCAAGGAGGAGCATTGGTAGAGCTGAAACTGAACAAGGGCTTGAGTTGTGCACATTGGGGCTTCCTTGCTCCTTTCTCTTCTTCCTACTAAACTTTTTGATGGTCGTCTTTATGTGTGACATAATAGTGCTCTCTTTGTGTGGGAGCTTAGCATGATTTGATTCATTAAAGGAAGATTTATGTTTTGATTCAGTAAATTACGTGATGTCTAACTGCCTCAGGTGCCTTAATGTCTGACTCTTGCGAGTACCCCCATGCACCATGTGGACACAGCAACACAGATGTTGGACAAAAAGGAAAGGAGAAGGAGCAGATTCGTGAATTGGATAGCTAGAAAGGTTTTAGGGCAGGAAGACACAACAAGGGGAAAGAAAGGCTGGAAGTTTGAGGAAGGGAAGTTGTCTCTTGCAAAACTAGCTTTGTCGGCAGAAGTAGAGGTGAGAAAATATGGGCGTCTTCACATGTAAAAGATGGGAAGAAACAGTTTAGGTGGTCGTAGTGATAACTCTGTAAGTGCTCCCAGGCTATAGGTGTGGGCACGTGGAGTACAGTAATTGCTCTCTAGGCCACTTATGTTGGAATAGCTTCTTTTGTTCACATTTCTGCAGTTTGAAATCTTTAAAATTGAGTTGAATCATGCTTTGAGTCTGGAGGTACTGAGCTGGACAGGTTGCCACTTTTTTTTTGGGTGCTCTGTCCCTTGTCTTAGGAGTATTGGGGTGAGGACCAGAGAATGGAGATTCCTTTTTTCTCCCTGTTTACCTCAGTAGATATTGGTAGAAAATTTTTGGATCCTGTGACATGTAATACATACTGAGATAATTGGGTGTTTGGATTGGTCTAGTCTTGAATGCTACTACCTAATGTTAGAGCACTTTACTGAGAGTGAATGGTATGGAGCTAAAAAGTAGTCCTGAATCTGTTGGCCTGCCGTATGAGGAGAAAACCATATTGTTCCAACAATTACCTTAAATAATAATACTCTAGTACATAGAAGTTGTCTTTTGTAAATAAGCCATGATGCAAAGGCACACTGTGTTTTAACTTGAGCATTATCTGCTTGTACTTTTTTTTTGCCAAGTGAATGTGTACATATGTGAAGAAATACTCAAGAAATCTTGTGCAGTGTAACTGTGTAAAATGTTAGTAGCTTCTTGATTGATTTCATAGAAATCATAGAATCAACCAGGTTGGAAGAGACCTCCAAGATCATCCAGTCCAACCTAGCATCCAGCCCTAGCCAATCAGCTAGACCATGGCACTAAGTGCCTCATCCAGTCTTTTCTTGAAGACCCCCAGGGACGGTGCCTCCACCACCTCCCTGGGCAGCCCATTCCAATGGGAAATTTGTCTTCAGTGCTGTGCTTTTTTTGGTAAAATATTGTAGCACCTTCAATTTCAGCTGGAAAAGGGATGCAAATCCACTTCTTCAGGTAGAGGAAATAGTGTATGAGACCTTCCTTTCTTTGTAGGTGTTCTAGAGTTTTACCTTCTTTAGTATGTCTCATTGATGTATAGCTTCTGTGTCTTTACTCAAATGTGCAAAGACCTTTTACAGTGATAATAAGTATATTTGCACAATACTTTTCATGCCAATTGGCATTGCCCCTTGCTGTCCAAGCCTTTTTAAGGGAACTTCAGTCAAGCCAATAGGAATTATGGTTGAAACTTGCTCTCAAAAGCTCTGTGTTCCTAATTGCCTTTGACAGTGCTTGGGAAAGATGTCACTTGAGCACAGTGAAAAAACTACTAAAATAGATTATATTATTAATGAAGGATTCTCTATCTGGATGAATTGGTACTGACAGGAAAATAGTGGTTAAAATTAGAACCTTCTGCAGACATATTGCAGTTTATCCTGGTTTTACTTTGTTTAAATGAAGTAGTGTGCACATACCCAGCACAGAGAAAACTTTTAGTCTGAGGTGCTTCTTTCAGCAGATGGCTTGTGGGTTTATTTCTTAATGTTTGGGGGGGGTTGATGCTGTTTTGTTGGGGTTAAGTATTACTTTGAAGGGAGACCAAATAGAATCAGTGCTGACATCTTCTGTTTATCGTGTGACTGTGTGGCAGATTGCTGTATGTTGTACTAAACCTGTTTTACAGTGACATGGCCAGGATGCCTACAGCTTTGTAAAGGATGCTGGCTTGCATTCTGCTGTGCAAAGAACTATTTCCTAAAGAAATAATAAGATGATTGAATATCTTCAAAAGTATTTGTGACTGACTGCAAATATTTTACTTTCTCACCCTTCCTCTTCTCCTTAATCTTGTTTATCACTTCAGTGTTTTCTTCCAGCCATTAAAAATGTGTTCTTCTAGGATATTTACATCAGCTGCCAAGAATTTATATCTTTTTACTGAAAGCATTTGTAAAGAAAGGGACTAAATGGTTAATTTTATTTGTATAGCATATGTATATTGTGTTTAGGTATATTAGTTAGATACAAGTTGAGCTCTTAGTACACTGTCAAAGTTTGGCAATAATGCATATGTATTTTTAAATTACTGACAGATTTTAAATACAGTAGCACTGTATAGCAGTACTGTTAAGGATTTTCACATGTTTCATATTGAACAGTATTTAAATACATTGCTGAAGTTAGAAAATTCAAGGTACAGCTGTTGTTTTCACACGTTATTTTGTCTTGATGTTTCTGATAGCATAACTTTCTTTATTAAGCCTTCAAGTGGAAAAGAGAAACAGAAGTTTATTTCCTTCTCAAGACAAAACAGCAATGCACATGTAACCTCAGCTCTCAGTTTTTTTCTTTTGTCCATGGCTAAGTCCATCTCTTAACCTGGAATATTTAATCTGATTTAATTTGTTCATGTTTTCAGAAGTTTGTGAAAGGGGAGGGGAAAGAGAGGGGGAAAATCCCTTTGATGCACTGCCAGTGGTTGAAATGTTGCCTTGAATCATAAAGATATGTATAGCTGAGACCTGTGTTCTCAAAGTGCAGGGAATACTGTATGTAATGCCAGCAGGTGTATAGCGTGAACTGATGATCAGGACAAGGTATTTAAACTAGTTATACTCTGCTGGAAGTGTATTGTCTGCACCATAGATGAAACAAAGTTTTTTCATAGAAAACATTTTGAAGTAGCAGGTAGTGTTACTTCAGATACACAGATGTGTGAAAAACCTAACTGAGCTGCAGAATGTGGATGTGTGGAGAGGCATGCTTGCAGCACTGCATGGAGTCTCTTCTCACACTTGTATATACCTGTCCTATATAGCATGTAAAGCTCAAACAACTGAAAACTAAAAATACTACTTTATAAACAGAGTGCGGGGAAGAAGAAAACAGACATGAACACCACCTTTAAAGGATGCTGTTTTCTATAGCAGCAGTCTGGTGGCAGAGAACTCGACTAAATAATTCATATTGAATAGAAGATGTTTCCTTTTGCAGCCTCTGAGTGGGATACTGTTGAGTTTAATGGCATTTTCTCTTCCTCATATGCTTTCCTACTGTGTGGGCAGAAGCTCAGTAACCTCTGCAAGCTGGTTTCTGATTAATATAGTTTAGTGTTGACCATTCTCTTATGTTTTTGAAATGTGAACGTTCCCAGTCTCTTTGAGTGCTTTTCTTACAACACGTTTTCCATCCCCCACCCACTAATGATTTTCATTGCTTCCCTTTGAATTCTGTCTCGTTTTGCTTTGAATGCATAAGCTTTTCTTACATACTATTACCAACTACTGGATTATTATTGCTTCTTAATATGAACTATGGTGTCACAGGAGTGTTTTCTTCTCAGGTCCTAGTTTGATAACAGAGTTCCTTCTTCGAGCACACTCTTCTTTTGAACTATTCAAATGTCCTCATTGGATGGACTTGATGAAAGGACAGGTATCCATCCCTCCATTTAACATCTACCATATTGTATTGTGGGGTTTTTAGGTCCTTCTTACCATGGACCTAATAAAAGCTGAGAAGCTAGAGAGCTCTTTATCAGTTCATAAGAATCTCTTGCTGTATTTTGCCCTGCCAATCACTGATACCTTTGGCTTTTGTAGTGCCTATCTCCTGCTTGGTTTTCTCTTACTGTCTCAGAGGTTCTCACCTGGAGACACCCATTCCCTCTATTTGCTCTTAGGTCCTGTTGGTTTGCAGTCAGAGCATTTTGGGAGTTTGTGTGGAGGGAAACAAATAGTCCTTGCCATAGAGGAATACATTCTGAGAGAACATGTACCCTGTCTCATGGACAGACATGAGCTTGATCTGTTCATCTTCAACTGGCCTGTGTGGAACCAGACCAGAAGCCACATAGCCATCATTAACATTGTGTCGAGCTTATTAGCTTGAGCTCAGTCTCTTGGCAGGATGTGTTAGATCAGGCTTACTGCTGTGTTAATTGTGCTTACACAGCTTCCAGTTTGGAGATGGCTCATTTACAGCTGGCTTGGATGGTGGCCAAGAAGGCTCGCCTTTGCCTGCAGTATGCCATGTAGATGTACACAGATCCAGCACTTGAACATGTCTGTCAATAGCAGGAAATTATATTCAGAGGAAAGGGGAGCATCCTTGCCCTGGTTGCAAGCATAAGCAAGGACAATACTAATGAATGAGGAAATAGTTAACAGCTTTAACAAGGAGAAGGATTGATTATTCCAAATGTAGACTCAGTACCGCAAGTTTGGTTTGGCCTCTATATTTGGCCCCATCTTGTTTTTCATTTGCTACTAGTTTTGTGTTGCCTGGTTTTGTTTGTTTTTTTTTAAACTATGTTTCTTGGGAATGCTTCCCAGATTTAAGAAAGTGCCTCATATTTTCATTGACAAACAAACTAATCTAAACACAAGGTTAAAAAAGGGCAAAATTTCAGAGGGGAAAAGGTTGTCTTTACAATTAGCCTATCCTCTGTTTTGTTTTCCTTTACTTCCTATGTTAGCAAATCAATTTCTTATTTTGGTTGTAATATACTTGAAAGGATGTGTTGAAGTGCTGTAGTTACCTAAATGTGCGCAATACCACTTAGTAACAGTAATTATATAGGAAGCAGTAAGAGCTGTTAAAAGCTGAACTTTGTTTATACAGGTTTGGAAAAAAGAGTGCAGGAGGACTGGAAAGCCACATCCTCAGATGGCAAAGACTGATTTAAGCAATTAGCATCAGTTGTGTTATTCAGCAAGAATTTGTGCCCTCAAATGCTAAGAATTCTTAAGTCTGTGGACTGTAGTTGTGGGCAGGGACGTATGAGTGTGTATGTATATAAATGTAGAGAAAGCTAGCCTAGTCTCTGTCTTCTTTTTTTTCTTTTAATTTAAAATGATAGAATGATTCATCAGCCCATCACTATGAGCTCTCTTAATATTTGAGCCCATTTTTCTGCAGCTATTTCCTTGGTCACAAACATCTCTGTGACACTGCATTTATTTGCTTGAGAGTGTAGAGGCCACTTTCATTGGAGGAAGCCTCAAAGAAACAGTACCAACCTTTCAGTTTTAAAATCTCTGTTATTAAAACAATCAGGGGAATGTTGCTCTGCAAAGGCAGAGTTGAATAATGATTTGGCTCCCAGAATTAATTTCAAATTTCAGCAGCAGTAAGTAATATTTTAGTGACAGTATAATCCTGTATGTTACATATTAAGTCTGCAGACTACACTGCCATTGGAAGAACCCTGCAGTATTTAAATGACAGTGTAACACTCTGGTATTATAGTCAGGTCATTAGGGGGCATTTTACATGATTGAAGTTATCTGGCAGAATGTCAAAGGTGAATCATATCATCTCTGTTTCTTTGCCTCTCTAAATATGTAGATTAGGGTTTCTAAAAAACAACAGTTGAGCCCAACTCACCAGCGTTCCTCCTTTGTTGCAGCCTGCTGCATCACCTGTGTGCCAACTGCACTCTTAACAACTGCTGAAAGCATAACTGAAGGGGGTAATCGGTATGAATGGATCAAATGGCAATGATCTAAGTAAAGAAAACAGTGTACTAAGGAGAGGGCGCTTTTTCCTGTGTGAATCAAAGCAACTGATGAGCATAAACTCGAGTATTTGGCTTTAGTGACAAATGTCGCTGGGTGCGCAGTGATGGAAAAGACCGAACCCCAAGATGAGTGTTTTCCAGAGCAGATCTCTAGTAATCACCTTCTGAAGAGGCAATTTAATGTACTAAGGGAGATGGACACCTCTGTCCATTTTGGCTTAGAAATTCCTCCAAAGTTCACGTGCATGGCCCCTTATAATGATTTCGATGCCTCTTTTTGAATGTACTCCTCATTCAGACAGCTGTCGTTGAATTCAGAAGCAGGTACTGGGCTGTGAAAACGATGTGTTCTCAGCATCTTACTGCTGCCTCTGGCAGAAGTTACTGCCATTCAGATCTGCTAGCTAGATAATTCACGGAATTATTTTGTACACTGTTAAAGACAAACTGAGCTAGGTTAGTTTAAACATGTAATGAGTAGCTTTGGATTATTCTTTCTGCAAGAAACAGATAATCATCACAGAAGTAGCCTAAGTGTCTGATAGGCAGTGAGTTTCAACGTGTGAGGTCTTCCCTTCTATTTCCTTCAATGAGTTTTGCTACAGCTTTTGGAGTTAGATGAACACTTGGAAAAAACCCAAACCAACCAAAACAACCCCCCCAAACCCAACACCAAACAATATTAATAACTAAATGGATTTTTAAAAAATAAAATTATTACTTAAGACAAATGAAGCTGAGGTCTGACTTCCAGTTATGGCATGCTGGTTGGTAAACTTTTCAACCAGCAGTGCCCATCATAGGAATAGGACATGTGTCTGTGTCTTCTCTGTGCTCAAAGCATTTGAGGGGGGAAACCCAACAGCAGTCTGCTTATGAGCCAAGTTCTCCTGTGGTAATTCCTGTTTTCTTCTTGCTGCACTCCATGTGATGGGAAGTTCATAGAAAAGTCTTGGGGCAAGAAGTGTGTTTGGCCTCTGTGTACAAAAAAAGTAACCTTAACTTCATAGGGAATGGTGCAAGACCCTTATTTGTAGATGAGCATTGGCTATATAAATGGGAGAATTGCCTTACTTGCTGACCTGCTGCTGTTGGAGATTATGGAGCAGATCAGCAGATATAACACAGCTATGGACAGCAAGTCCATGAACAGACCCCAAAGGGATTATATGTTTCCTCTAGCATCTGACTGTATGCTAGGGAGTAAAGGCCATAAACTGTGAATAATGGCAGGGCTCATGTGCCCAGCCTGTGTGGTGTCTTCTGCTGTCACCCTTGGTGACAAAATACTGAGTTAGATGAGAGACTGGATTCACCCAGTGTGGCAGGTCTTCTGTTCCTTCTGCATTTAGGGACATAAGGTAGTCTTCTGTCTTGTGCTTCTTTTACGTGACAACAGACTAAAATTTTATGTGACTATTCTTGTGGGGTTAACATAGCCTACAGAAAATAGTTTAGATTCTGAGGACTATGCTATCCTGATTTTGCTTTCTTTGTCACTAGCTTAGCTTTTGTTTTGAAGTGTGTAACAGTGAGCCACTTCTGCTCTACTGGTACTGTTGGGTGTCTCGTTGAAATTAAAAGCAGTGGGCTTGCCTGAGAAACATCCATAGAAAACTCTACTGATCCATGCAGTTAGCAAGTACTGACTATAAGCTGTTAGTTTAAAGTAAAAATAGGAAACATTGACTACATATGCAGGTATAAGAAATGTGCATCTCTATACTTGCTCTCCAGAAGCTCATAAATAAATTCAAATCACATTTTTTCCTTCTAACGTGGCACAACAAATAGTATTTTTGCTCTTGAGGAAGCGTGCGTGAACCTGTAAGTCTGTGAGCTAGTGGCAGGAGCTTCATTCCAGTTACATTGTTAAACGAAGTAACATTACAAATCTTCTGGGACTCCTCTTCCTAAGTAAGGGACATGTGCCTGTAAACGTGGCACAGCAGCAAGCAATACCATGAAGTTGAGGATGGGAGAGGTCTTTGTTTACCAAATATATACAGTATAGCAGTCTGTACACACTGGCAATACAGCCTAGCCCTTAATGTTGCTGTGCCACTTGTACTGTTTTCAATCTTTGTGATGAAGCTGTAACATACTTTTGCACTCAGGTTTAGATAATTCAGCATTTGCCTTTCTCAGCTGAAATATTCATGCTGCTGTCACTGGCTGCACACAGCTAAAGCTGGTTTTCCTCCCAGCTCACTGAAAGCAAAATTCTTAAGTAAAGACTTCACTGTCCTTGGCCATTGCATTCATTATGACTTTTTGGATGCAGTCAGTTTGAGCCATTGCCAGCTATGGTTTTAGTCCAGAAGTTTGTCAGACCAACTTGTGCCTCTAGCTTCTTACAAGGACTGGTTGGGGGGATATGAAGATGGTAGGATAGTCTGCATTATCTTATGAGATCATGTGCTGTGAATAAATACATAAGCAAACATCCAGCAAATTATTATATACCTCAGTAGGGAACCTCAATAATAGGCCTGGCATAAAGAGAACTTTTCTTTTACAGTATTGTCAGATGACTTTAAATATTATCAGTGTTTATCTGAAGTTGAACAGACACCAAGTTTACTTCCCCATTCTTTGTACAGTGAAATGTTTTCAGACAGGAAAAAAAGCCTTAATAATGTATTAAAGATACGTTAGAAATAGTATGCTGTGGAGTTTCATTTCACTGTTTATTCCCTTCCTCCACAGTGTGGTGCAGGATTGTACATGTTAGTCTCAAATGATGCCTTATTCAAGATGATAAGTAACCAATAACTACTTAGGTTCTTAGTCTGATGTCTTTATGAGTTCATACCTAAACCCAGGCAGTTGACAAAATTTGCTCATTTTGTTGCATAAAGATAGGTGGACTTCTGCCAACAGTTTAATGGATTGAATTCAGTTTTGATGTTAGTCAAAAATATACCTGTGACAACACCCATCATTTCATCTCCTGAACTCAGCACTGGTCAGGCGACACCTTGAGTACTGTGTCCAGCTCTGCACCCTCAATTCCAAAGAGATATTGAGGTGCTGGAACTTGTCCAGGGAAGGGTGACAAAGCTGGTGAGTGGCCTGGAACACAAACCCTATGAGGAGAAGCTGAGGGAGCTGGGGTTGTTTAGCTTGGAAAAGAGGAAACTCAGGGGTGACCTCATTGCTGTCTACAAGTACCTGAAGGGAGGTTGTAGCCAGGCGGGGGTTGGTCTCTTCTCCCAGACAACCAGCAACAGGACAAGGGGACAGAGTCTCAAGTTGTGCCGGGGGAGGTATAAACCGGACATGAGGAGGAAGTTGTTGGCAGAGAGAGTGATTGGCATTGGAATGGGCTGCCCAGGGAGGTGGTGGAGTCACCATCCGTGGAGGTGTTCAAGAAAAGCCTGGATGAGGCACTCAGTGCCATGGTCTAGATGAGTGGCTAGGGCTGGGTGCTAGGTTGGACTGGATGATCTTGGAGGTCTCTTCCAACCTGGTTGATTCTATGATTTCTGGAAAGGTTTTACTTTCATCTTCTATATCTGATAATTTTATTTCTTTGGATAAAAATACATGCAGACCCAGTTTATTACTTGTAATATGAATGTACTCTGCAGACTACCAGGACTGTGATATTTGTAGGTGTGTTCTCTTTTGGAGATTCTGTACTTTGCAGTATGCCTGCTCCTTACTCAAGCTTAAGGTTGGTTTTTGATTTTTGTGGCTATGTGCATGTAAGCCTATGTGCACACAGCGCATTATCAGCCTGGATCTTCAGGCTAAATGTGTGAGTCCAAGTGTCACATTTCTAATGCCCTTTGTATGAAATGTGAAATAGTTGCTCAAGTGTAGAAGCTGTACGTATGTTTGTGAAATCTGAAGCACATGCAGCCTGTGATTTCAAGTGTCTTATGAAAATGTGTGTGGTAAGGTCACGCTGCCTTCAACACAGACTTGATGTTCTTGAACTTTAGACTTCTCTGTCTTTAAAAGAAGATGAAATGACAGAATTGATTAAATTCCTTTGTATGTGTTTATATTTAGTAGGTGTAACACCACTTACACTAAGCTAACTTACTGCAAAGGAGAAACCTCTGTTGAATTAATTTACATTGAGTAAACAGTTCTCTGTAAGATTTTGTGCTGTGAAACAGTGGCCTTATAGCTAAGAGGGTGAGAACCATATCAGTATAGTGATTTGTTATATAAATGAAACAAATGAATCATGGATAAATAAAAATGAGTGACAGTAAGATGAGAGAGAGCAAAAAGCACTCATACATGAACAACGGATGGTACTTACTGCTCAGTCGTGGTCCCAAACCCCTAGAAGAATCAGAAGCTTCGTTCTTAGTGGAGAGATTGAAAGAAGCTTGAGTTGAAGCTTAGTTTTAGGTCAGAAAAGAGAGAGCAAGCAACTATAGTCACAGAGATGAATAACCTCAGCTAATATTTGCGCATCTGGCATGTCATTGAAAGAGCTGCTGCTTGGGAAGAGGTCTGTCATAGCTTATATTTTCAGTATAGAGCCACATGAAATCAATACCTGAAACAGGCTGCTCTGGGTGCAGGTTGTCATTATAACCTATTTACCGGTCTCTATTGATTCTCTTTGTGCTGATGCTTGGACTTCTGAGGCTGTGTGCCTTGGCTGCCTTGTGGCAATAAGCCAAATCTATTCTATAAATCCTTCCTAATGAATTATGGAGGAAGAAAGCTGTCCTGTTCCTTAACTGGTTAAGACTTTTAGTAGGACAGTGAAGCCTTTTGTATAATTTAACCCTTGTACTCATCCTCAAATGTGTCCTCACTTACAAAGCTACAAATTGATGTGAATGTCAAATGTACACTGTAATCTTTATCACCACTGTGTTCCTTTGAAGTCATGAAGGACCAGGGATTTTTTTGTAATGCATGAATACAAGAGATACCAAGACAAACTGCTCCAAATACTGAAGGTTTTTTCTGTTAGAAAAACCTGGTTTGACTAAAACTTTTGGATATGGCTGTATCAGTATTACTGCAAATACACTGTTTCTTGCACTTACCAATTTCCCTGACCTAGGAATAAAGGCTGAGCATGAGCCCGGGTAACTTTTAAGTTACCTGGAGGTAAATGTCGCAGCTCTTAGGGCAGCTCTTGTAACAGCTCTTGGAACTGGATGTTCTGTCAAGTTTTGTCAAGTTTTTTGCTGCTTGGTATTGTTTGTTTGGATTGTTTTGTTTAGTTGATTGAGGTTTTTTTTTTTGGGGGGGGGGGGGGGATTGTTTTGGGGTTTGTTGTTGGGGGGGTTGGGGGTTTTGTTTTTTGACAGAACATGACTAGCTAGGAAACATCTTTTTTTTTTTTCTCTACTGTACTATTATACTGTTCAGTGTTGGTCTGCAAAGCTGCTAGTGTGAGTAAAGATTTCTATGCCATTATTTTTGACTCCCTGCCAGAAAGAGTGTTGGTATAGTCACACCAAGCGTACTTGGAGGCCAGTAACTAACTGTTCAGCCTAAAGAACAGAAAGCTCAGGTGGGGTCTCTTCAATGTATGTAAATACCTGGAAAGAGAGTGTGAAAATGGAGTCATCTTTTCAGTGGGGTGATTTCCCATGCACCTGGACCTAGACTGAGATAAACAACTGATTTTTGTGTTAGCTAGGTGCAGTTTTTGTGAAGTTGAGTTTGTTCATTTTTGGGGCCTGTGTGTGCATGTTGTTGTTTGGGGTTTTATGTTTTATTTTTGGGGTGAGTTGGTTTGGTTTTGGGGGTGTGTGTGGTTTGTTGTTGTTGTGTTGGGTTATTTTGATGTTGTTTTTTAAATGGCCAAATGCACCGAATGAAAACAGGTCCTACAGATAAAAGGTAAGATAGGTATCAACTGAAGCACATTGTTCCATACTGGAATAAAGCTAGGGATGTATGTCTTCCTGTTAAATCTTTGTGTACAGTGCATAGAAGGCTACATCTCTAGTGGTGGCAGTATGGTTTTTCTTCTTTTAGAACAACTGAATGTTTTTTTCGGTGAAGCTCTTTTGTGGCTAACCTGGAAGTGCACCTGATCCGTTTATAGTTTGTGTATAACAAACTGTAGCAAAGTGCTCATTCACATTGTAACAAATTGAGCATTCATAGGTCACTTCTGTTGAACGAAAAGGTACTGTTGCAAAGGGTGCTCTTCATTCCTAGGAATGCTTGTGAAGGGAGGCCTATTGCTGTCTCATTTAGTGGGACAAGAGAGCCTCTAGGGGTCAGGTGTAGACGCACAACTGTGGAACTCAGAAGATGATCCAGGAAAGCTGAAGCCTTTGGAGTGAAGTTGATGTTTTGAGTTGTGGGTAGATGTTGCTTAGCCAGTGAGTGGTTTTGTGTTTTTCAGTGCCTTTGGGACACGTTTTTTACTTGGTGTGGTGAGTAGCATAGATGGGTATTGCTTGCCTGCCTTCAGCTGCTGCTCAGGTGACCAAATATGTAAGTGAGCTGATTTTTGCACTGATCTATGTTTTTGTAAGCTAGCATAATTCCATTTTCATATCTATCTAATAAAATGAGTGGTCTTTAGTGTTTGCACATGATATCTTAGAGTCCTTAATTATTTATCTGCATGACTGCATGTGTGTGAGAAGGGATTTGGTTATCCCTCCTTTCCAGATAGGGCGTGAATTGGCTTTTAGACTGTGCCTACACCATCATAGAGTGCTCCATAGGATGAATCTGTGTTAAAGCTTTTCAAAGGCTGCAATGAAGCAGCTTGCTAGGCTTTATTTTTAGAAGATTCAAGAGCAAACTGCTGCATTCACCAAACTGGAAGGACTATTACTTCTACTGGCTTTTTGCAAGATCTGTAAAGGTCCTTATCAAAAAATGTTAGTGTTCCAAAGTCTTAGAAAGGTTTAAGAGGCTCGTGTCTCCTGAGTGGACCCCAAATCAGCTCCATTGTTTATTTTGAGGGCAAGGTGCGGTGTGGTGTTTGTGCCACCAGCCTTGGCAATGCTTTTCTCTCCCTAATTCTTTTGTCCCTCTTCTGCCCTTCCCCCGCCTCCCCAATTATTTTTCCAGAGACCTTGGCTTGCTGCTTCTGGGGCAGCAGCAGCAGCTGCTAGTGCTGTCCTGTAATTCTTCCATCTCGGTCACAGGGGACTGGAAGGGAAAAGACAGTCTGTCTCAGCAGCAGTCCACCAGCTGCTGCTACAATCTATAATGCGTAAATTTGCAAAATACAGCTTTTAATTTTGCTTTGCAGTCAGAATGAAAAACTAGAGCACACCACCACTGACATCATTGATTGATTAATAGGGATTTATGCTCCTTGCTCCCCGATTCAGACCCAGACAAAAAATACTTGGAAGTGGCTAAAAATAAAAGGTGAGAATCTGAACAGACTTTCCCACTGATGAAAGAATATAGTATTGGTAATTGTGTATGTATGCTTGAAAATACACTCTAGTGAAAAGCCAAGTAACACAAAAATATTAGATTAGAGTAAAAATAGTGCTTACAGTCATAATACTTTCTGAAGGGCATGAATAAAGAGGGCTTCTTTGTTACAGTGTCTGTGAGTGGGGGATTTCCACATATTATAGCATATTTGGGGGTTTGAAGATTTTTGAGGGAAACAGAAGGGAGGGTGAAGGAGAATAGGCAGCATACTGACTGTTTTTTCTCTGCTGGCTGTGAAGTTAAGGTAGCAGCAGTACTGGTTGGGTTGTGTGCAGTCATACACCTTGAATGAGGAAATAGCACATAGACACAGTAAGCAATACCCAAATTGGCATTAGAAACAGTCTCGTAACATATTCAGTGTGTACTTATGAATGATGAGTCTTCATGTTGGACTATTCAAGAGGAACTAGACAAAACATGTCTGAAAGCTATGAAAAAAACTTGTGTGCGTTGAGTAGTTTGACTCAGTAGATAGTTCAGAAGACTTGAACCATAAAACACTGTTCATCCATAAAAATAATGTGTGTATCTGTGGCACACATTGTTGGCCAAAGAAAGACTGTTACATGTGTGGCTGAGAAAATGGTGATTTTATCACAAGTTAGCTTTGTAGCTGATGTCCCCTGATACCTCATTGACATCTTTGTTTTCTTTAAATGCTCCAAGGTCTTTTGTTGTCTAGGTTGCATAGGGGCCATAGTGCATGAAGACTAGCACTTAAACCATTTTACACCAGGGGTTCTGCTGGAGGAAAAGCTCATAGCAGCTGGCTATCTGCTTTCCTCTTGGCTGTATTGGGGGCAAGGGACTCGAAGAAACCTGCTGCCATGTTGGTGTACCTGCTAGGAGTTGCGCACAAGGGACATTAGGGATGGTGTCAGTTGCAAACTGCTGCCCTCTGGCATGTGCTACAGAGTGTGTGACAATGTGTTTGCATTGGAACTCTTCTGCTGAACATCCGTTCACATACTAGTGTGCAAGCTGTACTATTTTGCTGCTATTTAGAATACACTGTGTCCAAACTAGCTTCAAATGCAAATTTGTCTGGATTTTGGGAGAGAGGTCTAGATCTATGTAAAACAAGCTAACCTACTAATAAAGGCAGTCCTCAGTTCTGGACATCTTACGTGATACTAATGTCAATAGTCCTTCTGTGAAAGCATAAGCAAACCCAGATTCCCAAAGTATGCTGCTATTGATAAATACATTGTACAAACTCAGTGGCAGAACTAAACTAAATCTAGATGAGTCTGTGGGATTCCAAAGCAAGGTAACTTAAACTTGTTTAAAAACTCTACAAAGCATACTGCATGCATCTGTGTGCACCAATCTCTGATTTCGACTTTTTTTGTGTGTTTTTTGGCATGTGGAAATTACAGCCCTGAGTGTACCTCATACCTTCCACCTCCAGGAAATACACAGTAAGAATAAATTATTTAGCGAGCCATTATTTAGGCACCTGGGAGTTAAGAGAAGAGAGGAAGGAATGTTTTGTCCTGAAATTCTTCCCATTTATTTTTTTTTCCACATAAACATTGTGTGCTGCAATATTTGTACAAAAGTGTTCACCTTGCTGGACAGAGAAATCGAATTTAGTCGTGTGTGCACATTTTGTGTGGTTCAGTTGCAGTGTTGTGGTTATGCTCAAGCTAGAGAGAGGGTATGGAAATGAAACACCAGGAGCTGTTCCCAAGTAAACCAGTAGAATTCCTGAAAGTACTAATTGAGCCAAACTTTACAATATTGCATGTTGCTTAGTCTCTCTAAGCATCAGAGGTGAACTATCAACAAATTTGGAGCTTGAGACCTTTAAGAAAAGACTGCTATAGTATGCTTCAAAACTTCAGCAAAACTGATTGAAAATTGCTAACTTGGTGACAACAAAAGCCTTGAAGTCTTTGCAGTAAAGATGCTAAGAGTGCAAGCTTCCTTCTCCAGTCTGTGTTTTCATTGGTCTTCCTATTGTGGTAAAGCCATCTGCCTTCTGCCAGTGTTTTCTGAGCTGTGCACTGATTTTTTGGAGGAGACAACAAAATTCCCTTTTCTTGACTTCTCCCTTCTCTTCAGGATTAATATCTTTAACACTTGACCAGTCAAACTCCCAAGCGCAGCTGCTGCCATACAGAGGTGGCTATCTTGGCACTATATGCAAGACCGCTACTAGATGCTGATACTTTACAGCACAGGCTGTTTTACCTCCATTCTGCAAGTACTGATTTTTCATGAGAACAAACTTAAATTCTCCGTGAGAACAAACATTTCCTCACTTCTTTCCTTGTGGGTATTTGGTGAGTCTCTGCAGCTTCCTGCTTAGGCATTGTGTGGAAGAGATATCACTTGTTGGAGGCAAAGCTAACTTGAGGATAGTTGGAGTGGTTTTGAGGAAATACTTGAAAATTTTCCAGTAGCTGTAATCTCAGTGCATGTCTCCCATGCAGCTGTTAATATCAAAGTTACAAGGTGGGCTTTACCACTATATCCTGTCTCTGAAGCTTTGGTTATGCTCCAAGACCATAGGTACTCTGTACATCCAGTCTGGTGCTTAGAATAAAACATTTTGAGAATATGATAATGGGAATTTGATATTTCAAGAGGATGTTTTGGGAAAAGGAGCTAAAAGCACACTACAGTTTCCCTGAAACAATGTAGTATCTTGGCAGTGGAAAACTTAATTTCTTAATTCCTCAGGCACAAAACTCTCTGGTAGTCAGATCTCTTAAAAATCCTTATTTCCTCAAAGCTTTTCAAGAGAGAGAAAAGGAGAATGCTACAACAAAACATGAGTTCTAAGCTTGCCTAACATGTCACTTGGGATAACATCACATCTCTTTGTCCTTAGTAAACACAATGCCAGATCAGGAGCCAGAGGATAATCTTTGACTCTAAATTGTTTTGCTGTAATATCTGAGGCTTCACAGTATAAAATCAAGAATGGAGAAGGCTATCATGAGTCGCTTGCTTTGCCTGCTGATACAAACATGATTTCATTATACAAACATTCTCTACATTAATTGTGATTATTCCTAATCTTCCTTTTTGCTTAATGGCAAAACATTTCACTGGAGGAAAAGAATTAGGTTAAAGACTTTCAGATGGTAAAGTCTACTAATTGAAACCTGCAAGAGATATCCCCCCCTATCATGGAAATTCAAAATCACAGAATTTCTGAGTGAGATAACTGGAGAAGTGATTCCTGAAAGTCTTCAGACATAGACTTTGGATTAAGCTTCTGTAAAAAGAGCTTCAAGTGTAAAAAGCCTGTCTTTTTTTTCTTGCTCTGTAAACCTAACAACACAGCTTTAGTAAACACAGGCAGCTGATACACATGTATGTTTGTGCAACATGGATCTTTTTTTTTGTCATTTGTTGGAATGTTGAATGCTGTCTGTCGTGCGTGTGTACCCTCCTGGATCTTTAAGAGGGTCACAGATAGGGATGCTAAAGTGTTCTGTTTCTTTCCACTCTTTCCTTGTGGTATTATTTTATTCCAAGACCTTGCATTACAATATTTGCCCCTGCACAAGGCTTGTGAGAGGTGTGCCTTTCTGTTTTTTCCTCCACACGCTGTGGTACACAGCAGTGTAGAGATCTTGCAGTTTTTATGCTCTTGAGGTTGGTAATACTTGAACAAGGAAAACTGAGCCACGTGAAGTTTTCTCTACACTGCCTCCCTCCTGCAGCTCCTGCAGGAAATGAAGAATGGTGAGCTGCTCCCAGAGCTCTTTTCCTGTAAGATAAACGCTCAGCTCACTAACATGCAGATGGGTGTTGGGTGCATAAAAGTGTGACTGTTGATGCTTCTCTGAGAAAGTCAGCAACACTGTATGCCTTCACTGTGTGTCTGTGCAGTAGTAAGGCAGCATTTCATAGATGGATTTTGAGGTTACATGGTATTTGTAAGACTTTTGAAAATAAGAAAATGGTGTTTTAAAAGGCAAAACCCACACATATTTGCCAACAATTGCTATTGTTCTGAGGAGTTTAAAACCTATATAGTTCTGAATCTTTGGATTACTTCTTGGTCTGCTTATTTAATACATTTTGGGTGCATAGTGTAGCACCTAGGTTGTTATGGTGGGTTAGAAGCTTCCCCCACCACCACCATTGAAATTTACCAGACCAGCTGAGATGGCTTGGAAGCAAAATGAAGTTATATTTACAGCAAAGCAAAATTTACAGGCACATATATATATGCTCACACAATATATTGACAAGTATTTACAATTATATGCAAATTACAAGTAATACATTAAATCCAAACTCCCTCCTGAATAAAGAAACTGACCAGAGGGGCTCAAAGCCTCTCTTTCAGTCTCCCTTCCTTCCCAAACAGAAAAAGAAACAGCCAGCAAAGCTTACTTGTTCCTAGGTTAGCCAAGGTTAATGAAAGATATTAGAGCAGAGTTCTGGACCCCTCAATTGAAGAGAGATGTTGAGGTGCTGGAGCCATGTCCAGAGAAGGGCAACAAAGCTGGTGAGGGGCTTGGAACACAAACCCTATGAGGAGAGGCTGAGGGAGCTGGGGTTGTTTAGCCTGGAGAAGAGGAGGCTCAGGGCAGACCTCACTGCTGTCTACAACTACCTGAAGGGAGGTTGTAGCCAGGTGGGGGTTGGTCTTTTCTCCCAGACAACCACCAACAGGACAAGGGGACAGAGTCTCAAGTTGTGCTGGGGGAGGTATAAACTGGACATGAGGAGGAAGTTGTTGGCAGAGAGAGTGATTGGCATTGGAATGGGCTGCCCAGGGAGGTGGTGGAGTCACCATCCCTGGAGGTGTTGAAGAAAAGCCTGGCTGAGGCACTTAGTGCCATGGTCTAGTTGACTGGCTAGGGCTGGGTGCTAGGTTGGACTGGATGATCTTGAAGGTCTCTTCCAACCTGGTTTATTCTATGATTCAGAGCGAAGGGGATGTGTAAGGGAGAAGCATCCCAGAGCAAAGTGGGGCCAACTGTTTATGTTTTGGCTTTCTATCCTCTTTAGCAAACCAATGAATGATACAGACTTCAGTACTTTCCTTTTACAACCAATAATCTAATTTCTCTCATTAAAATATTTCAATTGGCCTCAAACCAGCTTGGTTATATGTGTCATTAAGGAACCCCAGTAAAATACAAACTCATGGAGCTCAGACTGCTTTCCTTGAAGTGGGTCTATTTCCCCCACATTTTCTGTTCAGCATCCCCCTCTGTTCACCCGCCCTCAAGTCCATTAGGCCTAAGTCAGATTAGCTCAGTGACTCTTATCAGGCTTCTTTTTCCTGTTACCCTCAGATAAATTTATGCGACTTGGAGTGAACTCCAGACATAACCTTGTTCCTGCTGGGGACAGGAGCTGCATTTGCTGAAGCTCTGTCTTGGTGAATAGTACCCCACTGTGATCTGTATGGGAAAGTGTGTGGGTGGCAATTTACATGGTAAACAAAGGCAGGCAGGGAAGGAAGATAGTTAAGCTTATGTTTCTGGGCTTTAGATCTTCTTACAGTGTGTCTGTTGAAAATTAGCAGCAACAAATAGCACAGAAGGAAGATTGCTGTACATTCTATTGTTTCTAAGAATCAATCTTTAAGTAAAAGGATATTTACTTATGTTTGTTGTAAAATTAATTTTATGACCTGAAATTATATTTATTAACATAATTTGCTCTAATTGTGTCACAATAGCAAAGATCATACCTGCCACTATTGCCTTTCAAGAGAAATGGAAGCTTTTTATTTCATCTACAAAAATGTGCTCATAGTTGTTTGTAGTAGGATCATCCCCCTCCCTGCTCCTGCCACCTTAAATAGGTTCTTTGCTTGTTTGCCATCAAAGGTGTAGGCAGGGAATGTGAATTAGATGGCAAGAGACTGGAGAGAGTGTCAGAAAGTATTGACATCCTTATTTGTGCCGTGTATCTAGTGTGTGACCTTGGACAAGTCTCTTCACCTATGCCATATCCTGTTATTAGATTATAAATCTCTGCTGGGAGAATGCTTGTCACAGTTTGCTTTTCTATCTGGCAAAGGGTGTTATAGATAATATTGTAAAACAAAGAGCAGAAATAAGGCTAGCAAGTTGTTTTTCCACAACGCAGGCCTTTGGTGGAGATAACGGTTTGCTTTTTAACCTTGCTCTCCCACTCTCATGCCTAATTCAGCTGCAAAAAAGTTCCTTCACTATGTTGTCTTCCTAATCTGACTCCTGCTAGCAAAAAAATAAATAAAATAAAAATCCTGGCTTGAAATTTGCTATTTGTTCAGGAAAGTAAATGGTGTGAGTTACTCCAGAGACCTTGAAAACTTGCAAATGCATTCAGAATTACAAAGAACAGCATAGGCTAAGTCATAGTATTTTCTCCTAGTTTAAACTAGAGATTTTTCCGTGGCATTGTGTATAAATTGTGTATTTAAATTGTGGTCACAATATGTGCATCCTTGGGGAAGGGTTGTCATTCAGAAGTAGCTGATCAGAGTGATAACTGTTACCCACGTACATGCTAACAAGTGCAGCTCATGCTGCTTCAGGGAAGTAACTGGCCTTATTCCATGCGATGAAACTCTTGTTCCAGTTCACCTCTTCTTTTGAACTGATACCCTTCATGCTTGCCTTGACACTGGAAAGGAACTTCACATGGGAGACTCTCCCTTCCAGTTCATTGACTTGCATCCAGGCCACTTGCTGACACTGCCATGTGGAGAAGCTGCTGGTCCGTGTGGAAGGAGAGCTGGTTGTGTAACGTGGCATGTCACAAGGGCTTTGCCAGTGTGGCTGGCCACAGACTGAACTCTTTCGCTGTGCTGAGTTTCATCAGCAGTGTAGTTCTTTGTGGGAATTCAGCTGTGGTTTTTTGCGTTGTTCACCACTAGAAATTTCATATTGTTGGAAGGGAAAGCCTGCTTCTGATTTCAAGTCTGTCAGGTTTTCTCTGGAAGAGACTGCAAATGGGGAGGAACAAGTGAATTATTTGGTTTTGTTGTTTTGTTGGATTGCTTTCTTAGAAAAGTGGTTTTGATTTTGGGTTGGTGGGACTGAGGACTTTTTTGCTTTCATGGTGTTCAGGACACTGAATAATATTTTTCAAGGTTTTTGCTACTAAAGCACTAGCAAATTATAGTAAGAGAAAGAAATGAGATTTCCAGGTGATAGACAATTCTAGGACTTGACTCTTTACAAAATAAAACTTCAATTCAAACTAACGTAAGAAAGATAACTTTTTCAGTGTGATGTCAGAAAAGATAAGTACATCAGTCTAATTTATGCTCCTGCATAGAACCAAGAGTCTGTTGTGCAATATTTCTATCAAGCTAGTTAATTTATTGAAGCTTTTAGAAGTTGTCATGTGATGCAGCAGTTTAAAAGGTAAAACTTAAGACACTAGAAAGAGAATATGCCTGACACGAATACACTTTTTGCGTGGTTGAAATTGCTTTGAACAGTATTCCTGTGCTGTCCATGTTTGTTCCTTGGATGTGGCTTTGCTAATAACAGGAAGGGGATTCACTAAGGTGTTTGCTGATTTCTTAATTTCTAGTTATACTTAAGAAGTAACTGGCACTAGCAAGGTGTTAATTGGTTTACTAACAAATTTGAGATATTTCCCTTTCCTAGAACCCCTGGATTCAAGTGATTGGGACAGCAGTTCTTTATCAGGAGAGGTTGCTAGTCACAGTACTGAGGCCAGCAAGCAGGGTGTCCTGTGCTGTCCTGATGGAGACTGAGCCTTTGTGCTTAAGGTGCTAGAAAAGTACTGAATCAATATTAAGTCACTTGATCTGTCTATCTTGGAGATGAGTGATAACACCACCTTTGTTTCTTGTCTTTTTAGATCAAAAGCATGGGTTAGGGGTTTTGGGGAGAACATGAAGAAAAAGTTGGTGGTTAGTTGACAGTGTTGCTGCAATACAAGCAGGTTTGGTAATGTGTTTGCCACCATGCAGCAGCACTATTGTGAGTTGTCTGTTATTAGTGGGGATACGCTCTATTGCTGCTACAGCTATGATCTGGAAAGGTCCCCATTGGTGCCTAGACAGCCCACCTTATTCTTCCCCAAGCCAAAGCTTTCATGGAAGCAGTAAGTGTAATTGTCAAAAGCAGGTTGGCATGGGAGCTCTAGGAGATCTGAAAGGCAAGAGGAAAGGGAGGCTTTAATGAGCACCGTTGTAAAAGTTAGCAGGCAGCTGGTCCCCATGGAAGCACACTGCTGCTCAGATAGGCGGTGTTGGTGTTGTGTAAGAGTGACTAATGGCTGTGAGTCATGAGGAAGCATGGCTTGTCTTGGGGCAGCTGAGCTGGTTCCACCTCCAGCTGTCTGGTCGCTTTCTCAGGAGCTTGCCCTGCTGCAGCAGTGTTGGCAGAGCCGCTCACCAAGCTGCTGCTGACCTGCTGTGTATGACAAGCTGACATAGCAAGGTAAACCAAAACCCATTGCTGCTGACAGACTTTGCAGCAGTGATCTGTCAATCATAGCTCTTGTGCATTAAGCCGTGGACTGAGACTGCTACAGAAAGGTGATGATGCAGTGATGGTTTTCAGTGGGAATGTGTTTTAGCAGGGTCTGAAATCACTACAGTTTGCCATGAAGTACTTATGGAAGGTTTAGGGAAAAAAATAATTGTGAGTCATTGACAGCAAAAGCCTCTATTATTTTTTTAAAGCAGTGTGTTTTTTGGTTGAAATTTCCTGCCTTTAAACCCTTGGATTATTGCTGTTATGTTGCAAGGACAGAAAAAGTTCCTGGAATTTCTCAAATGCAAGGCAGTCTGCAGTTGAGGCCAAGCATGGAAGCATACAGATATATATTCAGCATGTACATCTACTGAAATCAGTTGCAATATAATGATTTTCTTTATTTGACCTTGGTATTACACCAAACATGATTTTAAACCAATTTATTGGTCTCACTTAGAGTTATTCAGACTTTTAAGTTTATCTTGTAGCTGGTCTTGAGCTGATGTTTATCAAAGTTTCATTATATAAATCTTTTCCAGTCTTGGGAAGTTAATACACCCTTGTGCAAAATCTGCTTCTTGCAGAAATCAATGTACAGCAAGGCCCAACAGCTTGCAGGGCAGTGGTGTTGTTGCGAGGTTATCAGAAGGTTAGAAGTACAAATTGGCTATTGGCTCCAATAACTCCTATGAGGGAAATCTGGAGAAAGATATATCTTTTTGTAAGTGAGCTAGCACGGCAGGTGACTGCTAGATTCTGACCTTTGCTGTAGTAAGTGCCAGTGCAAGAAGATTTTTGTGACTCCAGCAATAGGAGATTTAGATGCTCCCATTTGGGCTGTAATGAGAGGCAAACTTTTGCAAATAGCATTCGTGATCTTTGTCAAGGGTTACCTTTGTGTATCCTGCTTGAAAAAATGAACTTTCATCCAAAACTTTGATCCTTAAGGAAGAGACAAGAGACATTTTGCAGCATTTTTCACATGCCTCTAAACTTCTGGGTTTAAGTTGAAGAGGAAAGATAAATACCACAGAAAAGGTTACTCTTTAAATATTTGTGAGCATTTGGTAACCAGCAAGAATTGAAACTCTCCCAGAATTTCTAGACCAAAGAGATTCTGGTAAGTAGGTCAACTTCTGGAAGCCAGCTCAAACCTCTGACAATTTGGAGGTTTGCACAGTGCTAATGACAATTAATAATGTCTGGGAAATAAAAAGCACATTCTGGGTTTCAAAAAAGGAACACTTGCTGTGATGTATAGAACATGACCTATTCTCAAGTGTTTTGTGAACTGAAGAGTGTCTTCAGCTGCTTCTGCTATTTTCATTTCTATTCCAAATAAACATCCAGGACTTAGAATAATTCATGTTCTACCTGTTGCTCCATGTTTCACAGTCACTTTTTGTTTGTCTACTATTTTTAAGCTCAAACCATTGAGAACCACTTGTATGGTTCTACAGTTAGCTTGTATGGAGCTGTATTACCTTATGTGGAGTTGAAAACAGATTACAGCTTGAGAGGGGCCAAGTGTATTAACCCTTTTGTTCTATTGGCATTTGTTCTGGTTTTAAGGGGGAAAACAAACTGCAGGTTTGGAAAGTGCTGTTGTACAGTGCTCACTGATAAAATGGCTGTAAGCTCTGGTCCCTTCTGCATTCCCTGAAGTTAAGAAAAGGGACACGTGCTCATCATGGCATTGTAACAAAGAAATCAACATGTTCTGGTTTTATGTAAAATAACTAAATTTTGTGTGTTTAAATAATAGTGACTGAAACAGTAGGGATTAAAAGAGCTGGCAAAGGTTTTGAGCTATGTAAATATTTACTCGTGTCACCATTAAGGCTAAAGTTCAGAACAATGCATAAATGTGTTTACCTTCAGTCTTTGTGTGGTCCAGTTGACTTGGATAGGGCTGGGTGCTAGGTTGGACTGGATGATCTTGGAGGTCTCTTCCAACCTGGTTGATTTTATGATGTTATTTTGTGGAGTACTTTCTGTGAACCTAATTACATATGATAGTACAGTCTTGACTGGGAGCTACTATGTCAGTCAGATAACTGAAAAAGAGCTGGTTATGCCGTGGAGATTAAGCTGGACTCAGGAGCTCTTTAAGAGTTGGAGACTTGGAAGTCAAAGATCTTTGCAAATCTCTCCTTTATGGCAAGAGTTAGAAGCAGGTATCTTTGTGATTGATTAACCTATTCTGACCAGGATGTGTAGATTCTCTTTTGGTTGTGTAGACTCGCCTGTGTGGTTTTTGGTGAAAAACAAATATTTCTGTGAATTTGTCCTACCAATAGAGGTGAAACTCTTCTCTCTTGCCAGTTGACAAGCTTGAAATTAAAGCTGAGGCCTATAAAGGCTTCAGTAGCAGGTAAAGTTTGCTCTTTTACATGTGGTAGACCCGGTATTCCAGCATTGCTGTAACACAAGAAAGGCTGTTAAGCTTTTTTTCCCCCTTCATGCCGAAAAAGAACTGGTTCTACTGATCCCAGCTGTCCTGTTGTTGGTAATGACACTGTTCTGTCAAAGCCGAAGAGCTGCTTGTCTGCCTGTTCCACAGACTAGTGCTGGTCACTTTTTCTCTTCTTAAGAAGAGGTGTTTCTAAGTCAGTACATTTTCAGTCAGAAGGTTTGTTGCAGTCTCCTTGAAAATTGTAAACAATCTCTCTGGAATGTCCAAGTTGCAAAACTTTCAGTTAGATTATGTGACACTGCTTTGCTTTTACATTACATTGGGCAACATCCCAAAGGTGCCACTTTACCATTGCAACCAGCCACTGACTTGGGTAGAGTTTAATGAAGATGCTAACCAGAATGTAGTAACATCCAATAAGGGTACTGAAAGTTACATTATTGTCGCTTTCAGCTCCTCTAAGGTAAGAACTCCAAAGGATAATTTGGATAGCTGGGAATCATAACTCAATGTTTGGTTCTTTTCCTCTGTCCTCACTGTTTTTACTTAAACCGAGACTGGTGATTGTTCCTCGTGTAGTCCAAACCCCATCTTCAGCCTGAGAACAGCTGCAGGTGCTATCCAATAAGCATCTATTTAGCATTGGAGATTAAAGAATCCTGCTCTTCCTCCCTCCTTGCAACAGTGATTACCCTCTGTAAACCTATTTCAAATCCTTCTTGTGCTGAAGAACGTAGTATGGGACAGAGGAGGGGTGGAAGAAAATGCACAAGGGAGGGTAGTGAGGGGAAACAAAACTGATTCAGTGTCTGGTTGTAGAAACATTTCTCTAAATACTCTACAAAGCTTTAGATCCACCACCTCCCTGGGCAGCCCATTCCAATGCCAATCACTGTCTCTGGCAAAAAATTCCTCCTAACATCCAGCCTAGACCTCCCCCAGCACAACTTGAGACTGTGTCCCCTTGTTCTGTCGCTGGGTGCCTGGGATAAGAGACCAAACCCCACCTGGCCACAGCCTCCTTTCAGGTAGTTGTAGACAGTAATGAGGTCCCCCCTGAGTCTCTTCTTTTCCAGGCTAAACACCCCCAGCTCCCTCAGCCTCTCCTCATAGGGTTTGTGTTCCAGGCCTTTCACCAGCTTCATTGCCCTTCTCTGGCCGTGTTTCAGTATCTCGACATCTCGGTTATGCAAAAAATCATATTTATCTTTCTCAGGTTGTGGAAAACTGTTAACATTGTGGAAATGACTATCAAGAATGAGTATTTATCTTTTCGCTTGAAAGGTCAGATGTGAGTCAAGAGAATTAGGGACTGCAGTGATTTATCAGGGCTGACCAGCTCCTTTAGAGTAATTAAACAATACAGTGCCAGAAATGATGCTTACAGTCTGCTGGGCTGGAAAGTGTTTCACATTCCATTGAAGGTACTAATCCACCTGGGTACACCAAAGAGTAAATGCATATCCTAAATACTGGTTTTTTCCCTGTGAGAAACCATGGAATACTTCATTAGTGGGATTTGAGCTCTGTCAAGCCTGGTGGTCTCAAAAAAGTGTTTCTGGTAGTGGAAAATGTGGAGGCCTGACTGTGGCTTCTGTCCCTGGGCTGCTCTACACCATGCTGTGGGGGATCTGGCTCTGTTTGCCAGGCACTGGGCAGTGTGGGCACTGCCTCAAGCGGGATGCAGCCATCCATGCTGTCTAAGAAGTTACTGGGCTGACTGGCAGTGTTGTTTTACGTTGTGGTAAGTTGCCACATGGTTAATAACCTACTCATTTCCAGAGTTTGTGTTGAACTTTATTAATAACCATATTTATCTGTTGCCTTCTAAGTGTCTGTCATCTCTGTCCAGTCTTCATTGAAGTTGATGCTAAACTGTTCTTTGGATGTTGCTCATCTGTGTAACCAAAATCTTTTCTGATGCGTATCTTTCTAACATCTTGCCCTGGGGAAACCTATTGTGAGCCCTGGGTTATTCCTACCAGCCAACCAGCTGGTAAATGCACTTTGGTATCTGGAGTTTGAGCTGGCTTGGAGAGAGCCAGAAAGCTGCAAAATTGGATACAATTCTTTTCTTGACATTTGATTCTGATTTTAGTTTGTTAGAAGTGTTAAGTACCTGTTGGTTTCCTTAAAGTTGCCATACTAAAAACTAAGTTAAATGTATGTTGGGGAAAGCAATCGTGAGCTGAATTACTGGTTTGTTTGGGGTGGTGTTTGTTTGTTTGGGGTGTTGTTGTTGTTTGGTTTTTAAGGCAGCTGTCTCCTTGCACAGTTATTGGCAAAACTGCATGTTAAATGTTACTTTTGGATTGGGAGTCATGACCGAGGGAGATCTTTGGATACTCAGATGGAGAGGTTTTGCTTAGAGATAAGAATTTGAGACAGAGAAAGACTAAGACTCTTTACCACAGTTGGCTGATGCAGAGGGGTGTTTTATTTTCTCTACACCAAAATGTTATTTTCACTAGAAACATTCTGAGTTTCATGTTGAGACTCTTTGCTGCTATCCATATGTTTTGCCTTTAGTAGTAAGTGTTTTTTATCCTAAGCAAAGTTCTCTTTTGCCCCTCCTTCGTCTCTCCCTTTGGAAATTTACATGAAAATGTGAATCATTCTAGTGTCTGCAGGCTCTAGTAGAGTTCTTAAGCCTGAGCCTGTGCCTAATTCCATGTGTTAGTCTGCGTTGCCATTGTATCCTTAGAAAGCTCTGTGCTAAAATGCTGATTACTTCAAGTAGTTTTTTCATTGTGTATGAGTTAGAAGAACCTTTGTAATGTTCAAATGAAAAGCAAAAATCCTTCTTTAAAAAGTTCTTTTCGTAGGAAATGTAGCATCAGTTTTTAAATTACAATAGCAGAAATAGTATTTTTAAAAGTGGTTCCTCCCATCAGAGCTTTGGACTGCATCCCAAATCCTGGTCCTTTGTCATGGTCCAAAACAAGTGCATGCAGTTCCTTGGAGAAGCTAAGAAATTTTTTCAGCATTATTTTTTTCACTGTCTTAAGTTAGTGATTCCTTACATTATACATGGGCACTCAGGCAGGTATCCCAGTTGTGATGGGATAATTTTAATTGTAATGTAGGTTGAGGGTGGATGGAATGGACAAACAGGAGCACACAACAGTTAGTATATATGCTAGGAAAAAAAATCACAAATCTAAATATTCCATAAACATACCTTTGAAAATGGAAATTCAAAGCCAATAGAACGTTTATTTTAACCAGAGGTCAGTTGTTTTCTGTGTAAGAGAACAAATGAATCATAATTTAGTCAATACTCCTAATTAGAAAAGGCTGAAGCAATATTTTTTTCCCCTTCAAAAATGTTATGTAAACATCTTCCTGTTTTGAGAATAAGCCTGGGTATTTGACTAGGAAAATAATGACTATACTTTATACTCCAGCAATAATAATACATATAGGAGAAATTACTATTGATTCCTGGTTACTAATCAATGTCAGGGCTTGAGTGTTGCACAGGAGTATTTTTTTGTATTCTGCTTTTTATGTCCTTTCCTAACATTTTGAGGATGATAGCAAAGACAATTACTAGAGTGACAGGATGTGTTCAAGACAGTAAAAACAAAAATGAAACTCTTAAGCACTTAATTCAGTTAAAATATAAATTTCTTCCCTTCTGTGTCAGCAAGAATTTAGTTGGCACTAATTGATAAGTTCCTTTCCATTCCATGGAATACTGCAAGCCTGTAATTCAGTGCTTTCAGAAGGGATTTTGTTTCAAGGATCTCAACTTTTTCTTTCCAGCATTTCTAATAGAAAAGATTTCACCCCCAACAAAATAGGGCCACTTGCCTAAGGGCAAGTTATGAGTCAGTGCAATAACCAAGTATTGAACTCACTAGTTCTTGAATAACTAAATAGTAATACTAACAATATAATAACTGTATAATAAATGCTCTGAGTTATCTTGCCTTCTACAGCAAAGCTGCCAGTTGAATGAGCTTTTCCTGATAGACCTCCAAATATACTTTGTCATGGAATCATAGAATCAACCAGGTTGGAAGAGACCTCCAAGCTCATCCAGTCCAACCTAGCACCCAGCCCTAGCCACTCAACTAGACCATGGCACTAAGTGCCTCATCCAGGCTTTTCTTGAACACCTCCAGGGCCAGTGACTCCACCACCTCCCTGGGCAGCCCATTCCAATGTCTTTTAAACCTGAGTTTTCTCAGGCTTACACAAAAAACATTAAATAAAAATGGTGTAAACATTGTTCTTCTTGTTGTGTTGGTTGAATGAGTGTCAACATGTTTGCAGTGGATGAGTATTCTAGTAATATGTACACTTTACAAACCCTGATCTTAGTCTTGTAATGGGAGATGATTGGCTGTATGTATTCAAATCCGATCTTTAGCGAGATGGGTTGGCAAAATGCTCCAGGATCCTGCTGGAATTGGCAAAAAGAGAATATGAACTTGAATGTTGGCAGTTAAGGTCTCTATTTACATGCTTATCCAAATATTTTGAGACACACACATCCTTCAGACACCTCTTAGCCAGGGAGAATTAGCCTTTACATTTTACAGTGATGCAGCACAAACATATTTTCTGTTTATATTAAACCCCCCCTCATTTAGCTACATACCTGGAGGGGAGGGAGGCATAAGGAAGCTGTGTAAATATCCATAGCAGAAATTTCAACAGGGAGAGCTTTCAATTTAAAAATGCTTTGCTGCATTCCATACGAACTGCAGAAGTTCACAGAGCTGTTGTGTGTATTTGTTGGTAAATGGCAATGTGGGTATTTTTATTTCAGGAAAGCAGAACATGCAGTGTTTTGTCAGACTTGTGAGAAATAGTTTGGATCAGAAAAGAGATTTCAATTTTTTTTAAATAGTATTTTCTTTCAGATCTGGGTATACAGCTTTCTTGTGGTGCCTTGTAGATCTTGAACAGTGTTTTAATGTAACAGGTGCACTTAAAGCAGTTACAAACTGCTCACTTATATGGGTAACAGTCTGTTAAAATCAGATTTCTTAAGTCATGAAGCAAGACCCAAGTGCATGTACTGAACACTGGTCAGGCCACACCTTGAGTGCTGTGTCCAGTTCTGGGCTCCTCAATTCAAGAGACATGTTGAAGTGCTGGAATGTGTCCAGAGAAGGGCAACAAAGCTGGTGAGGGGCCTGGAACACAAACCCTGTGAGGAGAGGCTGAGGGAGCTGGGGGTGTTTAGCCTGGAGAGGAGGAGGCTTAGGGCAGACTTCGTTGCTGTCTACTACTACCTGAAAGGAGGTTGTAGCCAGGTGAAGGTTGGTCTCTTCTGACAGAGAACCACCAACAGAACAAGGGGACACAGTCTCAAGTTGTACTGGGGGAAGTCTAGGCTGGGTGTCAGGAGGAAGTTTTTGCCAGAGAGAGTGATTGGCATTGGAATGGGCTGTCCAGGGAGGTGGTGGAGTCACCATCCCTGGAGGTGTTCAAGAAAAGCCTGGATGAGGCACTTAGTGCCATGGTCTAGATGACTGGATAGGGCTGGATGGTAGGTTGGACTTGGATGATCTTGGAGGTCTCTTCCAACCTGGTTGATTCTATGATTCTAACTTAGTTTTACTATACTTATCGATGGCAACTGCAGTAGAGTCTTACTGAGCAGATCTGGTCATCTAATGCCACTGAAGACTAATAAGGGTATATTTTATTTGATAAGTTGTATATTACTATTATCTTATTCTTTTGGTGTCCACTTAAGTATTTGACTTCTAGTAGTCACTTATTAGACTCAGATCTATGTACTGTTGCCTTCCTCCATGCAGGAAGCAGTTCATTCTTATGTTGGTAGACCCAGCTACATTGACCCTAATGTAGCACTTGGACACCTCTGTCTGAGAAGCTTTAATTTCTTAATTATGTGTAGCAAGTCCTTGCTCTGATTTCTTTTCTTTTTTTTTAAGGAATGCTTCAAAAGTCAAAAATTTGTCATCTTTTCTTCCTCTGTCCTTCAGCCCCTCCCTTGTCACCATGTACATGATTTTCTGGTGGCTTCTGCTAAAAAGATAAATGTTGCAACAGTTAGGGAAATGTCTAGTTTTTCTTTGAATTAGTCTTTTGTAACACAAGTAAATTATCCAGAAGGTACTCAACCACAACACTTTGATAATACAGGTGTTTAAATAGTAATAGCTATTGGAATTGGAATGGGAATGAAACAATAAAGTCATTAGGGTGTTACAACATGAAATTAAGCTATAGCTATTACTGAGCAATATTATTATCCTAAAGTCTGCAACTCACAGAGCAAATGAAAACAGTGTAATACCCCTCTAACAGTAGTTTACATTAGGATTTAGTTTAGCCATGATGTTTGCTAGTGTTGTAATATCTTTATTAGACAGCACTCCTGAGCTGGTGCTCTGTGTTATAACACAGAAGCGAAACAGAGCTACTGAGTATCTACCAAACCTCATTCCTTACAAAACAATTATCTGTTCTCAAAATTATCCTTAGTGGTGACTCTCATCTAGCAAGAATGTTGAATGTTAAGAACTTTGTGCTTAATATTGAAATTAGTTAATACCTAATGAAGACTTAGATACTGTTTAGTTCTGTATGAATTATATTTTTTTAAAATGAAAATTCTTGCTGTTTCACTGAAGAATCTCAGCTTCCAGTTTGCTTAGTAATGATTCATGAGATGAGGAAGAATGTATGTGAAAGTGCCGTCTATGTTTATGAATATGATGAAAAAAGTACTTCTAATTAATTTTCCTTGAACATGTTATATTTTGAGCAGATGCTCAGTAGGACAATGTCCTCTATTCAATAGTTCGTTGTAACAAAACCAGTGCAGGGCAAGTCCTGTCACTTAAGAGCTAATCAGCTTGCTTAAAGGCAGTCGCAGAATCACAGAATCAGCCAGGTTGGAAGAGACCTCCAAGATCATCCAGCCCAACCTAGCATGTCTTAAAAGAAAAATCTATTTTCAATTTGAATTGAAAAGTTCCCTGGAAATTTTTGCAGATGTTGTAATGTTGTAAATAGTGATTCATCAAATGTATGCTTTTGTTGTTGCTGCTGTTCATTAGTGAAAGGAAAAAAATTCTTCTCACTGGTCAGACTGTTAACGCTGAAAAGATACTTGCAGTTGTGTAAGATATTGCTAGGAGGCACCACACCTGTGACCTGGCTGTAATTTGCTAGCCACTATGCATGCACAGACAGCAAAACCAAGAGTTCTTTGTAAAATACAGAGGAAATGTCTTCTTTTTCAAGAACCCACAGGGTTTCAGCACAGATGGAAAAACTACTGCTACTTTGAGACAGGTCATAAGCCAGTACACGTTCTCACAGTGGCACAGAAGTAGCTGGAACAAGGGCACTAAACATTAGCTGATAAATTACTTTCTTTTGTTTGTATAAACAGGAATTCTTCAGTTTCAGTATCATTTACGCCAGGAATTCCCAGCATATCTTTGAGGAGTTCACTTCCACTTCTCTGTCTAAACAAGTCTCCACCTTGCCTTGTTGCTCTGTGCTTGCCTCGGCTGCAAGGGCTTTAGCCTGCTTATTCAGATCCAGTGTTTCTGCCTGTCTCTTCGTCTCCCGCTGCTGGCCTGGGGACCGAGCTCCTCTCAGCTTGCGGGATGTGCCTGTGCTGGGCCTTTTTAAGAAGCAGCATCACTGCTGAGGAAGGCATAGGTTTATACATTAGGAAGCATGGATTAAGTTAGGAATCTAGGGTATCTTCAAGAGCAGCAACCCTACTGTGCCCTGTCTTCACTGATTCCACTTCCTCTGCAGGGTGTAGGTGATAAGCCCAGAAGATCTTCCTGGCATTTATTTCCCTTTTCCTCACCTGCTGGCAGTGCAGCATGGGAAGATTGCCCTGGTGCAGCAGCCCAACCCGCTAACGTTGGCTCAGCATGCCCCAGAGTCCTCAACTGGCAGAGGGAGGGGTGCTCTGCATACAAGGTTGTATGAATTAATTCAGACTTGCACCTCAACTCACCCCGACAGGGGAAACGTTGCTGGCAGAAGGCTGGTGCCAATCCTGTGTCGCACGGCTGATGTGCACACATTGTGTTACGGGCTGCAGAGCCACTTTATCCTCTCCCCCACCTTGCGTGCAAAGACTGAGATGGCTGAACCGTGGAGAATAATCCCTTGATGCTTGTGGGATTATTCACATTTGCAGTCAAGGCCCCTGCAGCATCTCCTGTGCTGGTATGTTGGTCTGTGCTGAGAGCCTTGAGATGCCAGTGTGGTACAAACACTGACAAGCAGTACTAAATTACAGCACAGATTCATGCCTGAGTCTTGTTGAAATTGCCTTTGTTTCTGAGAGGATAATGCTTACTGCTGCTGCCTTGTCTGTGTGGATTAACTGAGACATTGTGGATCTAGAAAAAACAGCAAATTTTCCCTTTTGAACCCTCTGCTATTGCAAGCTCTGCTCTTTTGGTTTCTGCCCTGCTCTTTTGCAGCTCTGCCCCACTCACCACTGTTCCTACAGCAGTTCTGTCTTGGGAGGAGAAAAGAGGAAAGAAAACAAATGAGTCCTTTAGTGAATAGTTTGACCTGAATGTTATTGTACAGTTTATCTCCAATGCTTCAAAGGCTTCAGCGTAACTTCATTTGCCAGGATAGTTACTCAGCAGTATAGTTCTTTGTGAAGACTCTGAAATCTAACAGCTGGTTGTGGTTTTGTACCTTGTAGAGAATGCAGAGGTTTCTGTAAGAACTGGTGTTATTTCTTACAGTATTTTGAAGAAACCTGTGTTAGTGGATTTAAACAAAAGCACCCTTTGAACTGACACTACAAAATGCTCTTGTCCATCCTGTTATCTGGGGAATTGTAACCTCGAGTGTTGACTTGGCTGGCAGCAGCCATAGAGCTATGTCTCAAGGTCTGAAGTGACAATGAATCTACGTTTAAGTACTCCTGGGCTTGTCTTGATTTATATTGCTGTCTTCCTTGCATAAATGATGTCTGCTTTTTTGGTATTCTGATAGTGAGTGAGGTCAGTGCAATAGGTAGCTGTTTGAAATTAGAAGAGGAAAGTGTGTGTCTGCATGTACAACATATTTGTAGTCGAGCCTTCAAATCCAGCCTTTGTCTTTTCTTGGAGCCCAGTCAGTTTTGGTGACTATAGGTTTTTGATCAAGACACACACACCAAAAAACCCACAACAGCAACAACAAAAAAAATCCCACATCTTGAAACAAAGGTGAGGGAGTGAAAGGGGAAAGTGAACGGGTAGATGGGAAGAGTGAGAAAAGGCATGCCAGCTAGTGCAGCTGCAGGTTTTGAGCTTTGTAGGAACTGAAGCAAGGCTGTAAGCTGTCAGCACAAGTGAAGTGCCAGAAAAGATCTGACAGACATAAACATGACTGCTTTCTTCAGCTGTAGACGTGCAGAGGAACAAGCACAGATCTCGATATGCATCTTCCTGCTCCTTAGATAGTGTTAAAAATGAGATGAGTTTATAACCCATCAAGCGCAGCTCACTTGGTAACAGAGAACTATTAGTTGGCTCCACCTATGTAAGCCTTCTAATTTGGAAGAGAATTAGAATTATCAGATATCTTACTGTGGATATCTATGTGAAGAGTGTTACTTTTTGGTTTCAGTAATTTTAAACAAGTTGGTGGCACAGCTATTCACAGTCGTATGATGGTTTGCATGTCGCAATTGAATGTGCACAGTTTCTCAAACCACTGTTATGCAGAGGCTGAAATCGCCAAGAAGCCCAAGGATTTCTCTACTTTGATTCCACAGCCCTTGCATGTGCCAAGAGAGCCTTCTGTGTATTGAAACTCATGATCTTCTTGCTTCTGAAAATCTTAACTTCAGCAATGTTAACAACATGATGAAGGTAGATAAATGCAGGTCATGTGTCTTTACTCCAGCTTGATATTAGTCTTTCTTTATTTTTCCATTTTAAAAATATGACATAAATGTGGTTCCATGAAGAAAGCTTCATTCAAAAACCACTTGCCTACTCAGAGTGAAATAAGGAGATAACCTTTTGAAACGAAGGACATGTCAACTGAGAACACGATGTTTCCTGTGTGAAGTGTTCTAAACCACTTGAGTTTGGAAAACTGGCTTTCCCTTCAGGAAGTGTTTGATCCCTGCTGCTCTGCAAACACAGTGGAAAAGAGAAATCTTTTCAAGACACAGTTTCCAGTGTAAATAGAAGAACTTATAATGCCTAGTTTCCACTTTGCTCTATGTTGTTGTTACTGCTGAGGATCTCAAAAATCCCCAGAATCCCTGCCCCCCCCCCCCCCCCCCCCCTTTTTTTTTTATCTCTTGTCAGACTCCCCAAGGTAACCAGATTAAAAGTTAGAAAAAGGCTGAGTAGAGCAAGAGAGAAGGAAAAGGAGAAGAGTAATAGAGAGGGAGTGGCCAGACTTCATGGATCAAAGGAGTAATCAATTTTTTGTGGGATATGTTTTTTGGAAATGTTTGTGTTTGTAAGAATCTCTTTTGAAATATCCTTTTCAGTCCTGCCACTCAGTAACTATGCATAGCAGTGATTGCACAGCAAAGCCCAGTGGGCAAAGATGAGAAACCTTTACCTGTTCACATTCTTCACAGAGATCAGAGCCCTTTTTCCTCCCTCTCTGTCGACATATATGTAGTTACATTATTTTTAACATAACTGAGGTAGAAAACTAAGAGCATATATGAGAAAAGTGAATCATACCTGTGTTCAAAGAATCCTTTAATATCTCTGTTACTCTTTTCTGCAAAGAGTATGGACCTGCAGCACTGCTGTAGAGGGACCCTCTCTGCCTTGCAGCTGTAGCCCGTGTGGCCAGTACCCAGCTGATAACAGGAGGCAGAGAATGTTTTTGCATTGATAATTCTGCCTGTCAGTATTTATGAAAGCTTGTTTTAAAGCCAAGTGCATACCTACACATCCTAATTGTGCTTTCAAAGTACACCTTTGCCTATGGAAGCAAGGAGAGAGAGAAGGAAGCTTTTAGGTGTCTTATTAGCAGGTCAGTAGTGTTCAAATGGCCACTTTGCCAGGAAGCAGTATGAGCAAAACACTTATTTCTGAATTGTTCTTGGTGGAGAAGGTCTTAAAGAGTCAAGAAATGCAGTCACACTGTCGATTAATTTGCCCAGTGCTGTAATTATTGTGAAATATCAGCGTAACTTTCTTCCCCTCTTTCAGGCACACATCATGGTTTCACTGGTACTACAGAACCCTGATTATATTACCCTGGCATTCTCAGGGACTGTTAAGCAGGAGTCTTCCCTGTTTTGCTCTAAAACTCATCTAAATGGAAAACACATTGTCTTCATTATATGCCAGTGTTGAATGAACAGAGTTGCCATAGCAACAGCCATCTGAGGCCTTGCTGATTTCAGGCCAGTGAATGGGGTAGACAAACAAAGTACCTTCAAAACCAGAAGGGAACAATTGCTATTCATTCAAGCCGGGTTTAAGATCAGCAAATGTCTTTAGCAAAAGAAACGCAGATAAGAAAGTATCAGACATGGCCAGAGAAGAATTACAGAAAATTATCATAATCTTAAACTTTTCTGCCTGGTGATGTAGCATGAAAGATGATTCTTGAGGTTAAAAAAAAAACAGAGTTGAAGAAATAAACCCCAATTTGCCCACAGCCTTGTGTGGCAGTATTACCGTAGGAAGTTGATGCGCAGAGTCTTTGCTGTGCTAGCAGCTGTGCTGCTGAGCACCCCGAAGGATGGGTCAGCTTGAGAAGGGAAGGTACAGCAGGAGTGCCCAGGTGTGAAGGTGGCCACGCGTTCAGGAGGCAGGCTTTTCTGCAGCAGCTCACACTAAAGAAGGTCATGCCTGTCCCAGGTTATTACTGAAGAGCTGGATGGCATGGTTTTGGTGGTCAGCCTCCACAGATTGCTCAGCAGTGCTTGAAGAGAGTCAGGAGCCCCCAGTATGTTTGTTTCACCATTTTGTTGCTCCTGAAAGGCTGTGATATGCAGCTTTATGTGTGACATGGTTGACACAATCAACATAAACCCCAGTTAGACGTAATTTATATTCACATAAAATGCCAAGAAACTGCCTGTGAGATGTTTGCCTTGAATTGGAGATGAGGTGTATGTATGTGTGGTTGTCTGGTATGTGTAACTGTATTTGCCTTTCTCTTAGCCCTACACAAAAAATCAAATAATAATTTTAGGACTAAACTACTCTTTCTGATTTTAGTATTGTCTAATGTGCAGAGACACCACGAGGGAGAGGCAAGAAAATGAGCACACACAGGTCACATACTGTGTTGGCAGTGTGATTATAAGGTTTCTTTCAAGAATGGTGGGGCGATGAAAGGCTCTCTCCTGGCCCCTGTGTCGGGTTTGACAATAGCAGTCATGTGCAGGGGCTGCATTGCAAACAGCCTACACAGCAACGGGAGGAAAAGAGCAGAGGCAGGTTCAGGAATGAGACTGCCTATGGGAGGCTCTGTCATCTTTTCCTTAAGTGAGCACTCTGGGTTGGAGGTTACCCCATGTGATTAGCTGAATTACTGATTCCCTCTCTGGGAGGTCCTGGAGAAATTCTTACATGTGTTTATTTTTGTGTGTTAGGTAGCTTTGAAAATGGGAACTTGCAATAACATGCAAGATCCACAACTTCCCACTACCTAGGCCTGTTAGTCAGTGTGATAGTATAAACTGTGTGCTGCACTAGCTGAGGAGTTGGAGCCAAGGTGCCCTTGTGAGAGAGATCAGACACCCAGTAGGAAAATTGTTATCCTGGAAACCTAGTCTTGAGGGTGAAATCTGTCGAACTTCACCTGTTTTCACTACTCTATGTCTTAGTTTCTGTGTGTGAAGGAGGGGTTATAATAATCAGTCATCAATTGTGAATCTCAAGGAAACTCTTTACCATTGCTGTAATACTGTCAATATGTGTCACTGATAATACAGGGTACTTGCAGGCAGTTCACAATAGTGTATTCCTATGCTGCTCGTTCTTGCAAAGTAGGAATGGTGTAACAAAGTGAAGTTCTCACCAGTACAGCTTCTGCTAACATAATGGCTATTTGTGTTTATTTGGACAGAGGAAATACTTGGAGGATAATGCTGAAAGTTAATGTAAGATGAAACAGATCACCTCACCTTGAATAAAAGATTATTCTCTGGTTGGTTATGAATAGACAAGATAGACAAGATTTAAATCCTGACAACGAAATTATTAGTCAGAAGGATGAAGAGAAAATCAAGACAGATGCATTCAGTTTAGAAGACAACTGCATGGGAATGTGTCAGAGAATATGAAGTAAGGAGTAGTATGGAGGTGAATCAAATATCTTTTTGTCTGTCTTCAAGGCATAAGGACAGAGATTAATTGGCTGAAACTGTAAGCAAACACATCAAACATAAGTGGTGCATAACACAGAATGCTGTCATTGCAAGGTCAAGACTCTGGGCAAGGTCAGGAAATTGCTGTTAATTTTATTCATATATATGTGTCTGTATTTTATATATACACACACCAATTTAAGCTTCCACATGAGTTCCATTAATTCAATTTGTCTTCCTAGTAAAACACATGAATTAATGAAGTTGTGCCTCAGTTGTAGATAGCAAAAGCTCACTTCTGTAGTAGAAGCTATTGGTGGATCATTGACTGTAGCCTTGGGTAGGTGTGGGTCAGATGACTCTGGAGATGCTACGCTGCTTTTGTTTTTGAAAGTTGCCAAGAGGCACACACAAAGTGAGGTTTTTTTATTTCATTGTTGGTGGTACTACTATTATTCCCTGAAAGCACAGCATGTTCTACAGCTGTGGATCCCTCTTGTTTCATCTAATGCCGCGGAGAGGTATCCATCGGTGTCTGTAGCTCTACAAGCAGACCAGGATATGCTCTGTCTTTACAACATTATCTGTTAGCAGTCTGATGAACATTATGCCTCATGGGGATTTTGGGGGGCTGACAGTGGGCAGCTTGGACATGTACTTCCAGCTGTATTTTCTGAGATGCTTGAAAGGATTTAATAAGTTTATTAAAAAGTGTAGATGTAAAGCAGGGATTTGTACAATTACCATTTAGACTGATTAACACTATGTTTCTCTCCTACTTCCAAGGAATTAACCAGTCTTTCCTCAGCCTTCCTGTAGGTCCCCTTCAAAAATTGAAATGTAGCTGTGTCCACTCTCCAGTAATTTGTGATCAGAAGGGATAATCTGGATTACTGAAATTAGCCTTCTGCAGAAACCGGAATCCATATCATAGGCATCAAGGGATTTGCTTCATGTATTGTGCTTGTGTCTGATCCACCACAGAATAATATGGGAGCCAGCAAACTGTTGTTACCTCTGTATGATGATAGTACTTGTGGTTTCACACTTAGATTCTGAGAGCTGACATTGAAGATGTTAACTGGCAGTAACTTTTCAATTCTCTTCACATTGCCCCAGTAATTTCTGAGAGTATTTTCTAATACAACAATTAATAGAGAACTTTAGATTTTATGTGTAGAACACAGTAGTCTTCACAAAAAGTTGTGGCTACATTATGTCTTGAAATATCAGATTGTTCCTGCTTCAAAAGGGGCAGTCTGAAGAGGCAAGGTATGGAACTAAAATAGAAGGATTTCTCCAGGGTTACAGTGAAGCTGAAAGCATATTGTGTCCATCCAACTGGCATGAGTGTGAGTAACTTGGAGGCAATGATTCATTAGAAAGCTATTAGATGTAGATTGCATCACAGAAGATGAAGAGTAAAGGGTTTGGAATTCCTTTCTAAATTGAAAACAAGCCTTTCAGTAAGGCAAAACACACTTGCATGGTGGCTAAGTGGTAAGCATGGCTTGGGCATAAATGATAATGTGCTGTTATTCCACAGTTGACCTATTGATGGTTAGCAGGACAAGCCATGAGTAGAAGAGTTGTCCATTTTCTTGAAATGACCCATTTCCTTCTGGAGCATGATGCTGTCGGAATTAAGATGTTGCCCATTTCCATTACTGCAGCTACTCGGACTTCTTTGGAATATGGATAGTAATTGCTGATGAATACTTGTCCAAAATATTTCCTTATTTACTGGGACCTCTTCTCATCTACTGTATTGACTTCACCCTTTGATGCACTTACTCGTGTGCTGTGCCAAACACAGGTAAAATCTGTGAAGGACAGTTAATTCCCAGGAATTGCATTGCTGCCTTCAAGTATGAGGCGAGGAAATAATTTCTTTCTTCCCTAAGAAAATACAGTTTACTTGTGCTTCTCACTTGGGTGAGAATTACATGAGGTGTAATTTATTGTGGCTTTGTGAAGAGACTAGCAGGTGCCTACATCCTTCTCTTGTTATTTGTTTGTTGGCAGGGGGGTTTAAAACTTGTTGAATAACATTTTTTTTTGCTTTAAATATTCATCTTTAATAATATTAATATTTAGTCAATATACCATAATTCATATGGATTATGGAAAACATCCAAAAGCATGCTCCAAATAAGATAAAAGTGAGAAACAGCAAGAGTTGCTGGGCAGAAGAGAGCAATCTCATGTTTCTCAAAGGGGTGTTGAATTCTGTTGTTGTATACTGTGACAAGAAGAAAAGACTGGATGGGGCACTCACTGCCACGGTCTAGTTGATTGCATAGGGCTGGGTGCTAGGTTGGACTGGATGATCTTGGAGGTCTCTTCCAACCTGTTTGATTCTATGATCTGATTTGTGAAAAGCAGAGCTTCACAACAGTTGTAATACGGGAATTGTTGGGCAAGTCTCACGAAGCTCCTCTTCACTGGATAAACCTTTTGCTCATATTACTGTACCAAACAATATGTATATATGTACATGCACAGAGCTCAGATGACTTCTGTTGGCAGGAAGAAAAGCCAAGTTACTATCTGTCCAGAATTTTTAGAAGGTACTGCTTCATGTGATCATAGAATCAACCAGGTTGGAAGAGACCTCCAAGATCAGCCAGTCCAACCTAGCACCCAGCCCTATCCAGTCAACCAGACCATGGCACTAAGTGCCTCATCCAGGCTTTTCCTGAACACCTCCAGGGACAGCAACTCCACCACCTCCCTGGGCAGCCCATTCCAATGCCAATCACTCTCTGTGGGAAGAACTTCCTCCTAACATCCAGCCTAGACTTCCCTTGGCACAACTTGAGACTGTGTCCCTTGTTCTGTTGCTGGTTGATCATCTTTGGGCATCTGCATCTCCCTTGTGCTGTTGACTCCAGCGCAGCAGTTACTGTGAAAATCAAAACAAGGTAATTATGATCTGATTTCAGAGGATCTAAGCAGAATTAAAAAAACACTTACATGTGTAATGGAAAGAAAAATATTTTGGACTAAGTATGTGAAGTCTTAATGTTTTGAGGTACTGCTAACAATACTGTTAACAGTTAAGGATTTTGAAGTAGGCAGCAGAATAAAAGCTAAGAAGTGTTTCGCGTCAGTGTCAATATCCTGAATTTTGTTAAGATAGCTGTAACGAAACATTTTATTTGTGAATACCAATTCTGCAAGAACAGAAAAAATACGGATTCTCTGTTTATAATATCAGTAAAGCCAGTGCACTTCCCCAGCCCATCACTACTAATCTCAAAACTTAAAAGCCTGTGTGATTTCACAAGCCTATTGCATGAAACACACTAGCACTGTCTGAAACAGCTGTGGTGTGGCTGTAGCCACATCTGCTCTCCATCAAGCTGGAATAACTGAACTCCGAGCATTCAGAAGGCTACTGATATTTAGCAGTGCAGCTGTATAAGCCCAAGATAGGCACACCCTTCTGTATACCTCCAGCTGATGCTAAAGAAAATGGGAACCAGCCTAATAGCTAAATTTAAATCCAATTATAAATTGTTTTATTCAATTCTGTTTCCATTTAAAAATTAATTTGATTCAGTGGCAGGCATGAGATTGTGAGCCCTGAAGACTGAAATGCTCTTTACATATACAGCGAGCACACAACTGCCTTGACTCTTATCTAGAGGGACTCTTTATTAATTCAGGTTTTATGTGCATTCAGTTCTTGACCTCTCTGATTCAACTTCCCGTTAGTGACACTCAGGATTGCTGTTTCGTGATGGAGACACCTGCCCATTAACAATGGGACTCAGCTGAACAACCTTTCTCTTCTCATCTGGGCTGCTAAACAGGCAGATGGTAGCAGCACTTGGTCACCACTGATTGGGCTTGCATTGAAACTCTTGACATAAAGGTGAAGGCCACTGTATCCTGTTAGCCATATGAACCATCACATTTAGTTGTGGTTACTTAGTCTGGGATGTATGGGAAGTCAAGCACTTCACAGAGAGGTGAAGGAAAAGAAGACATTTGTCCTCCATCTGTCCTTTCTTCTACTGTTAGAGTTAACTCTGTCAACTCTTCGCATTAGCAGCCTCTTCCATATAGAGTGTTAGTGCAAATTAACTATCGACAAAAACACACTCCAGGATCCAATCTCAGGAGCAACTACTAATTTTCCCATTGTGAAACACAACCTTTCTCATTCTCCTCTTGTTTATATTCTTTATACTGTTGCTGTCATGTGCACTTACATAATTAGTAAGAGCTTTCCGAAGAGGTGTTCTTTTCGTATTAAACGGTAAGCTCTGCAGTTCTTGCTGTGTGCTGACTTAGAATCATAGAATCAGTCAGGGTTGGAAGGGACCATAAGGATCAACTGGTTTCAACCCCCTCCCATGGGTGGGAACACCTCACACTACATCAGGTTGTCTATAGCTTCATCCAGCCTGACCTTTCACACCTCCAGGGATAGGGCTTCTGCCACCTTCCTGGGCAACCCATTCCGGGGTCTCACCATCCTTATGGTGAAGAACTTCTTTCTAACATCCAGTCTGAATCTACCCATTTCTAGCTTTGTTCCATTCCCCCTGGTCCTATCACTACCTGGCATCCTAAAAAGTCCCTCCCTAGCTTTCTCATGGGCACCCTTCAGATACTGAAAGGCCACAGTAAGGTCACCTTGGAGCCTTCTCCTCTCCAGACTGAGCAGCCCCAAATCCCTCAGTCTCTCCTCACAAGAGAGGTGCTCCAGCCCTCTGATCATCCTCGTGGCCCTTCTCTGGACACATTCTAGCATATCCATGATCCTCTTGTAATAGAGGCTCCAGTACTGCACTCAGTACTTCAGGTGGGGTCTCACCAGTGTGGAGTAGAAGTGGAGGATCACTTCCCTCAGCCTGCAGGCCACACTTGTCTTAATGCAGCCCAGGCTCTGGTTGGCTTTCTTGCCTGCAAGTGCACACTGCTGGCTCATATTGAGCTTCTCGTCCACCAGCACCCCAAGTCCCTCTCTTCAGGGCTGCTCTCAAACCAGTCACTGCCCAGCCTGTGTTTGTGCTTGGGATTGCCTTGACCCAGATGCAATATCTTGTACTTGGTCTTGTTGAACTTCATGAGCTTGGCTTGTGCCCATCTCTCCAGCCTATCCAAATCCCTCTGGCTGGCATCCCTTCCCTCCAGCATGTCTGCTGCACCACACAGCTTGGTGTTGTCTGCAGACTTGCTGAGGATGCACTTAATGCCTCTGACCATGTTGCTGACAAAGATGTTAAAACAAGACTGGTCCTGGGACTGATTCCTGAGATATCCCACTTGTCACTGGCCCGCCTCTTGCACATCATGACTTTTTTCTTCAGTGTTGTTACACCTGTTGGTCTCTTTAAATTTACTGTGTATGTAACTATCAGGACTGTTCCACTACATTGATTATCCTGTGGCCTCCAATACATAACTGGTTCTGTCCCTTTCCTCTTTATTTGTAAAACTCTGTGTATATTTTGAAGGCCAAAAGATTATTACTTTCTGCTTCTTTCTTGCTTTCTTTCTATTTAGCTGTAACAAAGATGGATATATGCAATATTTTTTTTAGCCCTAAGAAGAACTGCATCATGAGCTGACCAGAAAAGGACTAATAATTTAGAGAACAGCCCAAGGTTTATGATGCAAGGACTGCTACCAGGCACACTGTAAGATTCAGAATTGCTCTAAGTTGCCTATGGATCAGCAGCTTTTATAGTACCAAACATCAGCAGGTAGAGTTTCTCAGTCTGCCTGTCTGATCGTGTGGGCTGCATTTTGTCTGTTTAGGTGATGTCTGGACCTGTTCATTTAGGTATCATTTCCAATTTTAGTAGTTTTAGTCTTACAAATGACAGAATAAAGCAGATGAAAAGATTGGAGGAGAGCATTTTAAAGCCTGTAACAAGAGAGCAACTACGGTTAGATGAGTTAGTGTTTGAAGTCTGTTTGTGAAACTTGTACTGATGTTAACTAACCCTGAATCTGAGCCCAGGCATTGCCTGCTCCTGAGCAAGTAGCCCTTTTGTAGCACTACTCTGTGTACGTGATGGGACTTTCTGCAGCTGCATTAGCCCTGGGGTTTCCCTAACCAGCCAGTCAGTGCCAGTTCTATGGCCCATCAGTGCTGCATGAATCCACAGCCTGCCCTTGCTTTCCCGTGTTTGGTGTTGCCTTATGGGAAGCACGTCGTAGTAATTACACTCCCAACAGATCAGACTACCTGTGAAGATAAAGAAGCTCTGGCTAACAAATGTTAGCCAGACACATTCCCGGTGGAATCTCACTAGAGGGCACTCCTGGTTTTAGCATTAAAAAGCTTCTCCTGTGAAATTTATTTTCTCTTCTGGTACTGGGACAGGCAACTGAAGTGGCTTTAGAGACTTCCCCATGGCCATGGAGATGGATAAACCTTTGAAAGAAAATTGTCTGGCAAACAAATTCTTGGGAAATGATTTCTTAGGAAGAATTGAAATGAACTTGAAAAGATCTTAAGTGTAAATGTGTGGAGGCATCCTAAGCTGGGAGATTTGGATATGGTGTCTTGTGATTCAGCTTTTTTTGTTTCAGTCAAGATCTGGAGTTACTGACTATACTTGTGGTACAGATAGGGGAAGTGGTAAGGAAATTTTGGCTGACTGTTCGCATTGAGCATGCTGTCTGAATTGTTGCACATAGACTGGGCACAGACACGGCCTTCCTACTTAGTTATACACAGTTGCATAAGAGGAGTAACCAAAAGGTAGTTGTAGTAGCCAGAAATGATGTTTGATGAGAAACTAAATTACAACAAGAAGACCAAACTTCTCAATTCTGAGAGGAGCAAACCTGGCTTTGCTGTTCATCTTAAATTGTGACTAAGGGAAAATGGGTTCAAGAGCACCGTTGGTGGATATATGACTTCTCCAGTTTGGAAACAAAACTTTGAGCTTTCATACTCACTGGGACCTGCTGAACAATGGAGCCTTCTTTTGTTTGATAATACAGCTCATCCAGATATCAGCAGAATCATAGAATCAGTCCAGGTTGGAAGGGACCACAAGGATCATCTAGTTCAAACCCCCCTGCCATGGGCAGGGACACCCTACCCTAGAGCAGGCTGCCCACAGCCTCATCCAGCCTGGCCTTAAACACCTCCAGGGATGGGGCCTCAACCATCTCCCTGGGCAACCCATTCCAGCCTCTCACCACTGCCATGCTGAACAACTTTGTCCTAATGTCCAGTCTGCATTTACCCACCTCCAGCTTTGCTCTGTTCCCCCTGCTCCTGTCACTACCCGATATCCTAAAAAGTCCTTCCCCACCTTTTTTGTAGGCCCCCTTCAGATCCTGGAAGGCCACAATAATTAGGTAAAGCAGTGTATTCTCTTGATTGCCTGGTAGTTGGTAATCAGCACAGAGCTAAAGACTGCTTTATAAACAGCAGTTGGTGTATAGCAGGCTGCCTTTGCAGGAGCTGTAAGGCATTTGAAGAGAAAACATGCACCAGGACAGCTAAGCAGCCAGCCAGCAGCAAATGAGAAGTGCAAGCATTATGTTAGCAAAGGTGGGATGAGGTGATGGCCTGTCTGTTTCTGGGAATTCATTACATGCCTGCATGTCCTGAGAAGGGTGATAAGGAAGATATGTGTGAGAGATTTGCAATTCTGCTTACTTTCAAAGTTGTAAATCAGCAGCACTCTCCTCTCTTAAGGTTATGCTGGGGCAAACAAGAATGTGCTAATGGTCTTATCCAAAGTGTTATGTTCTTCATGCTTTTTCTCCAGAATCTGCACTCGGATAAGGACAAAAAGCCTAAGCAGCCCCAGAGCCCTGTAATTTGTGTACTTTTCTATGACTAAGTGTGGTAATACATCTTACTTGGACTCCAGGCTTGTCTTCTTTCAGGATATTCTTCTCGGCGAGCCTTTGTAATTCTGTTTTGTGCATAGCTGAGACAGATGTATTTAATGTAAAGCAAACACTAATGTTGCAGTATACTTCACCTAGATACTTTTATGTTACCTGTGTGATCACGCTAATTGAGTAGTTCATAATTTTTATGCATCTCTTCTCATAACAACCTGGGAGGGTTTATTATCTCTACTCCAGCACTGTTAAGTACATAGGAAGACTTGCTCAGGCTTCCATGGGAGGAATGGCAGAGGCACTGAATGCAGCTTTCCAGATGTCTTGACTAGGGCTCCAAATAATGCATACATTCCTCCCATCTTATTGTTTGTATGAAAACCATGTAACTTTGTGTGCTAGTGTAGAGAATGAGGCCCATAGAAATTACTGAATATGTTGCATAAAACACTGATGTTGTACAAAACTCAAGCCCCTAGGAAGGTCTCTAGAACATAATTATTTTTAGACATTTTTGGAAATGAGTGTACTTAGACTTTAATTGGCAAGTAAAATGTACAGGAGCACATTTACATACAATAAGTTCTATTAATGATGTAAGAGGAGAGGCTGAGGGAGCTGGGGTTGTTTAGCCTGCAGAAGAGGAGGCTCAGGGGGGACCTCATTGCTGTCTACAACTACCTGAAGGGAGATCGTAGCCGGGTGGGGGTTGGTCTCTTCTCCCAGACAACCAGCAACAGAACAAGGGGACACAGTCTCAAGTTGTGCCAGGGGAAGTACAGGCTGGATGTTAGGAGGAAGTTGTTGGCAGAGAGAGTGATTGGCATTGGCATGAGCTGCCCAGGGAGGTGGTGGAGTTGCTGTCCCTGGAGGTGTTCAGGAAAAGCCTGGATGAGGCACTTAGTGCCATGGTCTGGTTGACTGGCTAGGGCTGGGTGCTAGGTTGGCCTGGGTGATCTTGGAGGTCTCTTCCAACCTGCTTGATTCTATGATTGTAACATTTTTTTATAATGAGAAAGCAAGTATCATGTACTAATTGAGGGCTCTTTTTTCAGATACTTTGAATTCTATCCAAATAAAACTTAATGCACTTCATAATGTTAGCACACAGTTTCTGAAGTGTCAAGGAAGTAAGAGTTTCATTTTCAAATATCAGTCAGGGACTAAAGTGTCTGCATCATCCTCCAAGTCAGTGAAGACTCTGTTTTCTTAAGAAGTTATCTAGACTTGCATTATAGTCAGTGGACCAATACAGGTATCCTGCCACCCAACTTTGAGGTCTGTCTTAGCAAGGGACAAAGTATCCTCTCAAAGTACTGCTCTCTATTTGCTAGATGGAACTCCAGCTATTAGCTTAAGCTGAAGTCTCTCTGAGAGATAGCTCACATTAAGAATCCATACCAAAGTAATATCTGAAAATGTGAAAGTAGAGTGGTTTGTCCTTTTGCTGAGACAGGCTAAGTCACTAACCAGACCAAAAATGTCTTCTTTGTCTGTGCAGAAATCTCTAAAAAACCTTGAAGGATGAGTCAACCATTTAACAATGTTCTGTTGAAATTAAATTACTTCAATTCTCTTAATTTTTTTGAAAGCTTTACTTGTTCTTAACATGTTTTTCACACCACTGTAGAGAAATGGAATACTAATACTTTCCACCCTAGGACTGAGTAGAATTCAAGCTGGGGTGTTTGTTTGTTTGTTTGTTAATTGTTGGTGGATTTTGGGTGTATTATCATATCTATTAAAAAACTCTAAATAACACCCCCCCAGCTTTTTGGATTCTATAAAACACAAAATAGAGGCACCTATTCCATACTGTATACTTGATAACAATACATGTATTAGGTACTTGTTCCAAATGAGAAGCCAAAGTTAGCAGTAGATCTGTAACCCATTCCCTGCAGACCTAAATCATTTTCACAGCTCAGCAAATACTAACTTTACACACAAAGTTAAATGTCTTGTGGCTGTTTCTGAAGGGGGAAGCAAATGCTTCCATTTTTATTAGCTCTTGTAGTACTTGTAATTTTACTTTCCAACTTACATACTTTTTTCACCCATTTGTTTGTCTTTTACCTTTTATATTGGAGAAAATATTGTTTCCTTTTTCTAGTGGAGCTTGAAATTAACTTTGTAACTACATTTCTTAGTGCAAAATCCATGACCACCGCACTCCAAGAAGGAAAACTTGTTTATTTTTAGCTAAGCCTACAGAACACATAAAGGCCTGTCCATGAAGTTGAGGTTTGATTTTGTTTTCTAAAGGGTGGTGCATGTGCCTTTTCTTTAATTGCTATTTCAAAACGTTTAAGTCACCAGCTCAAACCTATACAAAAGTACATTTATAATGCTCCAATTGCAGTAATATGAAATAGTGTGCTCTTTTGCTATATTTTTCAGCAGTACCAGAGAATTGATTTTTCTTCCTCTGTCTTGGGTTCAAATGCAGGTTCCCAGAGACTCTTATAAATTTGGTAGACCCAATGACAATTTATAGAATTTATAGAGTTTATAGAGTGCCCTCCCCTCCTCCCCCTCCTTTCCCCAAAAGACAGGGAGAGAGATAAAAGGTAGGGACACCCCAATAAATCAATCTCACTCGATTTGGAAGTTAAAAAGGAAAAGTTTAACAATAACTTAGAAAAAGGGATTGGAGGTAGGGGAGTTTACAAAGGATAAGGAAGGGAAAACAGCAAAATACAAAACAGGGATGGATACAACCCGAGTAGTGTGATGGTGTCTCTGCCTCGTGGCTGGTATGCAGTATCAGTGTGTGTGTGTGTTCGTGAACGCAGGTAGGGAGAAAGAGGGTGAAAAGAGGAAGAGACAGGAGAACTCCTGTCTTTTATACCACAGGAAGTGGGGGGAGTGGGCTAACCATCACCTGGAGTGTGGCCCACCCCTGAGGAGGGGCCAAGACCCCTAGGGTCAGGTTCAGGGTCACTCCCCCAGGAGTGTTAACCCTATACATCCTCCCACTGGAGCACTAATTACTCTCCATTCTATTTGTACTTTGAGGCCCCTATGATGTTTTATCAACAAAGCTTTAAGAATTTGAAGGAGTGAAAAGCTTTCAATAGTTTGACTGTTATCATTTGCCTGTAAAATACAACTCTTTATTTTTCACAAACGACTTCAAAGTGAAACTTGCTTAGCCTGTGAGGCTGAATTATGGGGCCCCTAACATCTCAATCATGGATTTGATAATATATTGGTACTTTTTCTGGAGAGTTAGAGCTTCTTTTTGGTGCAGTCTGCCTGCCTGATCATAAAGATTATGCAGCCAAAATGCTGTACAACATTTTACAGCTCTGTCCACGATACAGGTCTTGACCTTTTTTTAGTTATCAGTCATTAAAGTAGGGTTGCATTTGGGTTTGTAAGCAAAACTAGCTCCAAGGTGTACACTACGTGTATGCTGAAAAACATAGTTTTTGCATAGTTATTTTTCTTTGCATAGTTATTTTTCTTTGCATAGTTATTTTTCTATCTAAAGTTTTATTTTAAATGATCAAACTGCTTTTTATAATGAGTTTTAAGGTGCTTTTTATCCTGGCTTTTATGGTGTTAGTTTTAGGAGCAGATACTCCTATTTTTTTGACTTCTGATGTCACACAAAGAGCATCATTTTGCATCCTGGTCATAGCTAGTGGAAAGAAAAAGAAGATTGCAACTTGTGAAGAATTGGTGTTGAAAACTAGCACTTCTTCTTGAAGAACAGTAGATGCTGGAATACTTCAGGTGGGGGGCTTAAAAGGTGGAATTCTTCATGGCTGAGAGCATCTTTGTAAAAATGAGGTTTTGTATTTTTATTGATTGGAGTAAGCTGGATAGTTCTAGGTGTAATTAAACCTCCGTGGTGAGACAGCTTTATGATATTGTGCTTAGTTCATTTTTCACCAAAAATCATTACCTCAAAAAATAAATATTTAGACTTGGGTTCAATACTTCTGGCAAGAAACAAAGATCAGTAGTAACAGACTTATTTTGAGATTTGCACAAAGAGGAATCGCATTTCCCTGCAGATTCTGGCCAGAAACCAGTAGTAAATTACTTGGGTGTAGGTACTTCATGCAAAGTGTCAGTAATGAAGAACCATAAAAACCTGTAGCATATATCTTTGTCTGTGGTTTTTACTACTTGATGTCTCAGTCTTTAGATTTTCAAGCTGGAACATCTTCAAGAAATCCATTTGCAGAAAGCATTGAGGACTTGGTTTTTTTGATGATAAGTCATGTCAAGAAGTACCAAGTTTGGATACTCTAAGTTGTTAAGTATTTGTAATATTTGACCCAGGTCCAAGCAAGTATAGAATCATAGAATCAACCAGGTTGGAAGAGACCTCCAAGATCATCCAGTCCAACCTAGCACCCAGCCCCATCCAGTCATCTAGACCATGGCACTAAATGCCTCATCCAGTCTTTTCTTGAACACCTTCAGGGGCAGTGACTCCACCACCTCCCTGGGCAGAATCAACCAGGTTGGAAGAGACCACCAAGATCATCCAGTCCAACCTATCCCCCAGCCCTTCTTTTCTCCAGACTAAAAAGTCCTAAGTCTCTCAGACTCTCCTCATCAGCCATGCCCTCCAGTCCTCTAATCATCCTCTTAGCCCTCCGCTGGACCCAATTCCAATGGCAAATCACTCTCTCTGTGTAGTTTAGATGTGTGCTTGGTTTTAGAGGAAGTATTTTGCTTTGCTAATATTGCTACAACTTTTGAGGAGGCAAAGTTTAAGCATAACTGGTAGAACCACAATGAACATTTTTGTAGGCTCCCTTAAGTGCAGACAATGTTCTCTGGTTAATATTTTGAATATTGATCTAAAAAGATACATTACTAAAATACTCTCCAGCAGGTCTTCTATTTAGCATTATCCTTTCACACTTTGGAGTAAACTAATGAATTACAGCATGATTACATAGCACATAATTAACTTTGTAATTAATATGCAACTGCCACTTAAACTAAAGTACTGCTTATAAAGATGTACAGCAAGAGTAAATCACAGGTCAGAAGTAGTACTTCAGAGTTTTCAGAATGAGAGTAAATGCAGAATCACTTACAGCAGCAGAGTAAGTTAATTAAAAAGCAGATTAATTGTGAATGTCCTGTTTAATTTTAAATACCTTTGCTATTTCTTTTCCCCGAAGAAAGAACAAGTTTAAAGCCAAACTCATTCATTGTTTTCTTAGATGACATGTCTTAAAATTAGCAGTTGTTTAGCTTTAAGCAGCCCTGGCTGTGATTAGAAATTGGTTGATATTCCTTTCCTGTCTTGCTGTGTAGAAGGGTAGGATAAAACCAGCTGCCTCTTTATTTTGAGTTAATTCCAGTTTTCTGCCATGATCTCTTTTTCACATCAAGTCAGTGAAACAAAGTTAGCCAAACAAACTGCAGCCTTTGTCCTGCTGATCCCTTTTTACAGAAGATGAGGATTTATGCTGTGCTGTTGGAAGAAAGAGGTGCGAGTTTGGTTGCTTCCAACTATTTTTTTCCAGCATCTGTCCACAACTGCTACTATTTCCACCAGTGGTGCTAATGCTAGAGACCCTTGTGCAAACACAGCATGTGCTTCTCTGTGTGTCCAGGGTAAGGCATTGCCAGAATTGCATGTCTTGCTGCAGTTTTACAAAGAAGTGGCTAGAGTCCTGTCCCTCCCAACCCCCTTTTCCTTTCTGTCTCCATGTGACACATTATTGACCATGGCAGGGAATTTAAATCTGCAGTGTAGGTAGGGCCATAATATCTTGGTTGAGATTGTGATTGATTGACTGAAAGCACTGTTTGATATAATAACAAGTACAGAAGGACCAAAGTCTGGGTTTCTTTGCAAAGTGCTGGGAATTTTTAAACATCCTCACATTTTGTTTTCATGAAATAGCATCCAACATTATTGCATACAGCCCTGGTGTGGTATTGGGAACATTAGCACAGAATAAAACCAGATTAAGTTAGTTCCCTGTCTCAGAGTGTTTTGGGTTAGAGGGGACCTTTAAAGGTCATCTAGGCCAACCACCCTGAAGTGAGCAGGGACATTTTAAGCTAGATCAGGTTTTTCGTAGCCCTGTTCATCCTGACCTTGAATGATGCCAGGAATGTAGCACCAACCACCTCTCTGGGCACCCTATTCCAATGTTTCACCACCCTCACAGTAAAGAATTTCTTCCTGCTATCTAGTCTAAACCTTTCAGTTTAGATTAACCCTCATCTTGTTGCAACAGACTGCTATAAAAAGATTGTCCCCATCTTTCTTAAAAACTCTGTTTAAATACTGGAAGTCTGCTGTAAGGTCTGCCCAGAGCAGTCTCTCCTCCAAGTTGAACAATCTCAGCTCTCTCAGCCTTTCTTCAAATTGTTCCAAATCTGTGGTTGTTTTTGTGTCCCTAATATCTTCTTCAGGTGACATTCACAGGAGGAGTTTGAGATACTGACTGACCTCAAGGTCACTCCTTTCTGTACTGTGTCGTCCTAGAAGTAGAACTGGACACACCCTTGAGAGCTCTGTACCCAGAGGCTGTGGGAAATTAGAGCTCTTCAACACTTTCCTGATTATTTGAAGGTGATGGAATATAGGAACTACACCCTACAAGTGTAGCAGATGCTGCTGTGTACTATTCAATACTTAAACATAGTCTTCTTCATTTGCTGGATCTACTGTTGATTATATCCTGTGTAGTGTCTGGTTAAAAGAAATCAAAAAGGACATCTATTACAATCAGCAGGAAATGGCTACCCTCAGCATAATACATCTTTTAAAAGAGTTAGCATCTCTTTTGCAAACCAAACAAACTTATGTTCATCAATACATGACAAAAGGTTCTAACTTTAGGATTTCTACAGCTCTGAAACACTTTGATTTGTATATTTAGTATGTGTGGTGCTTAGTATATTCTTGCTTCATCTACATTATGCTGTTTTTTTCTTCTCATGATTGCTAGCTGAAACTTCTGACCTGGAACAGAGTGTGATAGATGCTTCCCAGTTGCTCTTCATTCTGGATAAATAATGTCAGGGATAATTATGTGCATCTCTCAGTACTCATGAATACATGCTGCCTGCTTGAGTAGCTGGGAGGGAACATACACTGCCCTTACAAATCCCTCAGAATTGACTTCTGCTTATATTGTGTTTAGAAAAAGTAAATAAACCCTCAAAACAAACAGAGGAATACCCAAAACAGCAACAGCAGAAGATAAATACATATATTGTTGTTTTCTGTTTGCTGACTTCATTTTTCTTCATTGGTCAACTGCTTAACAGGCTAACTACTATGAAACCTGGCATGTAAGAGTAAGTATCCTGAGTTACCCAAGAGTAAAAAAAGTGACTGGAAGTAAGGTGTGCACCATAAGTGGACTCAACTGTAATGGAACTGGAAGGGATTTTTTTCATTTGAGTTTCATGTGTCACTTAGTGGGTCATAGTATGAGACGTGTCAGTTTTATAATGATTGGGTTTTTCCTGCAGTGGCCAAGTGGAGGAGGGGTTTTTTTTCTGAAAATGATGTGGAGTATGTTCTTGGAGGTTCAGTTCTAAGCATTATGAACAGACGCTTCTAAACTAATCTCCAGTGTCACATTTCATGCATAAACCCTGGGGGATTAACAATATCAGGATTCCCTGAAAGTGCTCCTGAAGATTTAGCTTAATACTCTCTCCCAGGGAAACATCCCACCTACTAACTTGATGAATAAATACTTCCAGGCCTTCCCAAAGGCTTTCTCTCTAATGCTGATCCAAACGAGGCCAAGAGAAAGACGACAAAAGGAATAAATTGCAAAGCAGCATAGCTTTGAGATGGCAAGTAACAGTCATGTGACCTCAGACTGTTTCAGTGCTCTCTAGAGAAGTGAAGTCCTGAGATTATTTTACGTTAAAAAATGGAGAGCCGTCAGCATCTGGTAGGAGAACACTCACAGCCCCACAGTTGTGGTTGAGTTGTAGTAGTTGGTAAAAATGAAAATGACTGAAAACATTTAAAAACCTTCTTCCCTGTCTAGCAAATATTCACCTTTATTTTAAATAAAGAGATACAGGCTGGGGTCGGAGTGGCTGGAGAGCAGCCAGACAGAGAGGGATCTGGGGGTGCTGATTGATACCCGCCTGAACATGAGCCAGCAGTGTGCCCAGGTGGCCAAGAGAGCCAGTGGCATCCTGGCCTGCATCAGTAATGGTGTGGCCAGCAGGAGCAGGGAGGTCATTCTGCCCCTGTACTCTGCACTGGTTAGACCACACCTTGAGTGCTGTGTCCAGTTCTGGGCCCCCCAGTTTAAGAGGGACATGGAGATGCTTGAGCGTGTCCAGAGAAGGGCGACGAGGCTGGGGAGAGGCCTTGAGCACAGCCCTACGAGGAGAGGCTGAGGGAGCTGGGATTGGTTAGCCTGGAGAAGAGGAGGCTCAGGGGTGACCTTATTGCTGTCTACAACTACCTGAGGGGTGGTTGTGGCCAGGAGGAGGTTGCTCTCTTCTCTCAAGTGGCCAGCACCAGAACGAGAGGACACAGCCTCAAGCTACACCAGGGAAAATTTAGGCTGGAGGTGAGGAGAAAGTTCTTCCCTGAGAGAGTCATTGGACACTGGAATGGGCTGCCCGGGGAGGTGGTGGAGTCGCCGTCCCTGGAGCTGTTCAAGGCAGGATTGGACGTGGCACTTGGTGCCATGGTCTAGCCTTGAGCTCTGTGGTAAAGGGTTGGACTTGGTGATCTATGAGGTCTCTTCCAACCTTGGTGATTCTGTGATACTGTGAAATATTTCAATGACTATTCAGATTTGGTTTTATTTAAAAATAATAGTAATCATTTAAAATCCACTGTTGTCAAATAGCAGAGGTGCTTGTGATGGATGCTTGTCATGGTTTAGAGATGCTTCACTAAAACCTGTAACTACAGAGGAATTGACAGATTCTTTTTTTAACATACCAACCATTTTTCTATCACTTGTAATATATGACTCCTGGGGTCAGATTAAAAAAAAGCCAACCAAAACCCATTAAAAAAAAGCAGACAAAATATTTCCTTCAGCCTCTGTTAAAATGAATTCCTGTCTAACAAGAAGATAAGGGAGAGAGTTTTGCTGCCTTCCTCTTCCATCTTGTACACAGATTTTTTTGCAATGAGGTTATAATACATGTTAACATAATGCTGACATGGACAGCTCTAGCCAATAGGTTAAAATTGTTAGGTAGTTTGTCTTTCTGACAGATCTTGTCTCCATGTCTAGCAATTTACATGACCTTCCAACTCTGATATTTTCTTTGCCAGTATGTGTCCTAAATGGCTCCCATCTACGTATTGGCCTCACTTCATTCTTAGCCTGACAAGACAGCCCATGCTTCGCTGAACCTGCAAGGAGCCCAGTGGGTCATTGTGTGTGTTAACTTCAGCTTTATTCTGTTGAGTGTTAAATTGCTTCTTCACTTCTTGAATGTATTTCGGTAAGTGAATCTTTTAAGCCAGGTCAAAACTAAATTTTCTTGTGTGCAGGGACATGGGCAATATGTACAACATTTCTCTTATTTCACACTATTTACCATTGATGACTTAGTGCATGGGCAGTATGATCCAAAATATCTCTTATTTCACACTATTTACCATTTGTAACTTAGCACATGGGCAATATGATACAAAATATCTCTTATTTCACACTATTTACCATTTATAGCTTATGACATGGGCAATATGATACAAAATTTCTCTTATTTCACGCTATTTACCATTAATGACTTAGTACATGGACAATATGATACAAAATATCTCTTATTTCACACCATTTACCATTTATAGCTTATGACATGGGCAATATGATTCAAAATATCTCTTATTTCACACTATTTACCATTTGTAACTTAGTGCATGGGCAATATGATCCAAAATATCTCTTATTTCACACTATTTACCATTTGTAACTTAGCACATGGGCAATATGATACAAAATTTCTCTTATTTCACACTATTTACCATTAATGA